>NC_056509.1:8506660-8535912 GCF_014905685.2 Nematolebias whitei
CTCCACGTAAAGCAGGAGATAACCAGATATTTTGCTTGTGCCCTCACTGCCCTGGGCCCCTTAGAGATTGTGGGCCCCTGGGCACTTGTCCAGTTGCCCATATGGTTAATCCGGTCTTGTGTTACTGGTACGTATTTAATTAAAAGTTTTAAAAAAAATTATGTGTTAATAGCTTATGTTACAACGTGGACACCCGTGGCTTATATACAAGTGCAGCCTATATGTATACAAATTTATTTATTTGTTTATTCTTATTGGGCGCGGCTTATATTCAGGTGTGCTCAATAGTCCAGAAATTACGGTACATGTACACATATATATATATATATATATATATATATATATATATATATATATATATATATATATATATATGTGTGTGTGTGTATATACACACTTGTTTTCTCAGGTGAAAATGTGACTTTCACATATGACGTCCATGTTTTTGTTCAAAATTCACACAGAAAACATGACAAACATTTTAAACTGTTTAAGGCAAGATGGTAAGCTGTTTAGTTGTTGGTTATGGATTTGTTGTAGGTGGCAGTTCCAGGAAATGGATCCAAGGAGAACTCAGGGAGAAGAGACCAGGTGTTGGCTCGACGCAGATCTAGGAAGCAAGGAACCAATAACAGGGTCTACAAAGAACACAAGAAGAGAACAGGTTGTTTTTCTAGAGCCAGACACAGTACCATAGATTGGGCAATGTTTCAGCAGAGGCTTGATGGTTCCTAACGGTCTTAAGTTCTGTAGGACCTGATCTTTCTGTTAGAGATGCACCGGTCTGATACTAATATCAGTATCGGGACCGATATCAGGAAAAACTTCTGGATGGGGTATCTGTGACAATGTGACCGATCCATGACTGGGCAGATCTATTCACTCTAACTCTATGCTTTATGCTCTGAGTGACGTCACGTGCTAGCGTACGGACTGAACAAATTAAAGTCGTGTTGTTTTTACATGTTTGACCAAGCTTGTGAAGCTCTTGGTGTGTTTGTGCTGTAATGGTGCAGTTTTCAATACATTTGTAATTCACTACATTCATACAAATGTTTTAAGTTAATTTTTTAAGTTAATTCAGCACTGGGTTTGTAAGATCAATCATCCAGGTAGACAACAAAAATGGCTAAATCATGTCATCTGGACCTGTTTCAGAAACGGGTCCAGATGACATGATTTAGCCATTTTTGTTAATTCAGCACTGTGTTTCTGTATCTGATCGGTATCGGGTCGGTATCAACTGACGCTAAACCGCAGCTGTCGGTATCATATCGGAAGTGAAAAAGTGGATCGGTGCATCCGTACTTTCTGTAGGGAGACAGCTGGTGGTAACTGGCTCTGCCCTACAACTCAGGGGCTGCAAAAGAGTGTGTGGGTGGAAAAAACCCAGAATCCCCACAGTATTTATCTTCTTGGACTCTTCTGTCTCCTAAAGTGTAAAGTAAAAAAAGAGAACAGTGAACAAAAACAATGTTTTCTCATGGCACCAATTTGTTCCCAAGAGAATTAAATCTGTTAAAGCAACCCAGAAATGCCATCCAGCAATCCACTCAGGTTTTCATCTTAAGCCTCCCCCTGCACCATCCTTAATGTACTGCTTCAAATCCTGTGAGTCAGTCTGTGCTGCTGGCGTTTGGGCTTTATTCACATTGTCGCAAAACTCATAATTTTCTCATGACGGCTAACATGCTGAGAGATGCCCTGAAGACACGAAAGCTGTGTGGCTGAACATATACAGTACACTACATCAGGCAGAAATGTATAGTGTCTGCAGCTTTACACGCAATGGTTTACACTATAATAAGACACTCAGCCAAAAGATGGATAAAGTCCTTACATGTTTAAAAAATATACATTTTATTGGACAAACAATTGCAACGTGTTTGTAGCACAAAACATCCTTTGTTATGTATTTTCCGTTTGACCGTTAAAGATAATAATTTCACACAACACGGCGAGATGAGTTTTTAGCGCTCAATACCTTTGCAAAGCGGGAGTCATCCGTTTCGCTGGGTGAGTCTGGTATTTATTAGCAAAAAGTGGAGCACGGAAACAGGACTTTCCAGAACTTACACACAGCAATGAAATAAAGCTGAACCAAAATAAACCTTTTGTTCTGTACATACAAAACAGATATTAATATGAGATAGAAGCATTTTAAAATGATAACAGAGAAAAACTCTAACATCCTTCTTAAGAAAAGCTAAAATGGAACTCTGAAACAAAGGGATTAAAAAACAATGTATGCTAACAGTGGCAAATCGTCATAATAAAGTGATAATTAGGTTATCCTCATTAGATCATTGTGATAATTGGTTTGATAAGTTCAGCCTTTGACAACAGTTACTGGTACTGCATAACATACAGGTGCATGTGTTACATATAAATGATTGAGAACTTGTTATTGTCCACAAGCCTTAGTGTCAATAAAACAGGTATTTAGTGAGATTTTGGTCAACTAGCGACGGTCAAACATAAAAAATATTGAATTCTCCAACTCAACTTGTATTTTAAAAACTCAAGTCTTAGCTTCAGTGAATGCCTTTAAAGCCACAGTTCAGATCTTTCAATGTGGGACCATTAATATCTTGGAGATAACTCTGAACAACCTCACTTTGGAGAAACAGACTTTAATTCTGACAGGATTGATGAGCGTATGGTATGGTATGGTATAAACTTTATTAATTTAAAAAAAGTACAAAACAGTTCCAAAACAGTATAAAAAGATACAAAAGATTTAAAATGAAAGGCAGCAGAAAGAAGAAAAAATCTTATTATATCTGCCCCTTTTTTTCAAACAATTATTTCAATCATAATAATTTTCAAGTAACAGAACAAAATGAGTAACTCTTTCTAATTTTTCTAATTCTAATACAAAACACACACTAAGCTACTTCATATATACTTTTTAACAATTCAGCTTTGATCTTTTTCTTAGATGTACACATTGACTTGGCATTTTTCACATCACTCTCTAGACCATTCCACAATCCAACTCCTTGGATTGAGGTAGACCTTCCCTTCAGACTAGTTCTGAATGTTGGTTTGACAAATATCTCTATCCCCTTAAGATTGTAACAACTTTGTCTTTTAACAAAATTTCTTTGGATATTTAATGGTAATGTGTTATTTTGAGCCCTATACATAACTGATAAAATACTGTAATCTCCTAAATCATGGAACTTCAATAACTTCAGTTGATAAAATAATGTGCTTGATGGGTGACTGTAATGCTTTCTGGTGATAATTCTTACAGCTCTTTTCTGTAAAATAAAAATAGGTTTTGTAAATGTTTTACATGCTTTCCCCCAAACATCAATGCAATAGATTAAATGTGGAACAATGATTGTGTTATACAACATGTACAGAGCTTTATCATTTAATAATTCCCTGACTTTGTATAGTACTGCAATAGATTTAGATATTTTTGTTCTTACAGAATTTATGTGATTTTTCCATGTTAGCTGTTCATCAATGATTACACCCAAAAATTTCATCTCATTAACTCTACAAATCTCAACACCCTCAATTTTAAATGGATCATCAACAGTTCTCTTTTTGTTACTAAATATCATGTATTTAGTTTTATCTAAATTTAATGATAATTTATTAAGTTTAAACCAAGTTTGTATTTTATCAAATTCTGTCTTCATCAATTCCAACATCCGTTTTACATCTTTACCCAAACAAAAAAATGTGGTGTCATCTGCAAAAAGGACACATTTGAGGAGTCCTGATACATTCACTAAGTCATTCACATACAAAATAAATAACTTTGGTCCAAGTACAGAGCCTTGAGGAACTCCACAAGTGATATTGCACAAGTCAGATCTTACACCATTTATTTGTACAAACTGTTTCCTATCTTTTAAATAGCTAGATACCCAGTGTAATGCTGGTCCTCTTATACCATATTTATTCAAATTTTCAAGGAGAATAGTGTGGTCAATAGTATCGAATGCTTTTTTTAAATCAACAAAAATACTAACACAATACTGTTTTTGATCGACAGCTGTAGTTATTTGTTCTATTATTTCCATGAGAGCCATTGATGTAGAGTTTTTTTATCTAAACCCATACTGACTACTACTTAAAATGTTTTGTTTAGTAATAAATGTATCTAATCTGGTCACAAACAGTTTTTCTAGAATTCTTGAGAACTGTGGTAATAAGGATATTAGTCTATAATTATTGAACACACATTTATCACCATTTTCAAAGAGAGGAACTATCTTAGCTACTTTCATATTGTCTGGAAATATTCCTTTTGAAAATGATAAATTACAAATATATGTAAACGGCTCGATAACATAACTCATTATGTCCTTTACAAACATCATATCCATGTCCACCCAGTCTTTTGATCTCTTATCTGTAAGATTTTTTACAACATTCATTATTTCTTCTTTGTCAGTTCCATTAAGAAAAATACTGTTGTCACAACTTATAACTGAATGGTTCACATTATTGTCTACTTTTGGTATTTTAGCAGCAAGGCTTGATCCAACGTTCACAAAATGATGATTAAATCCATTTACAATTTCATTTTCATCATGGATTTCATCGTCATCCTTCAAAAAATATTGTGAAATACCTGTTTTTACTTTATGACTTTTCAGAACACTATTTATTACTCGCCATGTAGCTTTCATATCACCATTACTTTTATTTAATAAATCACTATAATATTCCTTCTTGTGTTTCCTTATAATCGCTACTAATTTATTTTTATACTTCTTATATTTCTCTTCGGCCTCGTGTGTTCTCAATTTCAAGAAACATGTATACAAATAATTATTTTTTTTACAAGCATTTCTCAACCCTTTCATCATCCATGGTTGGTTAACAACATTTCTCTTTGTACAATTATTTTGCACACAATTCTTTTCATACAGAGCTCCTAAAATATTCATAAACTCATCATATGATCTGTTCACATCATCAACATACATGTCTTTCCAGCTTTGTTTATGTAAATCATCTTTTAATTTGTCCATTGCTTTTTTTGATGTGTTTATTGTTTTTTCCTTAATTGTAATTTCTTTTGTAATGCTTTGATCTTTTTTATAAATAGTGAAAACTGGTAAATGATCACTCAAATCACTCGTTAAAATACCTCCCATCACATCCCCATTTGTTACATTTGTGAAAATATTATCGATTATTGTAGCACTATGAGTTGTAATTCTTGTTGGTTTTGATATTAACGGATAAAGATTTAAACTATACAATGAATTTGTAAATGTACTGATGTTATTTGAATCTGTTTTATTTCCCAGGTCAATATTAAAGTCTCCACACAAAAAAATGCTTTTATTAAAACTCTTGTCCAATAGTTGTACGATTTTATCAGTGAATATTTCTATATTTGATCCTGGAGATCGATATACACAACTTATTAATATGTTTTTATCATTCTTGTTTATCATTTCTATTGTTATTATTTCCATGATATTATCAACAATTATTGACATTTCATTAATTAACTTACATTTTATTTCATTTTAACAAATAGAGCCACTCCACCACCTCTTTTGTTGCTTCTGTTCACATGATATAATTCATACCCTTCCATGTGAACATTAGTTGTGTTTTCATCGTTGAGCCATGTCTCTGACAGTGCTATTATTGTAAAGGTTCTGTTTAGCTGTTTTAAATAATCTGTTATTTTGGATATATTTGCATTTAAACTTCTACTGTTAAAGTGAATAATAGAGAGACCTCCATTTGTTATATTGATGTCATTAAACTGTTCTTCATTGTAATATTCACAGTCTTTTATTTCAGGGAAAAAAATTGTATCAATCACATCTTCAACATTGTATATTTTAAACTCTAAGTCTTCGTATGTTGCCATGTTTTAATGTGTTTGTTTGTTTTATATTTTGTTAATTTCTTGTTTGTGAAGTTATGTCAATGATTTATCATCTGTCCTCTCCTGAGATCCTTCATGTAGTTTGATCCAAATGTTTCCATTTCTTGTCCAAGTTGATGCTATTTATTTCTGTTTTTTTCAACCACCTAGCTTCACGTGCAATATTTCCATTTTCTTTAGTTAGATGTTCGTTTATGTAAACATTTGTTCCCTTCAGTTTTTTTGCTTGCATTATTACCTTGTTTCTTGATTTCCTGCTAATGAACTGTGGCTGTAAGGACCTGAGCGGGGCCACGACCAAAGTGGATTTTTGTCATTTTAGAACAACTCCAGTCTCAGAAACAGTGGTTCATTTAAAAATTATTTATAAACCTATTCACCATATTTGCTCTCAGATAACATGGCATTTAAGATCATTTGTAAATTGAAATAATAGCAGCAGCAGCAGCAGCTAGCTGTAGCACTTCACTTCCAGTGTAACCTGGAGAACTTCCAACAAGATTAAAAAAGTAAAAGTTCTGACAGAATCATCATGTATGATGAAACTGAAACTTTTTTATTAAATTATTCCCATTAATTTTTATTGTTAATCACTTTGGTAACAGCTGCTGTTTCAAATGTGCTTTATAATTTCATTCAACATTTATTTATACAGGTTAGTCTCATTGAGCCTAAAGGAGAGACGTGATTTAAACAACACAGATGAGGTACAGACAACAATAGATAATCATATAGAAAGCATATAAAATGAAAAGTAAATATAAAAAATGATATAAAAAAATGAACAAAAACAGCTACATTATAAAGCGATGAAAAATACTAAAAACAGGAACATGTCTGCGTTGGTTTTTGCCATGAACTTAACAGATGTTTGAAGCCACTTAAAGAGGTCAAGGTCAAGAGCTTCAGATCTTCTTGCAAGATATTCCAGGAAACAGGAGCGGAGTAGGAGAAGGCCCTTTTGCCAAATTCAGTCAGCACTGAGAGAACACTGCAGGTAATAATGTCCTGAGAGCGCACGCTGTTGCTGCACTCGTGCAGAGACATGTAGGAGGAGATGTATGAAGGCAGCAGACCAAGAAGTGATTTAAAGATGAAAATGTACCAGTGAGAGAGTCTGTGTGAAGTTAATGATGTCCAGTTAACCAGTGAATACAGGGTGCAGTGGTGGGGACAGTAGTTACAGCCAGTTATGAATCTTAGTGCACCATGATAGACAGCATCCAACATCTGCAGCATCCAACATCTGCAGCATCCAACATCTGCAGGGTTCTTGTAGGAGCGTTCATGTAAATAATGTCACCGTAGTCAATGAAGGGAAGGAAGGTCACAGATACAAGGTGTTTCCTAGCATTCAGAGTTAGACAGGATCTATTTCTGAAAAAGAAACCCAGTTTAACTTTCAGTTTCTTTATCAAGTTTTCCATGTGGAGCTTAAAAGAGAAATGTGAATTGACCAAGATACCTAAATGTTTGTAGGAATTGACAAACTCAATAGGGACACCATCCTAGGATAAAATCAAAGGAAGAACTGCTAGGATCGACTTCCTGTTTGAAAACAACATGCCTTTAGTTTTGTCAGCGTTTAGGACAAGTATGAGGTGGAACAAATCTGACTGGATGATGTTGAATGCAGAATGCAAAAGCTGGAAATCCTTAACAACTGTTTTAGCTCGACACTAAACAACTGTATCTTCAGCATAGAAATGTAAGGATGCATCAATGATGGTTTGACTTACATTACCTATGTAGATTGTGAAGAGGTTGGGACCTAAGACTGAGCCTTGAGGTACACATTGGGTGTGTTTACATGGACATAAGTAACCAGATCAAATGGCCGGTCGGAATAAAAGTGTGTCATGTAAACACTCCGTTCGGGTTATTTTTTGTGTATTCGGCGCGATCCGATATAATTTGTGATCAGAACGAAACGGGTAGTTTACGCCGATCCGTAACCCGATCGGTGCGCATGTAAACACTTGATCTGTTCGTTTTTATCTGATCATGAAAAACTGACCTGACTGCGCATGTGCGACTTTGCCATTTCCGCCTGGCTAACGCTAATAATATTAGCATGTCAGGGAAGCTAAACTGGTCGGTGAGCGACACAACATTTCTACTAGAAACTTTTAAAGAGCTCTAAATGATTTTTATTACCTGTAGCTCAGTCAGGGAGTGCAGTAACGTCTCCACCATCATTAAAACCTGTCGCGGGTCCATTTTGGGTGCTCAGGTTTGTTTATGTTCACCCCGGAAGTAGAACTTCTTCTTTGGTGTTTTTTTTTAAGGAGAGTTTACCACTCTGCGCATGTCAGTACTTCTGTTCAGAATAAAGCCCGCTGCATGTAAACACTCATCATGAACAGATTGTGCTCATGTAAACAACACATTTGAATTATTCAAACAGAACACATTTCAATCCAGTCAAAGAATTCTGCGCATGTAAACATAGCAATTGTTGACTGTTACATAACTGGAAGAAGTACCATTATGTTGAACACATTGCCTCCAGTCTGAGAGATAATTAAAGAACCAACCAATGGTGTGTTCTGAGAAACCAATTTCTGAGATCTGATGACACAAGATGTTATGATCCACAGTGTCAAAAGCTTTAGACAGGTCTAAGAAAAGTGCAGCACAATAATCCTTAGCATCCAGTGCTTCAACAACGTCATTAAGAACCTTCAGTGAAGCAGTGGTTGTGCTGTGTTGTTTCCTGAAACCAGATTGATGGAGAGGTAAGATGTTAAATGAGTCCAGGTAATTTTTAGTTTGAGAATTTATCAGTTTTTCTAGAACCTTGGCTAAAATGCAGAGTTTAGAGATTGGCCAATAGTTGTTCAGTGAGGTGGGGTCACCTCCCTTCAGCAAAGGAAGAACAAAGGCTGTTTTCTAAGCATCTGGGATGGAGTTTTGTCTTATGGAGAGATTAAATATGTGGGTCACAGGGACTGCGATAATATGAGCAGCTAGCCTTAAAAAATAAGGTGGAAGTTCATCTGGACCTGCAGATTTTTTAGGATCAAGACCTTTGAACAATTTATTAACCTCGTTAACTGAAAATGTTGAAAATGAAAAGGTGTGATTTACTGAAGATTGACGTTGCAGAGACTTGATTTGTAGAAGTTTGGCTTAAAGGAGAAGTGGTTGATTTTCCGTTAGTGACTGTAAATGAACTGTACTTATATATCACCTTTCTATCTTATTTCAAGATACTCAAAGCTCTTTACAACAATCTGTGTCCTCATTTACCCATTCATACAGCTCTATACTAGATCACTACAAAGCTAATTGAACAAATCATTCTAAAGAGACTAATCAGTGCTTTAGATCACATTCATACACTGATGGGACACACATCAGAGGCTATGAGGTGTTCAGTGTCTTGCCCAGGGACACTTCAGCTTGTGACTGCTGGTGGATTCGAACCCCCAACTCTTGCATTGGAGGACGACTGCTCTAACCACTCAGCCACAGACTGTGGCAAACAAAGAACTAGAAGCAACAAAATGTTTGTTGAAACAGTTCAAGTACACAGTAGTCTAGTATAATATAGTAGCACTCAGTTACAGTCTCCGTATGTACATACATGAACTTTCTCTTGTTCTGCCCATAACTTCTAATCTACTCAAAGTAATTTGACAACTTGATACACATCTCATCATCACTAGATGGAGGGTCTGATAATATTTTAATCACCCCAGCTTCAAGGTCACAACTCAAGGTCAAATTTTATACAAGGTCTCTGCTCATCTGAGCCATTGTGATAGATTGCTGTATAACAGTTTTGTTAATTTCATGTCTACAAGAAAGGTCATGTGACACCATGTGTGTGTGTGTGTGTGTGTGTGGGCGGGGGGGGCGTAATCTAGTGCTTTCAGCTCTACCTTTATAGTGTGTAGAGTCTAGACTCAGAAATACAACATGGCAGCTCCCATAAATCGAGTCATCAATGAGAGATAGCTAGGATACAACATCTGCTATTCATAATACATTTGACTATATATCCAATCAGTTTCATAGAAATCCATCCAGTGGCTTATAGTATATATTTTTTAAGACAAATTAAATAAACAAAACAAAGAAAATCAAAGCAGACTCAGGCAGCTCCATGATGCCCTCATATTTCATGGCAGAGGGTGATAATAATGAAGGAGCCTACAAAGAGCTGCCTGTCTGAGCTGTGAACTGGTTATTGTTCTGCATACAGTCATCTATAAAGAGTTATTCAGGATGGAGCAGTCTGTCATGCGTCACTCATGAAATAAACACAAAGCCCAATAAAGTCAATGACATAACTGTTGTCTCACCAGCTCGGCTGCTTCTGTTTAAACTGCGTGATCATACAGCATGTTTAATTCTGTTTTTAACGTGTCTTTGTGTTTTGACAGCTTGCATGGGACAAAGAATTGAAGCTATCGATTCGTCTGTGTGAGGAGAAAAGGAAAAAGCCTACATGTTGGTGGACTGTGGAAAGCCCATCAGAGTTGGGAACAGCGTCAACTGCAGCTTCGCTTTTATGGACTGTGGGAACGTTTCAAAGCTCTCGGTCACTCAGGAAAGGTGGTGCGGGATTAAAATATGCTCTGTCAGAAATGTTCACGTGAAAGTTTCTGAAGCCCAGCTCTCCATAGGCACGTTGGTGTAGATTTTTCTGAACCGTCCAGTGGAGCAACTCCTCCCACATAATATCTGCATCTCTTCAAGGTGGAAGGGTTCTGACAAAACATCTTTTATTGATTTTCTATAAAGTTTGGAAAATAAAGACACGGCTACGACCCACTGGACGGTCTCTCAGCAACTTTTAGGAGACTTGGAGGGAAAGATTACAGAGGTGGCAAAGGTGATGGGGAACAAAAATGTCAGTCCACCCAAAGGTGCTGAAGCTGTCGAAACACAAAAGGAGGAAGGAACGTCACTCAACGGTGCAACAGGTGAAGGACTTATCTTGATTTTATTGTAAATTTAAACTGTTCTTTGGTTCTGATGTGACAGCACCTGAGGGGGTGTATTGAGTATAAGTGAATAATGGACGTAGGGGAACCAAAAATATAAAAATGTTTTCCACAGATTATTCATCATGTTTGTACTAAACTAGACTGAATGATGTGGCAACCTAATGTTCTAAAGTAACTTTTCTTACACCTTAATGCAGCCACACAGCTAGATGGAAGTGGCACCTCACTTGTTTTTCAAGTTATCAAGCTCACAACGTGCATAGATGGATGGAGGGTATTTTTAATTCCTCCTGTTCACGCCATAACAAAAACAGTCGAGCTTCAGCCATCTGGTGGTTTATAGTATATTTTTTATAAGACAAAATAATTTCCCATATCTGAGATTAGGCTCTTTGGCTACAGTTCGTCCATGATCACATCTGTCCAGATTTCTCTGGACTGTACATGGATATTAATTAGGATAATATTAAATAATGTTAATATATATATATATATATATATATATATATATATATATATATATATATATATATATGTGTGTGTATGAGGGGTTGAACGACTACATAATTTTTTAACTCGACATTAACATAATAAAACTCGAGTAGAACTCAAGTACTTGATGACATCATAGGATATAAAAATACAAAAATAAATAAATAAATAAAACTGCAGAAAAGGTCATTATTTACAAAAAAAGACCAACAAAACATTGGGAGCGTATATTATGCTCCTACCATTTATCATACTGCAAATAAGTCACAGCAAAAACTAAACTATTAGTTATTATTATTAAGCTGCAAAAGTGAAAGAAACTTGTGGCACGTCAAAAACGAAACTAAAAACAGTGGGGCGGTCGACCACCCCGCACCACCGCCAGCTGGGGTGCACATTAGGTTTAGTTTTAGAGATTAATATGTTTATTGTTTTTTTTATAGGTTTAGAGATTAATATTTTCTGATTTTTGTTTGTGAAACAAGAGGAAGCTGGTTCTGGTTCCGTCGATAGAACTTTTTCACGCTTCCTTGTTATAAAGCGGATATGATGTTAAACAACTTCTGGTGGTTATAGCGTTAGCATTAGACAGTGACCCAAAAAAGTTCAATCTGGTCCTCTGGACATTCAAAAAAAAAAAAAAAACAAAGCAAAAAAAAATCTAGATATGTTTAATCTTTCATCCGAGAGACTTCCTCAGTCTGAGGTGATGTATTCAGCTCAGTCTCTTAAATAGCACCTTCTCAGAGTGGATCAACCAGTTTTGCTGCTGACAACCAAAACCAGCTGCTCACATGATCAAGAAGGACCATCAGCCTAACAATGGATCATTAGCACACTGATGGCTGTTTACTACTCACAGAGGGCTGAGTGATACTAGCAATCACATCATTGTAAGAGGGGGACAGTTGAACCCGGAGGCTCCACCCCTGTTTAATGATGGACGATTTCTTTTCACAAAGATGGCCTCCTTTACTCCTCTCTCAAACCATCGTTCCTCTCTGTCCAGGATGTGAACATCTTCATCCCTGAAAGAGTGACCGCTGGCCTGGAGATGAGTGTAGACCGCAGAGTCCTGGCCTGATGATGTTGATCTTCTGTGCTGGGCCATCCTTTTGGCCAGTGGCTGTTTAGTTTCCCCGATGTAAGACTGATCACCCTCCTGACACTGAACAGCATACACAACATTACTCTGTTTGTGCCGGGGGACTGGATCTTTGAGATGAACCAGTCTTTGCCGTAATGTATTTTGGGGTTTAAAAGCCACTGGGACGTTATGTTTAGAAAATAAACGTCTCAGTTTCTCTGATACTCCCTCAACATATGGAATGACCACTGGTCTGGGTTCCTCCTTTTCACCTGATGGCTGACTGGAGTCCTGTTTGGGTTTCTTCTCTGCTTTCAGGAAGGCCCAGTTAGGATATCCACATTGCTCTAGAGCCTGTCTTGTGTGAAATTTCTCTTTCTGGCTGGCTCCTGAGCTAGTGGGGATGCTGTCTGCTCTGTGGTACAGAGTCCTGATGACTCCTAACTTGTGCTCCAAAGGGTCATGGGAGTCAAACTGCAAATACTGGTCTGTGTGGGTGGGTTTGCGGGTTTCAACTGTCCCCCTGTTACACTGCTGTAATTGCTAGTATCACTCAGCCCTCTGTGAACAGTAAACAGCCATCAGTGTGCTAATGATCCATTGTTAGGCTGATGGTCCTTCTTGAGCATGTGATCAGCTGATTTTGGTTGTCAGCAGCAAAACTGGTTGATCCACTCTGAGAAGGTGCTATTTAAGAGACTGAGCTGAATACAGCACCTCAGACTGAGGAAGTCTTTCGGATGAGAGACAAAACGTTTCTACATTTTTTTGCTTTGTTTTGTTTTTTTGAATGTCCAGAGGACCAGATTTAACTTTTTTGGATTTTTCTACCTGGAGATTAGACAGTGAGGAAAATGGCTCAGTCTCGGCACAGTTGCTTTTGTTCAGTTCCTGGTTGTTCTTGTGGGGCAAGAAAACAACCATATCTGTCCTACCATGCTTCTCTCGACGTACCCAGACCAAAGGAGGCAGTGGATCCAAGCGATCAGAAGAGATGATGGTCACAACTTCTGCATAAAGCCAGGGAGCACTTGTATGTAGCTGCATTTCACTCAGGAGGATTTTGTCCGTGGATCCACCACCAGCTGCTTTAAAGGTTGAGCTGTTTCCTTCTCTTCACCTGGAATAATTTCACTGCACCAGCTAAGAGAGAGTCTGTTTTTAGAGGGCTCAGAAACAGCAGCTTGTCCTCTCACATAAAGCTAGCCAGGCTGAAGCTGCTGCTGGAGTCCACGTGAAACTCACCACCTGGTGCCACATCCACCCACAGGTAAATATCACATTAAGATGCTACATTATAAACTTGTCATGTCATGGAGAGATCGTTACATGCACTGACTCACAAAATGTAGTGATCTTCACGGAAATAATGTCAACAACAATAATAATAATGTGAATAAGCTCAGTAATTGAAACAATCTTGCTAATTGTATTTTATTTTGTGGTTTTACTGGTGCACTCCCAGCTGTCCTCATTCTGCTCAGTCCTGTGTTGGTGGACTCTCACTCCTGCTTGAGTCACCATGATTAGTCAGCGTCTTACCTGAGAGAAGATTGGCTGGCTGAGCTAAAGGCTGGGGCCAATTTCAACTATTTTTATATGTGAATGTGAGGCCCATGTTTTTTGTTTTGTAACTCTTAAATACTCATATTTATTTTTGTTTACTTAATTTCATATTTATGTTCCAGGTTGAAGGTGCAGTCCAGTCTCGTGTTGGTTCCGTTCCACTTGTGTTTCGTGCATCACAGCTTGTGGGTGAATTTCTGCTCTTGTGTTACCTTGAACCATCCTTTTGTCTTTTAGTTGACTGAACACTGGAAAGCCTCAGCCATGGCTCAATATGTAAGAATCATTATTGCCTCCATTAGAATAGGTTTTTAACTTAGTGTTAATAAAATTATATTGTATCTTGGAACAGTCTTCTGCTCACTTGTAGACAAACCCAAGTGTCTTTTCTGTATAAATTATGTCCTTGGATGAAAGTCCTAAGGTCGTGTTGCAGTAAGTTTATAAAATAAAAATAACATCCATACCCAAGCTTGTTACATATTGTTCTAGTGTTATGTAATTAGTTATTTAAAGGTTTTGAATCATTTTAAACATTCTTCAGTTAAAACACACTTGAGCAGCATACTGTACTGTTTTTATTTAATTTGTGGATTGATTCAGTTGTATTGAAAATAAAACAAGTGTAATTTACAATATCTAGTAAAAAACAAAAACAAAAATGAACTATTTAACATTTTATAACTGTACACAAATAAATTGATAGTGGATTATAAATATTTTCCCAAAATTATGCTATTTTAAATAAATTGGCACATTTATGTATTTTTCATGAGTAACAACTATTTACGGTATTTACAGTGATTTACAGCTTGAGACTGAATATTAAAAATACGAAGGAACAAAAGTGTGATTTGTACATTTTATGATTCTTACTGCACTGATATAAACACATGGATGAAGGTGTTGAAGTAAAACATGTCAGCAGACTCCTCGACACTTCTTCTGCAACATGGAAACAGCAGTAAGCCTTGGTTGTAGAAGCTGCACCCCTGCAGAACATCTGGACTGCTCCCTGGTTCTGACCTCCTAGAAGACATTTCCAGTGACACTTGCAGAGACTGAAGATGTGAAGTGTGGACACAAAACACATGTTGGGAAGACTGCAGCATCAGAGGAAGAGCAGGGAAGTGTGGAGCCATGTGGTCCAGAATGATGCTATGCAGGACTTCTCAGGTGGGCACTGGTAAAACATCTGTGAGCCCTGTGGCACAGGACCAAACCTGGATGGTACCAGCTCCAAAGTTTAGAGACTAAGACAAGAGCGATAAGTGGTTGGGACTTCAGTTTTTCTCCTGCTGTCACCCAGTGAGATCTAAAATAGATAACTGTTTTTAGCACGTACATATAATACTTGTTATAACATATTTAGCTTTAAACAAGTAATAGATTCTAGTTAGAAGATGAGCTGAAACATCAGCCGAACAAAACAGACTATGCTGCTACAACAACAGAAGACAAACTAACCACTGAACAGGAAGATGTTACTGTAAGCTCTCTGTAGTACGGAAGTTGTCCATCGTACGTCAAAGTTCTTCAGCTGTCATAAATAAAGCATCTAGCTCTGACAACTACCTGTCCCTCGACAATATTTGACCTGTAGTTATGCAGAAGTAAAGTACAATTTGAACATCAAGCATCATAGCATCTCCTAACTAACATCTAGCACGTTTTCTTTCACAAATTGTAATGGCAAACACATATCAGAATGTTAAAATATCATTTAAAAGTTTATACCACTTCTGTCTCAAATATTCCAAATAATTTAGCACACTAAATTAGGCTTTATTACGATGTTTATGTACTTCATATGTTGTAGCTAACGGTTAGCTCGCGAAGCTACGTCTTTTCTTACCTTGATAGCTGTGGATATATTCTACATGGAAGATCTTTTATCCTTTCTCAGGTTTATTGGTTCAAGAATTCACCGCTGCGATTTCCTCCACATCAGCGTAAGAAAAGGCTGACATTTGCATAGACTCGCAATAACAAGAAGTGACCCAGCACCAGGAGACGCTACTTCGGGTTGTCGTGAAAAAGGTCTATTGGACCCCGTGTTACACCATATTCTGTGACCTGCAACAGTGCATGCAACACTGCCCCCTACAGTCACAATATATGGTGGTCACAGAATATGGTGTAACACCAGTTCGCAACAAGCTCAAAACAGTCAGGAAGTTGTTTCATTTTCTGTTTCCTTACGGTAGTTGAACAAGAAGATTCATCTTTAGTGAAATATTTCCAGACTATTGATGCATTTCTACCTGTTTGCCAAGACTGGGACTGCTCCGCTCCATCCGTCTGCTTGGAGAAATCCATTTTGTAACCAGCGCCCGGTGTGGATCACGTGACACGTGACGCAATGATGTAACAGCGACGTAATGACGTCACCACGAATACTTGACGTGAAATAAAAAAATTTGATAAATGTCCTAGGAATCGATGTGTAGATTACTCGAGTAGTCTGTTAAAGCCCTAATATATATATATATATATAACCGAGTGTATATATATATATATATATATATATATATATATATATATATATATACACACACACTATATATATGACTGTGGCTGAATTGTTAGAGCAGTCGTCCTCCAATGCAAGAGTTGGGGGTTCAATTCCACCAACAGTTACATGTTTTGTTGAAATCAGGTCTCTCTTGTAAATGAGTCCTCGAGGCTCAATGGGATTTACCTGTTGAAATAAAGGGTGAATGAAAAAAACAGTCACATGTTGAAGTGTCCCTGGGCAAGACACTGAACCCCTCATAGCCTCTGATGTGTGTCCCATCAGTCTATGAATGTGATCTAAATCTCTGTTTAGTCTTTGTATAGATCTAGTAGAGAGCTGTATGAATGGGTAAATGAGGCACAGATTATGTTGCAAGTGCTTTGAGTATCTCAATAAGATAGAAAGTTGTTATATAAGTACAGTCCATTTACATTTAGTCAGAGTCAAAGGTTCTTTATTGTCATTCACATCTCATGTGGTACATGTGGTGGAATGAAAATATGTGCACAAGGTCCCAGTTACATCCAACGATAAAATGTAAAAGAAAAACAATAATAACATCTAAGATATGAACTAAGAAAAACATCAACTAAAAATACACTAAGCACTAAAAAAAAAAAAACATTATGTCGAACAGCAGCACGAACATGAGTCTGTGTGAGCAGATGAGCACGAATGAACACATCAACATGAAACAGATCAGCAGCAACATGAAACAGATCAGCAGCAACATGATGTGATTTTTCACAGTGATTATTCTGGTTAGAGATTCATGAGTCTAACAGCCTCAGGGTAGAAGCTGTTCCTCAGTCTAGTGGTTCTAGACTTAATGCTCCTCAACCTCCTTCCTGAGGGGAGCGGGGCAAAAAGTGAGTGTGCTGGGTAAGGCTTTAACAGAATACTCGAGTAATCTACTCATCGATTCCTAGGACATCTATTGAGTTTTTAAATTTCACGTTGAGTATTCGTGGTGACGTCATTACGTCACTGTTATGTCATTGCTTCACGTGTCATGTGATCCACACTGGGCGCCGGCTACAAAATGGATTCCTCCAAGCAGACGGATGGAGCGGAGCAGGCCCATTCTTGGCAAACAGGTGGAAATACATCAGTAGTATGGAAATATTTCACTAAAGTTTAATCTTCCGGTTCAACTACGGTAAGGAAACAGAAAATGAATCAACTTCCTGATTGTTTGGAGCTCGTTGCGAACCGGTGTTACACAATATTCTGTGACCACCGTATATTATGACTGTGGGGGCGGTGTTGCATGCACTGTTGCAGGTCTCAGAATATGGTGTAACACCGGGTCCAATTGACCGAACCAGAACCAGCTTCCTCTGACCTTGTTTCACAAACAAAAATCAAAAAATATTAATCTCTAAACCTATTAAAAAAATCTATAAACATATTAATCTCTAAAACTAAACGTAATGCGCACCCCAGCTGGCGGTGGTGCGGGGTGGTCGACCGCCCCACTGTTTTTAGTTTCGTTTTTTACGTGCCGCACGTTTCTTTCACTTTTGCAGCTTAATAATAATAATAATAACTAATAGTTTTGGTTTTCCTGTGACTTATTTGCAATATGATAAATGGTAGGAGCATAATATACACTCCCAATGTTTTGGTGGTCTTTTTTGTAAACAATGACGTTTTTTGCGGTTTTATTTATTTATTAATTTTTGCATCTTGAGATCCTATGATGTCATCAACTACTCAAGTTCTACTCAAGTTTTATTATGTTAATGTCGAGTTTAAAAATTATGTAGTCGTTCAACCCCTAGTGTTGGGTGAGTGTGGTCCTTCATGATGCAGGTGGCTCTCCCTGCATCTGGAGGTGTAGATGTCTGTGATGGTGGGGAGGCTGACTCCAACATCTTCTGTGCAGCCTTCACCACTCTCTGCAAAGCTTTTCTTTCTGCAGCTGTGCAGATGCCACACATTGATGCTGGAGCACAGGATGCTCTCCACTGCACACCTGTAGAAGGAGGTGAGGACTGAGCTTCCCAGATCAGCTCGTCTCAGCCGTCTGAGGAAGTAGAGTCTCTGATGAGCTTTCTTGATCAGGCTGGTGGTGTTGTTGCTCCAGCTGAGGTTGTTGTTCATGTGTACACCCAAGTACTTGTAGCTGGAGACCACTTCCACTGCAGATCCTCTTATGTTCAGGGGGGTGTAGATGTTTTTGTTCCTTCTCAAGTCCACAATCATCTTCGTCTTCTTCACATTGATGTGAAGGTTATTCTCTCTGCACCAGCTCTCCAGGTGTTCCACCTCTTGCCTGTAGCTGGACTCATCATTGTTTGTGATGCATCCCACCACCATAATTTAGCTGCTTTTCCATTCTGCTGTTTATAACTCATTAGCTTCCAAACTCTGTTCCAATTTCCCGACTGATAGAATGGGGACAATAATTTCTGGTTTAATGAAAGAATGAGCCAGACTTGTTGAACTTTCAGGATTCTGCTGATGTGCCTTCAGCTTTCATACTGAGGAACATGTTTTGCAGAGTCAGTAGGACTGGTTTATTAACTGTTTGCATCCATCCTGTAATAATATACATCCAATAGTTTTCCTTCTTGTAATGTGTAACTCTGTATTGAATGAGACAGAGAGAGGCAGTAATGAAGCCCACCAGCTAACACGGTCAGTTTATAAATGAAAGGAGCTGCAGGTCCCTGAGTTTTCACATCAGATGGTTTACTTTGTATTTTTCTTTCTTGTTTCCAGGAAGCGTCTCCATGGATGAAGCTCAGCGACTCAGCCCTGAGCTGCTGGCCTCCCTGCAGTCCCTGAGAGACGACGACGACTACACCCTGCTGCCTCAGTCCCTGCATCAGGTGTGTGTGTGTTGGGGGGGTGGGCCTTTGCACGTGTGTGCATTTGTGTGTGCGCTTGGTCGAACATTTGAGAAAAACAGGGAAGAACATATTCCTTTAACTCCACAGTGAATTCACAATGTGTCTTTATTTAGCCTGACAGATTTGTTTGTGTGTGTGTGTGTGTGTCTGAGCTTACATCTGTTGACAATGCCTAAAGCAACATTTATTATTAGTTCTCCAAACTGAGGTTGTTCCAAAAGCTATCTAAAGCAGGTAAGATATTGTTTGCTCATAACATTTGCACAGGACACCACTTCAAACGAGCTGAGCTTTAACAACAAAACGTGTGTTCTGTGTTAACAAAGACAAAATGAACAAAAGCCCGTTCAAATCATTTAAAGAATCTACTCCATTTTGAAATAAACCCAAAAGTCCAGTTCTGGAGGTTCTTCACATGAGGAGTGTTAGAATCAGAGGTGGGTACAAAAGAGCTGCAAGGACATCCACATGCTGTTTGCCCCCCCCGCCCCCCCGGACACACACACACACACACACACACACACACACACACCCCTCAGCTCACAAATGATGCATTCAAACTGAGATGCAAGAACTAAATGCACTAGGCTTTTTACTTCTTGTTCAGAAGAGCCCGAGCCTTTGATTTGATGATAAAACAGTTTTACTTGTCACAGCTGGAGGAGTTTGTAGTTTATTTTATATTGCTGCCAAATGCTGTAATTGTGAAACAGTTCTGTTTCATTTACTGAAAAAAGAAAGGCGAGGCAATCCAGAGCAGTTTGATGTGATGATGATGAGTGATAATCAGAGACACAAAACAAACCTGAGCTCACATGTGGGTCTTTGTAGCCATCTTTCATGTCACAGTGTCATGTCTGACTCTACATACACGGTTTCTTTAGTCTCAGAGTAAAAGCATCCTAAAGAACAAGAAGGGGCCATTTCAAAAATATAAATACAAATAATTTCAGGTCAGTTTGTTGGTTTGCATATGAGCAGTTTATGGAACAAATCAACTGTAAATAAGGAAATGCAAAGATAAACAGATACCTGAATATATGTGTATTTAATATTTATTAATTATTTATTTATTAATCTTTCTTTAATCTCACTGAGATCACTGATCTCTTCTACAAAGGAGGCCCGAAGGACATTTCCTTTTTTTTTTGTTTATACTGTGAGAGGAAACTGGATAAAACACGCAAACTCCACCCAGAAAGTCTCCAAATCCAGTCTGGGTATTAATCCCAGGTAGAGCTGTCATTTCTAATCCAAACCTGGACCCTGGTCCAGCCCGACCTGGATTAGGGCTGGACCATAATAATGTGCTTAATGTAAATGGTAAATGGTAAATGGTAAATGGACTGTACTTATATAGTGTTTTCTATCTTATTTCAAGATACTCAAAGCTCTTTACAACACAATCTGTGTCCTCGTTTACCCATTCATACAGCTCTATACTAGATCTTTACAAATCTAACTGAACAAATCATTCTAAAGAGACTAATCAGAGCTTTATCACATTCATACACTGATGGGACACACATTGGAGGCATCAAGAGGATCAGTGTCTTGCCCTGAGACACTTCAACATGTGACTGCTGGTGGATTCAAACCCCCAACTCTTGCATTGGAGGACGGCTGCTCTAACCACTCAGCCACAGACCTCCATGTAACTAATGCTCTGAGAATATTCAAGAAGTTCAGGACACAAACGTGTTGTTAGTGTAGTCTACTGGACTTCTAAAGGTCCAGAGACATGAGACATGTTAATCCAGTATCTAAGCAGGTTCATGTGACTCCTCGGTGGTTCGCTCCGCGCCGGTTCTTGGCGGGATGAAGCCGTGTGATCCAGAATGGGAAATTCAAACAAAACCCTTTTCTTGAAAAGCCTGATTCAGATCAGAAGAATCATTTAAAGCTTTCATTTAAAACCAAACAGCTCAGACGATTCGAGGTGGGCTTCTGTGTCACGAACCTTTACTATCTTACCTGTTGCAGATAACTCTTTGAACGATCCATTTGCAGGACTGATCAACCAGCAGCGAGTCTGAAAACAGTTTTAATGTCTAAAGGTTTCATAAGCTTTGTGCACATGCTGTTTTATAAACCTTTACACCTCGCAGAGATAAAGTTAAAGAGAAAAACCGTTACTGAGAGGAATGCATGATTTTATGATTTGATACATTTCAGAATACCGTATTGTTCGGCGTATAAGTCACATCTTTTTGCATAAATTTGCACGTCCTGCGACTTGTACACCAAAGCGACTAATATACTTTTTTCATATTCATAACCCATTTTTTGACTGACATCTGACACTTTCATTCATTCCCCCCTCCCTGAGGAATTTCCAACTGATAACCTGATGGAACCAGCTGAATAAACTTGTGTCATCATTTCAGGACTCTTGGATTCTCATAGACGTTATTCTTAGCCATTCCTCGACATAGCTCGAGAATGTTTATGGATCTCACCGAAGGACACTGGCTGATTATTACATCTTTATCAGAACTCTTACAGTGCCCTCGAGAGCATCTATGAACATGCTGACCGCTCTCGCCTCCCCCCTCTGCAGAATGTCTACGTCACTATGTGCTTGTTTATGGGAGGGGTTTTTTAATTTCAGAGGTTTTTTTTTCAGGCAGGAAAACAAATGTCTGATAACAAACTGCAGGTGATAAACATGCAGCCCAAACCGGTAATCAAGCAGCAAAAAGAAAGTTTGTGGACGGGTGGTGTCCGTGCAGTCTGCCCGGGGGATTCAACCCAGCGGAAGGGACGGCTGCATGGCGGTGGAAGATCCCCACTCACAGGGAACCTTCCCCTCATGTCTGGCTGGCTCCTGCCATGCACATTTCCTCCGTGGTGGTACACCACCCATCCATCCATCCACCCATCAATGTATCCATCCATTGTGGCTCTGGCTGTGAGCTCGACAGTCCTCCTCCGCCGCCGGAGAGGAGAGGAAGATTCCGCGGCAGTGCGCCCCCCATCCATCCATCGCAGATCACTCTCCTTACTGCCGTCTTCCTCCCTGCTCCGGCGGCGGAGGAAGACGGCAGCGAGGTGCGTGATCTGCGGCCCCGGGAAGCAGCGAGGTATGGGCGGGGGGGGGGGGGCCGCGGGGGGGGGGGGGGGGGGGGGGTGGGGGGGGGGGGATGCTGTAGAGCTGTAAGCCTTTGTCCCAGCTCGGGCAGCGGAGCGGGGGCAGCGTCATTTGGCTGCACCGCCCAAGTGAAATGAAGATGTTTTGACTGTTGAAGTGCATTTATTAAGCAAAAGTTAGACTAAGACACAATTTTACTAAAATTTCGAGCAAAAAAATTGTTTTAAAGTGTTAATCTTGTTAAATTCTTGTTAAAGTCCTCCAGTGCACGCTTCCGTGGCCGCCATTTGGCAGCCAATTGATTTTTGGCACAACACAGACCCATGTTTCTGGGGGGTCAGCGGTGACGCATAATAAATGCGATATATGGCGAAGTGACTTATTTATGTTTTTTTCACTTTATTAGACATTTGTGGACTGATGCGACTTATGAATTATTTTACAACACGTGAAGTATTAAGTGTTAGTTAAAGCTGCACCAGCTCAGAACCAGAACGCTGTAACTCCTGTTTGAACATCTGTTCCAGATGGCAGAGGCCTTCTCTCTGAAAGACGACTGTATCCTTTCATCGCCTTGAGGACGTGCTTTGTTTCATGACACGTGGAGATAGAATGTGGTGTAAACTCTGAGGAATGAAATGTTTGTGTTTCATCTGGTTTACTGTCAGTCCTGGGTCAGAGCAGATGTGAGGATGATGTCCTCACACTGTCAGAGCTCTGCTGCTTTGAAGACCAAGTCAAGAGAGGTGGCAGAAGACTCCATCCATTCCCATAGCTCACCTGTCCTTTGAGGAGGAGCTGGTGTCGATTTCCAGCAGTCACTTAGATGCAGGAGACACCTAGGACACGTCCATCACGGGGACATAGGGACAAACGAGACAAACACCCACACATTGTTACAAATAGACCTAACATGGATGTCTTTGGTCTGTAAGGAAACTGTGGTTCCTGGAGAAACCCCTGCATGCACAGGGAGAACATGCAGAGAGGCTGGGAGCGATCCTGTGACCTTCTTGTTGTGAGGCAGCAGCTCTAACCACTGGTCCACACTGCCGCTCTCGTACAGTCTCATCTCTCCTGCTATTATTGTTGGCTCATGTCCTCCACGGACTCTGGGTGTTTCCCTTTACTCTGGCCTGAATCCCGATGGGCCTGCGGTTGTAGTTTCCTCTGACGCTGTTTGTGCTGTTGCCCCGGCAACAGCTGGCTCTGTTTTGCTGCAGAGGGTTCTTGTGTGTGGAAGAAATCTTAATGCAAAGGAAGAAATGATCAATGAGTCAGAAAGAAAAACACATTTAGCTACATGAATCACTGCAGAGGTCTGAGGAAGGTCCTGGGGAGGGACAGATGGGCCGATAAAACATTAACCTTACATAAGCAGCAGAACCTCACCAGAACTTTTGTTGATCTCAGTGCAGGTTGTGGTGCTTGTCTCCACAGTGAACTAAGTCGCATGAAGACTTGGTAATTATTTTTACTCCAGATGTCCTGACACAACCACAGACCACTGAGCTACCACAGCCCTCTGTGTGGAGCAAAGCTGTGATCTAAGATGACCAGGGGAGCAGATGGTGGGGGTTAAGGGCCTTGTTCAAGGCCCCAGAGTGGGGCAAATGAGGGTGGAGGCAGGTGTGGATGCTTCACCTTTCCCACCCACATCTTGATGTTGTCAGTCTGGGGAGTTGAACCGGCGACCTTCCGATCACAGGCCCATCTTCTCTAACCTCGCCCCAGTCACACAGCTTAGATCTGAGGTTTTAATTGTTTTAGTGGCATTTATTTTTACTCTACATGTATAAAAACTTTGTTCCTTAACATACATGGACTGTTAGCTGAGAAGCTGCTTTTTGATTTTGTTCAAATTCCATTTAAAATCAAAACATTCTTTATTTAGTTATTCTCAAAGTCTTACTTTAATTTAACCATAACTTGGATAAAGAAATGCTCTACTAAACACTTAAATCAAAAGCAGAACTTTAATATAAACTAGACAAACATGATGTTGTTGTAGACATGAAATAAAAGTCCACGAGTTGGCAGGTCATGTGACTGTAGTGCAGAGTAATGAAGTTCTCAGTCCAGTTCACTGCTGGTTTCATGTCAGCAGGGCCTGGTACACCTCAGACCTGAGAACAAGTGGATATTCAGGGCAGACGATTGTTAATGCTCTCCTGCTGCATGTCGGTCCACAGTTGTAGCTGGACTTCAAGATCCAGGAGACTGGCACTGAGTCCGAGCTGACTGTTAGGAAGGTTCAACTTCTGGTCTGCTGACCTCAACATGAAGCAGCCAGTCATGTCTCAGGAGGGGTAAGACATGCAGAGACAAGATGTCTCTGATGTAGCACTGAGTCCTCAGGGTCCCCTGAATCACTAGCAGAGGTGACCTGGCATCAGCGTTGCATTTGTGCAATAATTATATTTGTACAATAATTATCATATTTGTACAATAATTATATTTGTACAATAATTATATTTGTACAATAATTATATTTGTACAATAATTATATTTGTACAATAATTATATTTGTACAATAATCATATTATATCTAGTCAGTACCTCTCAACCTCACACAGGCTCCTTCCCCACCAGAGAGGTCACGTTCCTTGTCCCAAGAGCCAACTTTGTCAAGCCTGGGGGTCAGAGCGCCAAGGCCCCCACCCTAAGCCACTGTCCATGGATTCATGCACCTGACTCATATGGCCCCTCCTGCAGGTGGTGGGTCCACAGGAAAGCAAACACATGTTGCTTGTTCGGGTTGAGCCCGGCCGGGCCCCATGGGTAGAGACCAGGTCACCAGGCGCTTGCCGACGAGCCCCTCCCCCAGGCCTGGCTCCAGGATGGGGCCCCAATAACCCACGTCCAGACAAGGGACACTGAGTTCCTTGTTGCTGTTTGTCCATATAAGTCTTCTGAACGCTCTTTGTCTGTCCTGTCACCTAGAACCAGTCTGCCTTGGTCGACCCCACCAGGGGCAGACAGCATAGCTCCTAGGATCATTCAGGTGCACAAAATCCTCGACCATGATAAGGTGGAGATTCAAGGGGGAGATGATGTATCGTATAATGAACATTCCTTGCTGTGGTCAGTTCTGGATAAGTGGAACCTTCCTGGTTCCCTCATGTTCTGACTGGTCTTAAAATGAAACTGTCCACTTTACATGGTGGACACTTTCACAGTACAACCACTCAGCTTCAAGCAAGTGCTGTGATGCTGTCTAACCCATCTACAAGGCATCCTCTTTGTCTGCTGACCTTCAATCACTGTTTTTTGATTGATGCACTGGCAACTGCCTGATAACACTCTTGGTCCACTCATGATGTCACTTCCTTTAAAAATTCATTAAATCCCATAGTCATCTGGAAAAATCTGTTTTTGTTCTTGCAGTTTGACATTATTATAACCAAATTTATAAAATGCTGTCAATGTAATTGACAAGAAGCAGATTGAAGTCAGAGCAGTAACTGACTTCTGGATTATGAGTCAGCAAATAAACTTTTTCTTTGGACATCAAGGATTTTCTGTTAATATTTTGTTGCACCGTTATGAGTCAGTGGACATCTACATGTCTTCTAAATGATTCTAAAAGTGTGAGTCCTCTGTAGTGTCCTGACTGTACTTATGGGCACTTTGATAATCTTGTTTGTTGTCTAACTGTGCACGCTCTGGTGGAGCGGTGGCACTGTTAGTAGAGCTGTTGTCTCTATGATCAGAGGTCACCAGTTCACCTCCTGGCCGCTCATGTTATCCTCGTGCACGCGTGTGAATGGATGGATGTAAAAGCTCAGCTCGAGCTGTTTGCGAGTGCCTCTGTATGTGCCACTGTGTGGACGGTCTCTTTAACTGGAGATGCTCTCAGACCAGTGGGCCATCCGATTCCTGCAGCTGGAGAAGCTCTACCACGAACGTCTGCTCTTCAATCTTTCTGCCCTGCAGGAGAACTGGGGTACTGCATGCCTCCACTGCTTCCTACATTTGAGCTTTTCACTAAAAGTGCAGTACAATTTTGTGCCAAACTGGCATCAAGGGAAAGAAAATGGATTAATTTTATTTACATCTGTGTCCAGAGAGCCAGTTAGCAGAGAAGAAGGATGCTGAGAGCAGTTTGTCTGCAGAGACAGATGGGATCAGTCAGAAACACATTGAGACGCTGAGCCATATCTGCAGAACACATCACAGGTAAAACACACCCTGAAACCTGAAGCCTTTATTTAGATAATCACAGATGTTCTTAAGATCACATCTCACCCATCACCTTCATCCCCATCAGACGACCTTTTACAATCAATTCTTTAACGTAATCAGCTGCTGTCTCTGCCTCAGCAAGGACTCACACACAAGACTTTAAGGATAGACTGAAGATGGAGAGTCGTATAAATGTGACTGCAGTGGTGCTTGAAAGTTTGTGAACTCTATAATTTTCTATTATTTCTGCATAAATATGACATAAAACATCAGATTTTCACACAAGTCCTAAAAGTAGATAAAGAGAACCCAGTTAAATGAGACAAAAATATTATACTTGGTCATATATTTATTGAGGACAATGATGTAATATTACATATTTGTGATGGTAAAAGTATGTGAACCTCTAGGATTATCAGTTAATTTGAAGGTGAAATTAGAGTCAGGTGTTTTCAATCAGTGGATGATGATCAGGTGTGAGTGGACTGGTTAGATTTAAAGAACAGGTATTTATCAAAGTCTGATCTTCACAACATGTTTGTGGAAGTGAATCATGACGTGAACAAAGGAGATTTCTGAGGAGCTCAGAAAAAGAGTTGTTGATGCTCATCAGGCTGGAGAAGGTTACAAATCCATCTCTGAAGAGTTTGGACTCCACCGATCCACAGTCAGACAGATTGTGTACAAATGAGGAAATGCAAGACCATTGTTATCCTCCCCAGGAGTGGTGGACCAACAAAGATCACTCCAAGAGCAAGGTGTGGAATAGTGGGCGAGGTCACAAAGGACCTCAGGGTAACTTCTCTTTCACATTGGCTAATGTTGATGTTCATGAGTCGACAATCAGGAGGACACTGAACAACAATGGTGTCATGACAGGGTTGAAGGAGCAGACACTGCTCTCCAAAAAGAACATGGCTGCTCGTCTGCAGTTTGCTAAATACCACGTGGACAAGCCAGAAGACTGTTTGAAGAATGCTTTGTGGACGATGCTACCAAAATAAAACTTTTTGGTTTAAATTAAAAGAGTTATGTTTGGGGAAAGGAAAACAGCATTCCTGCATAAGAACCTTATCCCATCTGTGAAACATGGTGGTGGTAGTATCATGGTTTGGGTCTGTTTTGCTGCATCTGGACCAGGACGGCTTGTTGGAACAATTCATTGATGGAACAACGAATTCTGAATTATATCAGAGATATCTAAAAGAAAATATCAGAACATCTGTCCATGAACTGAACCTCAAGAGAAGGTGGGTCCTGCAGCAACACAATGACTCTAATCATACAAGTCGTTCTACCAAAGAATGGTTCAAGAAGAATAAAGTTAACCTTAATCCAATCCAGATGTTGTGGAAGGACCTGAAGCAGCAGGTAATGTGAGGAAACCACCAACATCCAGAGTTGAAGCTGTTCTGTACAGAGGAATGAGCTAAAATCCCTCCAAGCAGGTGGGTAGGACTGATCAGCCGTTATCAGAACTTTTACCACTCACAGATCTGTAATATTCTATACTTTTCCTCAATAAATAAATGACCAAGTTCAATATTTTTGTCTCATTTGTTTAACTGTGTTCTCTTTATCTACCTTTAGGACTTGTGTGAAAATCTGATGATGCTTTAGGTCATTTATGCAGAAATATAGAAAATTATAAAGAGTTCACAAACTTTCAAGCACCACTGAGTTGTCCTGCTGCTACACATATTTGATGCAGGCAGATTTGATTTAGACAAAAAAGATGTGCTCTTCTGTTGCAAAGTCTTCACAAACGTTCCTCTTTCTCTGTTTCTGTTGCGTGACTCAGACCGTCTGCCAGCGTGGACCAGGTAAGATCTGCAAACCTACCTGTTCCTTGTTGGTTTCAAACTTTTTCCACAAGATACATTTGCTGACTGCATTTCTTTCGACAGGAAAAACCAGCTACAGCTCTGAAAGACAGTCAAACCAAGACTGAGATTCTGCAAGCGTGTCATGATGAAGGTAAAAATGCAAAAATGACAGAGTCACAGCAGTACTGCTGGAGCCTTCTCAGTATTTACATCAAGTCAGGGAACCAGCGAGGAGCAGCGCCTCCTGACAACGTTTGATGTTTCAGTTGGAGAATACTGTAAAGAGAACCTAGATCAAAAGGAACGTTAAAGTTGCTCATTAGAGTTACCATGGTAACCACTCAGTCGTGTTTCTCACTCCCTGGCAGCAGTTCTTATACACTGTCACAGTTCACAGGTGTTGGACCCAGGAATGAGGGGCTCAAACCAAAAACCTTCAGATTTATTAATAAAAAACATTCTGAGGTGGCAGCAACAAGACAAAACAACAAAACATGAGAAGCACAGAGGAGACTGACACGGTGTGAGACAACACAATGCCAGACTGCAGGTGTGTTGAAGACCAGGAGAACACAAAGACCAGTTGATGAGAAGAGTGGAGACACCTGTGCTCACCAGGTTTCAAATCACTGAGAGAGACAGGGAGCGGAGGAAACACAGGAGACAACCGAACAAAGTGAACATAAGAAAACAAACTGATCAAAGGAAATAAACATGAAAACAAACCGAAACAACAGAAACAGGCAAACCACAATGCAGAGTAGAAAGCAGTATATACACGCACACACACATA
>NC_056509.1:8536312-8562984 GCF_014905685.2 Nematolebias whitei
TGTGTGTGTGTGTGTGTGTGTGTGTGTGTGTGTGTATGCACACACAAATAGAAGCTAAAAGCACCTCCTACCACACTGGATGGAGTTATGGGGATTCAACCCATCTCATGGTTCGAAACTAGCGTTAGCTCTCCATCCTCAGCAAAAGACAGGAACCTGGCCTGTGTGAAACAGACCTAATAATCAATAACCCTGGATTTTATCAATATCAAAAACCATCATAAATATAAGCAATACATGTATATGTTTTTTTTATCATCATTACTATAGTAATATAAGTTCATAATAAAAATAGAATCAAGCTCATTATTTGAGTACTCTTAAATATTTCTAATATCAAAGTTCCTAATATTGCACCTTAGCACATATAGCATTTCACCATCTCAATGTACCTTCAATTTAAATGCTTCCATGTTAACACTAGAAGCTAGTTACTTATTGCAAGAGGCTTATTTTTCATTATCCAGATCAATACAAATGTAGGGGTTCAGAAATAGTAGAACAATATCATCAGTGACATTTAGTATAGAAAAGTTATAAATGTTTGATCTTTTTTTTCTATAAGCACATTAAAAATATAGTAAAAGCACTGATTTATTACGGAGTCCAATACAATAACCTGGAGGCTAGTGCTAGCATGATAGCTCCAGAAACAAACAAACAAACTCACCAGTTCCCACTTTTAGAATACACAGTGTAGCTGAAGTTTTTTTTGCAGAGACATCTAAAAGTTGAGAGGCATATCAGTCAGAAATGGTAACATAGGCATTAGATAAATGGCTTTCAATGGCTTAAAGCCTACCTACAACAGCTAGCCTAGCCTCTCTCACACATAGTTTGGTTGTGAGTGTCACTGCATGATCTGTTCCGGGACCAGAAGCATGATCCGTACCGGCGTACGCCTGTACTCTGGGCGCAGGAGAGTTGCGCCCAGAATAGTCCTATATCTTGTAATGAAGAGGAGTTACTGCACATGTTCAACTTTTAACGAGAGTCTATGGGCAAAGGTTCTTGCACCCCCAGGGAAGAAATACATCATCAATCAGAGAACGTTTTTGAAAGAAACAACTTGACTCATCATTATATATAAAATATTTATCTTACACACACACAAAAAAAAAAAAATAATAATATATATATATATATCAAAAATGTTTATTTTATTATTTAATTTTTATTCATAAAAAAAACCATCTTATTCAAGGTAATGTGATGAGGGGTGTGAGTGGTGGGGCGGAGCCCTAGCGCCCTCTATTGGCCAGCCGCCATTGGTAGAAAGTAAGCCTCAGACAAACAACTGCTGTGAGAAAACTGAATTGTAATGAAAACTTCCCAGACTGAAGCAGAAGCTTCTGGATGTCCCTGTTTCATGTGAGATACGACAAGAAGTTCTTCACCTCCAGGTTCAGAAGAAACTTCTGAGCTCAGCTTCAGTGGGAGTCGACGGGAGTTTGGACCTGTGCACAGACTGAGATGAAACACCCACGTTTTTATCTATAAACACTATAAAACATGTAAAACTAAAGAAGCGCTTGTTTGCAAACGTTCAGACAGCTCAGAAGTTTGAGTGCAGCGTTGTCTCAGTTTAAGTTGAACAATCTGGTAAAAACTTTAAACATGTCAAAATGTCCAGTAGAGTCCGACATCCCGACCCGTTAAAACGTCCAGTGATGTTTGATGAGCTACAGAGCTCTGGAGAGGACCGGGCTTTTTCTCTTGTTTGCTCCAAATTGCAGTTTGATGGATTTTTGTATCCTTGATATTATTTTTTTATATTACGGGGAAATAACTAATGTATGTATTTAATAGAATCTCCAACATTTTCTTGTCTAATCTAATCACTTCTTACACATTTTACACACAGCCATTATAAATAAATAACAAAGTCCCAAAGTATTGTAGTTTTTAATGATGTTGATGGATTTTCGGTCATTTTAATTTTAATCCTTCAGGATTCACCCGGATCGATGATCGAGATGATTGAGGCCCCAACAGAACATATTATACATTAATTTGTGAAGTTTTATTGTTTTAAAAAGCCAAATATTATTCTATTCATTCATTTCATTTAGGACACATGTAGGTCCAGAGCCAAAAAACAAACAAACTATAAACTTGTTATTTAAACTATAATAAAATAAATAATTAGTGAAACAATCTTTTAGTTTTTATCAACTCTGTTAAATATAATTTATATTGAAGCTTCAGTGAAACAAATCAGCGCTCTCCTTGTTTTTCAGCCAGCGAACCCCAAGAGTGGGGACAGAACCCCATCTCCAAGGTTTCCTCCCCACAGAGGAGCCACGAGGAGGAGCTGGGCGGAGGAGAACAGGCGTTAGAGGAGGGACAGGAAGTAGAGGAGGAGGAGCACTGTGAGGAGACGCCCGAGGATGAGGAGGTGAAGGTGGAGTGGCCAACAGGAGTACCGCAGGCGTCGGACAAAGAGCTGGCCAAGCTGTCCCACACAGAGGGGGTGAGATCACACTGCAGCTGCTGGAAACCTCAGAACCAGAACCTTCTGGGTCTCAGAGTTACTCCAGTACTCCACAGACCTTTACAATGTTTTCACCTCCTTCCATCCACCATGAGCAGCCCCGGTCTTTGTTTGCACTCCTCATGACATGAAGTTTATGGTTCCTCTGTGAGATCATCGTCAGCCTCCACCCATGTTCCTGCAGCGCTCCACCCTGCTCAACCTTGAGCCTGGGCCAGCATGTGATGTCGGGGGGGGGGGGGGGGGGGGTCCTGCACTGAGGAGGAATCAGAGCTATTCCAAATAAAAGAAACAGGCTGAGGGCCTCACGATGATCTGACTGTTTAATGTGGAGAACGTTGAACACTGACCCTGATCATCACAAACACACTGTTTGTTGTGGATCTGGAGATACCTTCTGTCTGTCTGTCTGTCTGTCTGTCTGTTCGTCCGTCTGTCTTATGAGCTGGAAAACTTAAAAATGAGCACCTTTCATTTTGGTGTGCAGCTACAGCTAGATGTCAGAAAGGTCAGGAGTATTTCTGCTCTAACAACCTGAATCAAGGGGTGATCAACAGTCTTCTGCAGAACATGAAGAGGTGATACATCCATTGAATCTGGTGTGTTGGAGCAGGAAAACAAATAAATTGTGCAGGAAAGTGGCCCTGGAGGACCAGGATTGGACACCCAGGTTGATATTAAAATTATTAATTTGTTTTCTTCTTCTTTCAGCTGCTCCCTGCGTTAGGGGTCGCCACAGTGAACTAAGTCGCACGAAGACTTGACAGTTATTTTTACCATACCATACCACTTTATTTATAAAGCACTTAAAACAGCAACAAGGCCAACCAAAGTGCTGTACAGACAAAACAACAGGTAACACACAAAGCAAAATACAAAATGAGGTAAATCAGAATATAGACAAAAAACGATGCAGATAATGACGACAAACCAGTGTGGAGCATACAGGATCAAAACACAGATCATCTTGTGTTGAAAGCTATTGAATAGTAGTGAGTTTTTAAACGGGACTTGAAAACCGAGAGGGAGGGGGCCTGTCTGACAAGCAGAGGTAACTCGTTCCAGAGTCTTGGTCCTGCTACAGAGAAGGCCCTGTCACCTCTGCGCTTAAGACGAGTTCCTGGAACTGTGAGGAGCAACTGGTCCGCTGACCTCAGGGAGCGTGGTGGGACATACGGTTGTAGCAAATCAGAGAGATGGGAGGGACACTGTTCAGTGATTTGTAGACATACATGAGTATTTTGAACTGGATTCGAAAGTGAACCGGTAACCAGTGCAGTGAGGCCAAAACTGGTGTAATGTGCTCTCTTTTGTCTGTACTGGTTAAAAATCGGGCTGCTGCATTCTGGACCAGTTGTAGTCGTGCAATGGAGGTCTGACTGATACCAAACAGGAGCGAATTGCAGTAATCAAGCCTAGATGTAATGAATGCATGTATTACTGTCTCCAGGTTCTTTTTGGACAATATGGGCTTCAGTTTAGACAGCCGCCTCAGTTGGAAGAAGCATGATTTAACAATCATGTTTACATGATTGTTAAGTTTCAGGGAAGGGTCCATTATCACGCCCAGATTAGTGACTCTTTGTTTTTCTGACAGGGTTAGAGCGGAAAGGTCGATGCAGTGGTTTGTGATCATGTCGTTGGGAGGGAACAACATGACTTCAGACTTCTTTTCATTGAAACTTAAGAAATTTAAAGCCATCCAGTCCCTGATGTCAGCCAGGCAGTTGAGCAGCGGTTGAATAGAGCATGTACCATTGTGTCTTAGGGGGAAGTAAATTTGACAGTCATTGGCATAGAAGTGGAAGGGCATGTTGTGTTTCCGGAAAATAGCACCAAGCGGCAGCAGGTATAAAGAGAATAGGAGGGGACCCAGTATGGACCCCTGCGGAACCCCCCATTTAAGCTCTGCCTCTGCGGAACTAAAATCCTTGATGGAGACACAAAAGGATCCTGTGACGCCCACCCACTGCTCCAACCTAGCAATGAGGATCTCATGGTCGATGGTGTCAAAGGCGGCTGTGAGGTCCAACAGGACAAGCAGCACAGAATCACCAGTATCTGTGAATCTGAAGATGTCGTTTAAGACCTTCAGCAGGGCAGTTTCAGTGCTGTGGAGAGGTTTAAAGCCAGATTGGAAAAGCTCTAAGATGGCCTGATCCTCCAGGAAGCACTTCAACTGGGACTCGACTATTTTCTTCAGTACTTTAGAAACAAATGGGAGTTTGGAGACAGGCCGGAAGTTGGAAACGAGTGAGGGGTCAAGGTTTGGTTTTTTCAGGAGAGGCTGGACAGCAGCATGTTTAAAAGGTTTTTGGCACCACACCAGTGGATAAACTACTGTTTACTATGGCAAGAATGGACGGACCTAGAGTAGGAAAAACCTCCTTTAGTAGTCGAGGGGGGACCACATCAAAGGGGGCCAGAAGGTTTCAAGCTGCACATGACCTGCTCTAGAGAAGATAGAGTGATGGGTTCAAAATGGTCAAAAGGAGCTACAGATTGAGGTGGGATGGATGGGTCATGAGTTGGAGGAGAAATGAGAGCCCTGATGGTTGCAATTTTTTCCACAAAGAAATGTAGGAAGTTGTTGCACAGCTCAGTCGAGGCTTCCAGAGGTGATGGTTCAGTGAGGTGGAGAACAGAGTTTAGGGTGGAGAAGAGGACACGTGGGTTGTGAGAGTTTGAGGTAATTATATCAGAGAAGAATTTTGATTTTGCAGCTTTTACTGTTTTCTGATAACAGCGCCAACTCTCTTTAAGTATTTGGAAAGAGACCTGCAGCCTGTCTTTCCTCCACTTGCGCTCTGCCGTCCTACATTGCTGCCTAACGGCCTTGGTGACGTCACTCAGCCAAGGTTCTGCTCTGAGTTTTGATTTTTTGGTTTTAACAAGTGCAACATGATCCAGAGTCTTTAAGCAGATATATTTGAACTGGGATGTCAGCTCCTCAGTGGTGGTGAGAAACACTGGGGGCTGAATGATCATTTCAGAGTTATAAACATCTGTGAAACGTGTGGCAGTGAAGTGGTTAATGGTCCGGGTGCGACGTGCAGGAATGCACGGCTTAGGAGTTAGATGGGGGAGGGTGAACTCAAACTGAACTGGCATGTGGTCTGAAAAAACATGATCACCAATAACAAGATTATTAACAGTCATATTATGAGTTAAAACAAGGTCCAGTGTATGTCCACACTTTTGGGTGGGACAGTTTACATGCTGAGTTAAATTAAATGAGTCCAATAAATCTAAAAAGTCCTTAACCAAGGGCTTCTCAGGACAGCACACGTGCAAATTAAAGTCACCAATAATGAAAACATGCTCATATTTTGGTGTGATTTCAGCCAAGAAGTCAGAAAACTCATTTATGAAATCCTTAAATCGAGGTGGGCGGTAGACAAGTGCAAATAACGTCGGAGGTGAATGTCCGAGTTCAAAGACGCTCAGCTCAAAGCTGGCTCGGGAAACTGGGATGGGCAGTTGTTTACAGTCAAAAGTTGATTTGAATATTGTTAATAATCCACCACTGCGCCGACCTGATGGCCGCGGGGCGTTACAACACAGACTGTTCGGTGGCAGTAATTCCGTCAAGGCGCTGGACTCACCCGGAGACATCCAAGTCTCTGTGATGTAGAAAAAGTCCAGATCGTGCTGTTGAAAGTAGTCCCTGAGGATAAAAGTTTTGTTGGTAACAGATCTTGCGTTGACCAAACACATCCGGATACTGTCCAAAGTGGAGCTAGCAGCGGTGGAGTTATCGCGCGCTAATGGCCGCAGGTTTTCAATAACATCCCCTCCAGGTCGGTCCGGGCTGCGCAACGGCTGACAACTCCCACTGGTTACCTGGTCCGGGCACGTGGTAATCTGGAGACCATGACCGCCAGCTGAAGAGGAAGATGCAGCGCGCAGAGCTTTCAGCTTCTCCAGCAGACCAGCACATTTTCCCCGGTATCTGAAGCAATATCTCCGGGCAGGCAGGTGAGGAGCGCAGCGAAGGTAAGCTGGCACGTCCGCCAGCGGGGGGGGTGGGGGGGGTGGGTGTCCAGAGGTACGCTGATAATGGTCCAGATAAGCGACATCAGTGCCAGAAAAACGAAGATCCAAAAGTTGTTGTCTGTCATACACCAGCAGAGAGTTGATGTCATTGATGAGGAATACAAAAAACAAAAATAATTTGAACACCATCAGCAGAGGTGGATTGCAAGCCATGTACACGGGCGCCATCTTACCGGAAGTTTTTACGCCGGATGCCCTTCCTGATGCAACCACAGACCACCGAGCTACCACAGCCCTCTGTGTGGAGAAGAGCGCTGCTATCTAGGACACCCAGAAGAGCATATGGTGGGGGTTAAGGGCCTTGCTCAAGGGCCTAGACATTTTTGATGTTGTCGGTACCGGGGTTTGGACCAGCGATCTTTTGATCTCATGCCCATCTTCTCTAACCTCTGCGCCACCACTCCCCCGATATTAAAATGATTAATTTTCAGCTTTATTTCCCTGATATAACATGAAAAATAAAGTCCACCCACTTTCAGTTCTAGCTCTTTTGGTGTTGACACATAAAAACAACTTGGTCTTAACCAGATACGACATCTATTCAACTCTGTGTACAAAAACACAACTGATTTCATCGATCCTCCTTCTTTATTTGCTTTCATCATCTTTGGGCAGCTGGTGTCTGTCTGCAGCAGTGCAGGAGGCAGGGACATGTCCATCAGAGAGAAACATTCACTCTCTCACTTACATCTAGGGACAATTAAAGGTTACAACAGATTCCACCTTGGTGATATTTATTTATCACAGATAAAGCCAAAGTAGAAAAGCTGTGTCTGAACTCAAGTCCCCCCATGACTAGACAGCTTGTAGGATCTTCTCTCACATCTAAGACCCTGTTTGGTCCCAGCTGCAGTTGTCATGGCCTCACATTTGACTCTAGATAAGTCAGGTTACAGAGCACTTCACAGTCAACTCAGTAAGGTGCCCTGGTTCTGTGGCTGAACAAGTCCATGCCATCAGCCCTCCATCAGTGCGCTCAGCTGTTGAGCTTTTACTAAAAAGTCTGTTTGGCTTTCACAAAGCATTGTGGGTAATCCTATCTACTTCGGTCTCATCTGTCCAAAGGACATTGTTTTAAATGTCTGTGCAGTACCACCTCATCTCTTTTTTTAAAGTGAAGAAGCAGCAGCCCACAAATAATGGTGGTCGTCACCCTTTTTCTAAGGTTGAGCCTGGTCACTCATGGAGAAAGATTTTGTTCTTTCAGTCACAATCCATGTTTCTCGATCGTATATGAGAGGTTTTACAGAAGGTTCTTTCACAAGACACCTCAGTCCAGGACTGAGATGAGTTCTCGCCACCTCAGTGAGTCTTCTGGATGGACCGAGGAGGCGAGGGGGGGTCAAAGGTGGCCCACCACAGTAGTGCCAAGCAAGGCAGTAACAGACAAACTGGCTGACATGTAAGAAGTTCAGGCGCAGTGCCACAGCTCAATGTGACGTCAGTGTGTGATCGTCCGCTCACAGGATTAAACAACAATCAGATTTATTCCCGAGGGAACATCGATGATGGTGCACAGCAACATAGTAGTTAATTAAATAAATGTTAACAACAAACAGGATACCAAAAAAGTCCATGCTCAATAATCCATGTATACAATCCAACAATTTTAATTGTTAAATTTAAATGTTTAATTGTTGGAAAATTGTTGGAACAAACATGATAGCTAAACTGAGATAATTCATCCTGTTTTGTAAATGACACGAGGGAGATGTCACACGTTTAATGTCACACAGTACTTCAGAACCGCTGAGTTCCAATAATGTTTTATGAAACCACAGACTGAGCAGTAAACACAGAGCTTCAGCTTTCTGCTCAGCTCCTTCACTGTGACACCGGAGCTGTGCCCTAATTACTGCTAACGAGGCCCGGACCTGTTGGTCCACCTCTTTCCATGACTCTTGAACAAGACGCCAAGATACCTGAGTCTCTTCACTGGTATAGAGAAACCAGGGCACATCCTGGAGCCTGGACCACAAGGGCCTGCTGGGTGAACCAGGAGCACCAGGGCCCAGTGGTTGAGCCTGGACCATAAGGGCTTGCTGGATGGGCCCTGATTCCTGGAGCTCAGACAGACCAAGCCTGAAACTGCTACAGGAGGTCTCCTCCACATGGCAGGTGAGGGCAGGGCCCCCGGTGCTCTGATCCTGTCTCTACATGGTATTAATTCATTCAACCTTTATTTATCCAGGTTAGTCTCATTGAGCCTCGAGGACTCGTTTACAAGAGAATGAACAGAATAAATAGAGTCTTGTACATTTTTTAAAGAATGTCAGCTGCACAGCTCTAATTTCAGCCTCACGTCATAGTTTAGGGTCAACAGCTGTAGTTTTTGAACATTTCTTTGAGCATGTGTCTTTAACCTCCCCCTCATACTTCCAGTCCTAATGTGTGTGTTTTATATGAGATAATGGGATCACCAAGCTGTTTATAATGATGTTTCACTCAGTTTGACAGGGTTAATGTTAGTCTCTGCAGCTCATAACAGTTTCTTCAGGTCCTTTAACTCTTGGAAACTTTTCTGTCCAGAGTTCTTCACTGCCACTGCAAGGTGCAACAAACAAAGATCATCTGTGAGTTGAAGTCGGTAAAGAGTTTGTACTGCTCTCCTGCTGACTTCAGAGAATAACTAACCTAGAAATGTAGGAACGTGAAACTATGGAGTGTTTTTAGGTTTTTACAGGAAAAAGGTTTTAACAGGGATGGACACAGTTTAAAGCTTAGTTTAGGTTTAAGCTCTTAAGAAGAGGTTTCTAGAAGATGATGAAGAAAAAACATTGTTCGCTTCTCTGTTTCTCCTGTAGAACTCCTCCCCAGAAGGTCTAGTGTCCATCCTGAAGAGGAGGCGAGCTTCTCTGGACGGGCTGCCTCCTCCCAGCAGCACCTCAGACAAACAGAGCTCCAAACGTAAAGTTCGATTCAGCGATCCTGAAGACGGCATCGAGCAAGGTGACAGGAAACTGTGCCGTATCTGATACAGAAGGCATGTGTGTGTGTTTAAACTCTACCATGATGCTCCTAATGTTGGTCCATGTCCTTGTAGATGAGGTGAGAGGAGACTCGTGTCTCATCCTGCTGCTGCTGTGTCTGGTGACTGTGGTGATCAGTGTTGGAGGGACTGCACTCTACTGCACCCTGGTGGGGACGTACTCCAACATCTGCACAGACTTCTCCCACAATGTCGACTTCTACGTTTCAAATGTTCACGGGTTCTTTGAAGGGCTTGGACACTGGCTGCCCGTCTGGACTTAGACCATCCCTCTGGAGACAGAAACTGCTTCAGAATGCTGCGGCAAGGACAGAGACTTCAGTTATGGGTCAATGTGATGGGACCTTCAGGACCAAGTTCTGTCCTCAGAGTTTAGAGTTCATGAGTTTCTTTGAAACTTCAGCTAGACTCAGTATATATCTGAAGATGTCCTCAAAGAAACATTTAACTGTGAAAACTGCCAAAAATCTACGTCTTCGTGTAAAGACGTATGTGTTGTAGAAAAAACTAAAAAAAACAAACGAACCAGAAACCTCTTTACTGCTGTCTCTCGTCCAAATACCACACAAGAGAGCTAATAACTCTTAGACACAGTTTGTAGATTAAAACTGAAGTAGTTAGTCTAGTTTTGTTCCCAACAGATTTGTAGTGTTTGTAAATGTTGATACATTTGTGAGATTTGTGCTTAAAACTGTCATTATAAACAATCAGATCATTTTTCAGATGAATTTCTTCAAACATCAAATGACTCAATGAAGGCGACCTCAGCCCCAGATATGGACAGACCAGGGATATGGACAGACCAGGGTTATGGACAGGCCAGGGTTATGGGCAGACCAGGGTTATGGACTGACCAGGATTATGGACAGGCCAGGGTTATGGGCAGACCAGGATTATTGACAGACTAGGATTATGGACAGACCAGGGTTATGGGCAGACCAGGGTTATGGACAGACAAGGGATATGGACAGACCAAGGAGATGGATAAGACCAGGATTATGGACAGACCAGGGTTTGAGGGTGGCTGAGGTTGAGTGGTTAGAGCAGTGGTTCTCCAATGCAAGAGTTGGGGGTTCAAATCCACCAGCAGTCACATGCCGAAGTGTCCCTGGGCAAGACGCTGAACCCCTCATTGCCTCCGATGTGTGTCCCATTGATGTATGAATGTGATAAAGCTCTGATTAGTCTCTTTAGAATGATTTGTTCAATTAGCTTTGTAGAGATCTAGTAAAGTGCTGTATGAATGGGTAAATGAGGACACAGATTGTAGTGTAAAGCACTTTGAATATCTCGACAAGATAGAAAGGTGCTATACATGCCATTTACCAGGGATTAGACAGACCAGATTATGGACAGACCAGGGATATGGACAGACTAGGGTTATGGATAGACCAGGGATATGTACAGACTAGGGTTATGGGTAGACCAGGGATGTGGATGGACCAAGGATATGGACAAAATCAGCTTCCTCCATGGAAGAAGTGCTGATGGGACTGAGAAAGTCCGAGAAGTATTATTTCCACTGCTCAATGACATCACTGGCTGAGGTCAACACCTCCACTAAAAATTGTTGGTAAAGTGTTGCTTTTCCCACTTCAGCCACTTGACGGTTTTCAGAATCTCCTCTGAGCCAGTCAAGAGTCTATCCAAGACCTCACTGAACTCCTCCCTCATCTGAGCTTTTGCCTCAGTGACAGCCAGGGCTACAGCCCACTGATATGCCTCAGCAGCCTCTGGAGTCCTTTCAGCCAACGAGGCCCGATAGAACTCCTTCTTCAACTTGAAGGACTCCCTAACCCTGAGTAGCCACCATTGAATTTGAGTATGGCTGCCACGAGCAGCACCAACCACCTTGTGGCTACAGCCCAAGGCAGCCGCCTTGACAATAGTCATGGACTCACAGAAAGGTTTGTTAAAGTCATTTTTAAGCTTGACTCTATAACATTTTGTTTTGCTCAGTTTAAAGCTATTCATACGTTTTCACCTGCTTTTTGGTCGGGTTGCAAAAGCAACAGGTCCACAAGGGAAATCCTCAACGTCTTAATGTGTTCTAAGGCCAGAGAGGATATGTAATACCTTCAGAAAGGTCTGGGTCTACCCAAGGATGCCATCCTATTGAAACTAGGGATGGGGCAGATCCGATCCAGTATCGGTATCGGCCTCCGATACCAGCATAATTTACGTATCGGATTTTCCGATCCTCCGGCCAATATTTCCGATCCATGATGCATGTTGGCTTCAAACTATGGAATGGATTTCCTGAACGGCGGCGTGTCTCATGAACCCAGAGTAATAAGACCCGGCTCACATTCAGGAAATCCAGTTCATAGTTTGCAGCCAGCTACAACGTAAGGACTGAGTTAGCAGCACAGTGGCTAACAGCTAACAAACTTTTCATCTAAACATGTCTGCTGTGTGGAAGTATTTTACACTAAACACCACAAAACAAGACAGCATTGTGCAATGTCTGCAGAGCCATAGCGCCACATTAAACCGTGGTAAAGTAAATTTTACAATGGACTCTGTGGCTTCAGCGGGGCACTACTCTTTGGTCAAACCGAAAGAGGCGACTCGACCCCGGCCAGCCGCGTCCAATCTGCCCTGCTCAGTCTGCCCGTCTCCGAGGAGGGACAGACTGAACGCGGCTGCCCCAAATCAGGCTGCCTGCTTCGGATTGAACAAGAAGTAGACGTCGCTGAAACCACGGAGCTTGAATGTTTACAGAGAAGTTGCTAAACTTCATAATTAATGACCAACCACTATCAGTTGTAGAAAATGAAGGATTTCTCAGGTTGATACTTGCAGCCAAGATATAGTTTACCCTCCAGGAGATATTTATCAGTACAACAGTAGACAATCATAAAAAACATATGATTTGAAAATTATATATATTAAAAACATAAACAGCTACATTATAAAGTGATGTCAAATACTAAAAACAGGAACATGTCTGTTGGTTTGTGCCATGAACTTAGCAGGTGTTTGAAGCCATTTAACATTTAATTTAATTAATTTATTCATTCATTTAAATGAAACAAAATAAATAAATAAAAATCATCAAAAAGAAAACATTGAATGAAAAGAGTGTAGAAAGAAGAAAAAATTATTATATCTGCCCCTTATAAGGTATAAAGCAACTTTAAACAATCACTTAAATTAATCACTTTAATATCCACCTTAAAGCTAGGAATAAAAAGAAACATGTTTTGTGTTAGCAGAATTTAACTCTTAACTTTAAAATTTATCCAACATTAATAAAACTTACCTCAAGTTTCCTTTTTGGACATGCATGCATATATTTGTACAAATTGTACTTCAGAAGAGATTATTACAGCCTCATATAAAATCAATGATGATCATGATATTGGAACTGGATCGGTATCAGCCGATACTCAGATCTAGGTATCGGGATCGGATTGGAATTTAAAAAAGTGGATCGACGCATCCCTAATTGGGACGTGCCCAGAAAGCGCCTTGCATCCAGGAATTTGTTCTTTTGGTCATGAGCCACATCTTATGGCCATATATTAGGGATTGAATGTAGACAGATCAGTAAATTGAGAGCATTGTCTTTCTGCTCTTCTCCTGCTTCACCTCAACAGACTGGAGCAACATCCTTATTACTGCAGATGAAGCTCTGTCAATCCATCTCCCACTCCATCCTACTCAGAACCACATCATCTGCATAACGCAGAGACAAGACCCTGAGGTTCTCAAACCAAAACCTGCGATCCTGCCTATAGAAAGTTTCAGTCTCTCATCTCTACAACATAAGTACGTATTTTTTTCTAAAGCAAGAAGATAAATGTTTGACACTTAAAGAAATTTACTTTAGTCTATGATTTTTTTCTAAAATGAAGTTTCAGAACTTCATGTTTACGTCGCTACTGATGGTCAGTTTCTACAGTCAAATCATTAGTGTCAGTGGACTATGACTGTTGGAGACACAAAATCTGTAAGAAACTCACAGACATTCATCCAGAATCACACTGAACAACACAGTAGTGGGAACTTTTGGTGAAACTTGGGCCAAAATTAGCATGCAGCTAGCACTGGGTATTAACAAAAACGTTCATCTCTAAAACCCAACAAAGTTCAGTCAGGTCCTCTGGATGGTTTCTTTGTGTTGAAACATTTCCTCTTTCATCCAAAGGACTTCATCAGTCCGAGGAGCCACAACAAATTCAGTCAGTCCCATAAGTAACACACTCACATAATGGGTCAACCAGTTTGATGGTGATAAGCTGGTTTCTGGAGTCCTCCCTCTCCCCCGCTGGCTCGTCTGAGGCAGCCATAGCCAAAGAGGTTCAAAACATCAAAGTTCATGCTCAATAATCCTCAGGCTGATTTTAGATGAAAGATGAAACATTTCAACAAAGAGAAACCATCCAGAGGGCCTGACTTACCTGGTAACTTTTGTTGGATTTTTTTACCTGGATTATTGAGCTTGATGTTACATCTCTAAAACTACAGAAACTGGATTGAGATTTGTTTTGAATGTCCACAGCAACTCTGGGACTGAGTGAAAATGTGTATCACAGATTTTTACTACATGTTCAAAGCTCCAGGGACACAGGAGCGAGACCGTGTGAGTCACTTGAACATTTGGAGACATTTAATTAGTTGGACACTGCTGCTATGAGATTCAGACAAAACGTGAAGTATCATGCTGTGGGAGCCCTAATGAAGCCTGAGGCATCATTTATGGCCACGTGAACGTGCACATACAGTATAGGACTTCTGGTTATTGTTGTGAAATGACACATGCACACGGTTGAATCTTTGTTCTAAATAAAGGATGTGCTTGGTTTCATTTAAAACGTGGGTTTTTCAGACGATAAAATGAATTATGACTCCATGCGCCTTCAGCTCTTCCTGCCTGTTGTTCTGGCTGTGAAACGTGCACAGTGACAGTTTTTAACTTTGTTTTGTCACTAAGATGTTTGCCAAGTTTTCAAACTGCAGTCCTCTTCAGTGTTCAGGTGTAATTATCAGAACAAAAATATCATAAAAATATGTTTTATAAATGTTAAATAGACTGTACTTATATAGCTCCTTTCTATCTTATCAAGATACTCAAAAGTACTTTATACTACAATCTGTGCCCTCATTTACCCATTCATACAGCACTCTACTATGTAGAGTGTTCTCACGTTGGAGGACGACTGCTCTAACTGCTCAGCCACAGCTGCCCCTGTAAGGGGATGGATGGGAATAAAATGTTCAGGAACTAACAGTTGGACCATTTGGAAAGCACTTTCAAGACCTCTCAGATGTGCAATGTGTTCAACATAACGGTACTTCTTCCAGTTATTTAACAGTTAACAATGGTGTACCACAAGGCTCAGTCTTAGGACCCACCCTCTTCACAATCTACATAGGTAATGTAGGTCAGAGCATCCCTGATGCATCCTTACATTTTTACGCTGATGGCACTGTTGTTTATTGTCGAGCTAAAACAGTTGTTAAGGTTTTCCAGCTTTTGCAATCTACTTTCAAAATCATCCAGTCAGAGTTGTTCCATCTCAAACTTGTCCTAAATGCCGATGCTGTTTCAAACAGGAATTCGGTCCCAGCAGTTCTTCCTCTTATTTTATCCTCAAATGGTGTCCCTGTTGATTGTCGATTCCTCCGAATATTTTAGTATCTGGATCGATGCACATCTCTCTTTTAAGCTCCATGTGGAATTGGTAAAGAAACTGAAAGTTAAATTGGGTTTATTTTTCAGAAATAGATCCTGTTTAACTCTGAACACTAGGAAACACCTTGTAACTGCAACTTTCCTTCCCTCCATTGACTCAATGACATTATTTACATGAACGCCAAGCACTCTGCAGATGTTGGATGCTGTCTGTCATGGTGCACTAAGATTCATAACTGGCTGTAACTACCGTACTCACCACTTCACCTGTATTCACTGGTTAACTGGTCATCATTAACTTCATGCTGACTTTCTCACTGGTAAATTTTCATCTTTAAATCCCTTCTAGTCTGTTGCCTTCATACATCTACATGTCTTTGCATGAGTGCAGCTACAGCGTGCACTCTCAGGAACATTATTACCTGCAGTGTTCCCTCAGTGAGGACTGAACTATGCAAAAGTTTCTTCTAATCTGCTCCTGTTTCCTGGAATATCTTGTGAAAAGATCTGAAGCTCTTGACCTTGACCTCTCTAAGTGGCTTCAAACATCTGAAAAGTTCATGGCAAAAACCAACGCAAACATGTTCCTGTATTTAATGTCACTTTTAAAAAAACTAAACAAAAACAGCAACATTATAAATACAAATTTATTTTCATTTATTTTTCTCAATTTACATGCTTTCTTTTATGATTGTCTATTGCTGTCTTTGTTGTCCACTGTTGTCATCATTCTTTGTTTAAAACAGATCTCTCTTGTAAATGAGTCCCCTAGGCTCAATAGGACTAACCTGTAGAAATAAAGGTTGAATGAAAAGATGGCACCAAACCTATAAGGATTTGTTTCATTATCTTAAATGTTAAAATGTTATGTAGTAGTATAGAAATGTACCCGGCTAGGGAAATGTCACTTCCTGTTAGATAAGTGGGCGGAGTATAAAAGGAGGCAGCAATGCCTGTTCTGGCACTTGGTTTCCTCTTCCTGCTCCCACTACGTGGCTCTCAAACTGTGTGGGGTTTGGTTGTGGCTGAGCAGCAGATCGTGTCATGCGTGCTGTTCTGGCTTTCGTGGGATGAAGGCCAAGCTTGCTGCTTTCCTCCTCCTCCTCCTCCTCCTCCTCCTGTGCATGTCTGCGTGTGTGTGTGTCAGCAGGTGCTTGGCTCAAGTTGGGATCACTGCTGCTTTGTCTCTAGGGAAAATCGCTCCTGTTTTGTCTCCACTGAAGATCACGGTTTTGTCTCCACTGAGGTTACAATCGTTGTCCCTGTGAAAGATTACTAGTGTTCTGGCTTTGTGAAGGACCACTGCTGTCTGGGTTCTCCAGGTTGTTGCACTTTATTGTCCTCAGACGCCTGTGGCTGCTTCACTGGACTTCTCCACCACAAATTGTTTGGGGTGCGGTCCCTGAGCACTCAAGTCAGTGGTGTGTGTAATTAGCCACACACCTGGGTCTGGACTACAACTTTTAAAATAAGTATTTGGTTTGTTAAAGTATCTAAAAAAATGTATTTAAAAAGAGTGTTTATAAAATGTACATAAATAAACTTTTCTAAATTTGCAAGCCTGTCTCAGATGTCGCAAGTATTTTTAAGATCTATGAACCGGTGTGCCTTGTAAATCACATCATTTTAATGAGAACCACTTAGTACCACCACAGTTATAAATCAAAATATGCTTGTATCAGTTTTATTGTTCTTTAATTCTACATGATTGAGATTTGACACATCTCAAATCTTTTTTAAAATAGAAAAAGGAAACTTCTCTTCAGTGTAATTCAGGAGTTTGAATACAAGATGGCAGTGCAGACAAAATATCTGTTTCTGACCAGATTTCCATCGTCACTCATCCATACACATCAACACATGTATTTGTCAATTATTCTGATCAATTTTACTTCAAAATAAAGTATTAAAGTATCACTAATGATGTGTTTTTGTGTCGTGCTCTCACATTAGGTGTTAGAGATCTAACATTTGGGAAACGTTATAAAATAGATGAACTTATGATCAGTTGCACAGAAGAACGCCAGTATTCATATTTACACATTAATGCAGACCTTCCCCCAACATGCTGATTGTAAACTGAAAACATGAGATCTGTGTTTAAAACTTTCACATAGCTTTGTGTGCCTGTTAGCAAAATATCTTGAACCAGTAGATGGATGGGAATAAAATGTTCAGAAACTAACAGTTGGACCATTTAGAAACCATTTTTCAAGATGGCTGCCCACTGCTAATGATCATTAGCCAACACAAAGTGTCTATAACACTGTTGTGGTAGGCCCCGGGAGGGACCACCGCCTGCGCCTTGCAGGCCCCGGGAGGGACCACCGCCTGCGCCTTGCAGGCCCTGGGAGGGACCACCGCCTGCGCCTTGCAGGCCCCGGGTCCTCACTGGCAGCCTCTGCTGGAGGAGTGTGGAACTGCTGCTCTGATTGTCCTCTCCGCCTGTTGGATTCTGGTATGGTCGAGTTGTACTGTCAGGGATTCTGACCAAGGAGAATTGAACAAATTGTACAGGCAGGACTCGGGAGGCAGATGTAGAAATAAAATACTTTTTAATAAATAACAAAAGAAGCATAATTTTACATATGAGTAGTCAGGACGGAACCAGAACAGGACCAAGACAGGACAAAGGAAAACCTAACAACAACCCAACACAGAACAAACCCACCAACTTCACAGACCAGACAGGACATAATTACAAACAGCTGGACAAGAGACAGGGGAGAAACTGATCTGGGCTGATTAACAAGACAACAGGGAGAACAGACAATGAAGGCCCAGCAGAGGGCGCCATCCTTACACTGTGAAGCTATCTAAATATTATGTAATTCAAGTTTTGTGATTCAAACAATGCAAGTAAGTAAAGTTGAAAATGAAGACATCAGGTTTAATTTTTATTTATTTATTCAACACCACAAACTGGATGTCACACAAAAACTGACAAGGAAATTGCACACAACATTAAAAACACATTAACTGAACTGTAAACTGAATTGAGGGCAGCACGGTGGCGCAACTGGTAGAGCTGCTGCCTCTCAGCGAGCAGGTCCCTGGTTCAAATCTCGGTCCGGGGGCCTTTCTGGGTGGAGTTTGCATGTTCTCTCCGTGCGTGTGTGGGTTTTCTCCAGGTACTCCGGTTTCCTCCCACAGACAAAAAACATGCATATTAGGCTGATTGGTAACTCTTAAATGTCCTTTGGTGTGAGTGAGAGAGTGAATGGTTGTTTGTCTCTATGTGGCCCTGTTTGTTTGTCATTTTATTCATTTCATATTTAAAACAATTTAGAAACCAAATGAAAAAAAAACACGTCATAAAATGAAAGGTAGCAGAAGAAGAAAAAAATCTTATCATATCTGCCCATTGTTTGAAACAAAAACAATTCAAACAATCAATTCAAACAATAATCATCTATAAGTAATATAACAAAATGAATAACTCATCACAATTTTACGTATTGTTGTGGCTTATAGGAACCACATTGGCGTTCAATACAGCTGAAGCGGTACCTTAGTTCAAAAGATTTATTTGACAACGGACTACAAGTATTCAGAAGATCAAAAACAAATACAATTGTATGCATACAACAGTGCATTTTCAGACAGACCTGCATCAGCGCCAATCTTCCAGCAAAATGCCACGACCTCTCCTGTGACTCTGCACCTTATCCTAGATTTCTGCAGCCTCGGCTTCTGATTGGTTTAAACACCCCGTTGTCATGGTTACGGGGCTCTTCTGCATGCTAGATAAGTCTTGGAGGTCACATACCAAAAGATAAAGTTTATGGCCCTTTGTTAGCTGGTGTTTTAGCTGAAGATTTTACCCTGAGCTGATCACACTTGTTAAACGATTAAATGCTACTTTCTATTATCTTTACTAATTATGTTTAGTCAACTATATTAAGTTTAAGCAAACTATATTGAGTTTAAAGTAGAGAAATGTGCTTAGAGACTCTTAACGTCTCCCAGCCTATGTGTGTGCGTGTCAGTCTCTGTGTGTGTGTGAGCGTAGGTGTGTGTGAGTGAGAACTTATACAAATGTGAATTAGCTGAAGATTTTCCTCTAGTTAATGTAAGATTATATTTAAGCAAACTACCTGAAGTTAAGATTCTACTTAAGCAAAGTAACTGATTAATACTTAAATGATTGTAAGGTAATAAAAAACCCTTCAAAGAATGACACATACTCATTTTATAACATGAAATTTCAAGCTTGATTAAAATAATAATAAAAGATAAAACATGAAATCCAACAGTATTTATATGTATCTTTCCAAAATTTTAATCTTAATCATTTTCTTAAATATAGGCAATGACTTTACTTTTTTTACATAGTTTTCCAAACTATTCCACAGACCTATTCCCTGAATTGAAGTAGACCGACCCTTTAAACTGGTTCTGTACTGTGGTTTAACAAAAATGTCTGTTCCCTTAAGATTATAGCAACTTTTCCTTTTTACAAAATACGTTTGAATGTTTGAAGGTAGTGTGTAGTTCTGAGCTTTATACAGTAATAAAAGAATATTATAGTTAACCAAATCATAAAACTTCAGTAATTTCAATTGATAAAATAAAATACTAGATGGATGACAGTAATGTTTTCTTGTGATAATTCTTATAGCTCTTTTCTGCAAAATCAAAATAGGCGTCGTTATAGTTTTACATGCTGTTCCCCAAACATCAACACAATAAATTAAATGTGGGACTATAATTGTATTATACAGCAAATACAAGGCTTTATCATTCAATAAGTCCCTTACTTTATACAGTACTGCAGTGGATTTAGATATTTTAGTTTTTACAGAATTTATGTGCTGTTTCCATGACAGTTTATCATCAATAATTACACCCAAAAATTTCACCTCACCTACTCTGTATATCTCAACACCATCAACTCTAAAAGGAACGTCGACAGTTATCTTTTTTTTACTAAATATCATATAATTAGTTTTATCAAGGTTCAATGATAACTTGTTTAATTTAAACTGTCGTGGCTGGCTACCACGTCGTGTTCAAAACAGCTGAGACGTCGCCCTCGGTATAAAAGATTTATTTGACAAAACATGGGTTACAGATATTCAGAGACAAACAATTACATTATTAAAATATATTTTGGAGCATTAAAGAACGAACCGTCTCGGTGTGCGCCTCCCGGAAATGCTCGGTGGGCGTGTGTCATTTCCGGCCTTTTATCACCGTTTGAGGAGGCTAGCTTTCTGATTGGTTTAGCTTCTGTTGCTAGGGTTACGACTCTAGCCCGCCCCCCTCAAGGACATTAATATCTACATTTCAGATAAGAAGTTTTGCCTCACTGAAATCGTTCGTTTTAGCTGTTTGTTTAACGTGATTATACCTTAGTGATACCAAATGATTTGAGTTAAAGTTGTTTATTTCTAGGAATAATTAATAACTATTAATTGTTATCTAACTCATGTTTGCGTGTTCTTACTTGATCCTTTTTATACTTTTGCTGTTGTAGCTTACTGTGACAATTAACCCTGTGTCCTCTCAGCTAAACCGACCCTGTATTCAACAATCATTAAATGTTAATGGTTATTATTAAGAGAGATCCTGAGGGATCTTATTTAGTCAAACTATATTAAGTCTAAATTAAAGAAATGTGTTCTAGCTTTATTTATGTTAATCAGTCTGCTATCTGGCATGATTTGATTGCTTGTAAAATATCAAATGTGAACTTGTAAAATTATCCTTAGCTAATATGAGATTATATTTAAAGGTCAACTAGTTAGAATTAACAAACATTTTCTATAAATATAGTGCAACCCTGGAAGAAAGACACACACACACTTTGTATAACATGACATTTGAATGCTTGATAGGAAATCTAAAAAAGGTATAAAAATATGAAATCCAACATTCCCTCTTTTGATCTCCCCATTTCATGGGAGATCACCCCTTTTTGGATTTGTCCAGATGGAAATGACCCCACTTACTGCAACCCTCCAGGGGTCCTGGACCAGACCCCTGGTTCAAACCCTTCAAAACCTGTAAAAAAAAAATACCAAGTGCATAAACCTTTATAAAAATATGAAAAAACTACAACACTCCTAGTAAGAGATAAGTGTCCCACACTAAAATAAGTTAAACTCCACCCTAATACCAAAATTGACCTCTTTTTAAACCACCTTTATAATACCTCGTGGGATTTTAGAATGATGAAATGCCCAATTGAATGGAGTAAAATTTTGAATAGTTAAGAGCTTCCAATTGAATCCACGACCCTTCTCTGGTTGTTCCTCAGAATGACTGAAAGGAAAGACTAGACACTCATATTAAACAGGAAAAGCCAACACCCTCAATTTAAACAGTACTATCTAGCAGGTCTTCGGTTCTTGAGCTTGCGGTGGGAGGCCTTGTTCGTCCACAAGGGTCCTTTGGTGCTCGGCGGGATTCGGCCTGCGGAGATATCTTCATGTAAAGTCCTCAGAACCTTATCAGTCTGATTAAACATTCTAAATGACGTGTGTGTATTGGGACAAAACTAAAATCAGTTTGATGCGTCTTCTGTTCTTCACGGTCAGGGCTGGTAATCTTCGTCCTTACCCGATCCACCTGACTGACCAACTTAGGCAGAGCGGAGACTCCTTCTCCAACGTTTGCTACTGCCTTTTTCCAACCAGAACAAAGGGGCAAAGAATGAGCTCCCACGAAGGTCCTGTCACCTCCTCCAGGTGTAGTGGGGAGGTGATGTTCCAGCAGATCAGCCTCAATCAGGTCCAGCAATCGATTCCGCTCCTCTCCAGGGGTGCCCTGGTTGTGGTCGTAACAGGTGTCACTCTCCTTCTGGAGACCGATGGCGTGTGATGTTCTCTCCACCACCTGGTGGGGTCCTGTCCCTCTTTTCAGCAGGACCCAGTCCGATGTGAGTCTGTCTCCTGGGTCAGAGATTCTCCCTCCTGGTGAGAAAAGCTGGACACCAAAGCTTGCGAATTGTTAAACACCCTACATGGCCTTTTGCTTATATCATCTGTGGGATCCATGACCCATTTGTGGGCCTGGAAAAATGACTGTGGTTACTTCCTAGTGAGTAAAACCTGTTTCTTAATTATGGGACACCCTGGTGGTCATTATTGCTACTGCTAGTGTGAACTCTTACACTGTAATGTTATAATAAAACAGAACTTGAAAAACTGAAATAAAATGCTATTCTTACATTCATCTATACACTTGAAACTGAAATGAGGTACATACTGGACTTATCCAGGGATACCTGTGTTCTCTCGTCTCTTCTTTCATCCTTCAAAGCCTTTGCAGTCAACAGGTCTACCTACAATTAGTAAAGTTAAAACATACACAACAACAATGCACAACAACACCCTGCAATAAGCAATCCCCCACACCGGCCTCCCTCCTTCTGGAGCCTGTGGAAGTAACTTCATTAAATCGCTTGCGCCAACAGCATAATTCAAAATACAATATAACCTTAAAAGTTTAAACAACTGACATACAACACTGTGAGGAAAAAAAAAAGAATTTAATCTTCCCTCCAGGTACCTGTCTGTGCTAGAGAAGGGAAAAAAGCAAGGAAGAAAAAGAGAGAAAGAGGAAAAGTAAAAGAGAGAGAGAACGAGAAAAATGTGGTTAAAATACTTTGTTCATGAAACCTTTTTTTATTAGCCCAATTAAACTATAAGTCCAGTCCAGTCCAGTCAAGTCAGTTGTGTTTAAAATTATCGAACCACCCCATTTCCCCTTAACCTTTGCTCAAATCCACTTCAGGATAGGGGCGTCCCCCTTTTCTGGAATCTGTACACATTACAACAAAGAAAGGAAAAAATACTGTTGTTAAACCGATATCTACAATATACAAGTGCAATGTTGTTTTGTAGGCTTCTGATTTATTCCACTTTTCAAATGTCAATGTGATTATCCTAAATGATCCTTTAAACGCTTCAGACTTACTACTGGCTTTTTTTTTTTTATTATAAAACCCTAAGAAGTTATTTTTGTATATTTTGTAATGATCTAATCATTGTATGAACTGTTCCCTGCTAAGAGCAGCCTTCACCTACCCCCTTTTTGAAACAGTTTTCTGTTTCAAATATGAAATATTACCTTCTGTAATCCACTAACACCCAGTTTGAGTATTAGTTTCAGAACTATAAAATATGGTGTAGTTTTAATCTTTCCACTACTGTTATTCAACCCAGGTTTTGCAAACAAACAGCCAAATACAACCCAAGCTCTCCTATAATTTAGCAAAGAGTGAACCATTAAATAAATTTCATCCCTTGTATCAAACCAGACCCACCAAATGAGCTCATTCAAGGCAAAGACAATCATTTAGTATTATTTTAGAAAACATTAGTGCATCCAAATCAGGTCTCAGGTACAGGTTTCTCTTGAATGAGACTTCCTGACCTGTATAAACGGAAAGTTAAAAATCAATATTTTGCTCAGGGGTGTGGAGCATTAGAGGTAATAAAACAATTTTCATCTCAGAGCAGTTGGAGAAGGTTGAATCATCCAGCCCTCCCACATCAGTACTTCTGTGTCATGTTGTGTCACCTGTCTTAAAATGAGTCTATGTGAGTGATTATTATCAAAGCCAACTGCAGTTTTGATCATGACACCAAGGCGCTTAGATGACCATCACAGACCAAATGTGGGGTTGACACCTCCGTCAGGCTGCAGTTGATGTTAGTGACCTTAGACAGATTGACCACCAGCTCTTCTTTCAGCCTTCAGCTTGTCTCCTTCGGTCTGGAGACCAGTTCAGCTTTGTGCAGCAGTTCATATCTCAGCATACAGCAAGACTTGAGCCTTGAGCAAGACTGCCCACCATACTTGACTGGATATTCTCGCTGTGGACAAACTCCAGGACCCCCTCTGGACAGTTAATTCAGTTTGTTGTTGGACTGTTAGATCTTTGAAAAGTCACGTTACTTGGCTGACAAGTTCTTTGTTGTTGTGTCAGTTGTGCTTGACTGACAATGTCTTTGAACCGTCTCATTGGTCAGTTTCACAGACCCAACTTCAGCGCCCACCTGAACACCTCTGATATCTGATCCAGCACCCAGCACTAGAGTCCTGATCAAAACTCAGATGGATGCGGTATGCATTTAACCAATTTTGTATTTTGACAAACTCCATCTTCATTAACTCAAACATCTGTTCCAAGTCTTTACCCAAATAAAAGAAAGTGGTATCATCAGCAAAGAGAACACATTTAAGGATACTGGACACCTCCGTCAAATCATTTACATACAAAATAAACAACTTAGGTCCAAGTACAGAGCCTTGTGGCACTCCACATGAAATACTGCTTAGGTTAGATCTTACATTGTCTATTTGTACAAACTGTTTTCTGTCTTTTAAATAACTACATATTGTAGTATGACAATATAAGAGATATATATGCATACAATATTCACGAGTTCCTCATCTTTCTGACTGTGTAATGTCGTGCATTGAATTTAACAGAAATGTAACGAGAGACGTTATTTATCTTTGACCCATCAAAATGAATGCGGTCATTTATTTTCAGAATCAAAGTTTAACATCAAACATTTACATTAATTTGGCAAAATATGAAAATAATAACAGACAAGTTTCACAGAAAATGAACTTCGAATCACTCGGCGGTGATCGAGGACTTTGCTTCAGATATTCCTAAGATATCTGTACTGATTTTAGAAGAGAGAGAAGAGTTTAAGATGAAATGGAGATTTATCTTACAGAGAGATATGTGAGGGAATTAATCTGTTTGTCTAGAACGTGCACGCTTCATCAGATCTCAGCTTGCCTCCGGTACACTTTAGTCGAAGAGGAGACTGTTACCTGGTTGACGTAGATCAGCTCGATAGAGAATCCTCCAGACTTTTTCAGCGTCTCCGTTGAGAGCAGCTGAAATCCTTAGATAGTCGTGTGTGGTTTGTTCAAACAGAAGTTATAATCCCAAAACGTCTCTGGATCATCCTGAACGCGTTTGCACCCAAGAACTCTGAACTCCTTCCATTCTTCAGAACTTCTCAGACTCTAACAGAATCTTTCAACTCCAGCAACTCTGTAGTTCTTCATTTCCTCAGGCTCTGGAATTCCAACATTTCAGCTTCTAACATGAACTGGGAAGTTGCCACATTTTAAATGGGTCGACTTCCGGTTCATTTGAGAGCTTTTGATTGGTCGATGGACCAGGAATAGAGGTGTGGTGTATGATGTAAGATGTTATTAAAAATCAAGGATTGTTTAGTAACGAACAGAAAGATTATTGTAGGACTTCAGACTTCGTGGAGTCTCAGACTTACTATCTTCTGAAAAAGTTTAAACATGACATTTCTCTCGGTAAACATTTTAGTTGACCGAGAACCGACCTTTAACATACTTACAAAACTTGGCTCATTTCAGACAGAAAATCAAGAAATGCATATTAACCTGATTTCTTCTTTAAATGAGGAATAAAAATCATTACTTACTGTTTATGTAAAATAAAAATGAGTAGTTCTCTTCAACCTGTAAACATTGAGTGAACTAACACAATTTGATTATCAAACATTTGTAAAACAGTGATGATTATAAAAAGAGAGTGTTCTTTTCACTTGAATCTTCAAGAAAGAGAGTCACCAGATGGCTCAGACTGTATTCAGATCAATGAAATAACAGTCCCTGTCCATCTGATAGATTTGGGGTCATCAGGGTCAGATCAGGGTCAGATCAGGTTCACTACAGTCCCCCCTTTGGAAATCATCACCTGTCCATGGGGATGAATTCCAACCGTGAACTTAGACCTTCAAATGTCCTTGAACTTGATGTAATCCAGCAAGGAAGACCAAAGTCAGAAGTAATCCAGCAAGGAAGACCAAAGTCAGAAGTAATCCAGCAAGGAAGACCAAAGTCAGAAGTAATCCAGCAAGGAAACAAAGTCAAGGTAATTCCACAATGTTCTTGGTATTCCATTGTGTTGATTATAATCCCATATCGTCTCGATAATTCCATTGTAGCAATGCTTTAGCCCCTTGGAAACAGAGTCTGTAATCCATTGGAAAAAGTCATATAATCCACAACGGTAAATCCATAACGATTGGAAGTGTTGATTAATCAGCATACAGAGGGGTACCCTTGGGTTGAACTGAAGAAGCGGCCACTGGATGAAGAGTGGAGACCAACGTCAGGATTGCAGGTCGCCTCCAGCGAAGGTTGTCTCCAGCGACGTCCAGCCTGTGCCGTTCTGGTTCAATGTGTCATGCAATTATGTGGTTTAAGGTGGGCTTATGAAGGGGATTTTACATAAGGCCTTAAACTATATGCATCTGGTGTGTAAGCTATTATGGTTGGGAACAGCTACAACTACCAGTTAAGGGGTGGAGAATGCTGAAAAGGGGTAACTACAGGGGTTTATGCCTATAGAAAAGTGTTCCAAACTATTTTTCCATTTCTAACTTGGTTTAAGTTAGCTTTACATGGTAAAATATAGTTTGGTGCAATTGTCTGTTGTCTTTTAGACGAACGACTTGAGATTGGGTGTTTGGTTT
>NC_056509.1:8563384-8583468 GCF_014905685.2 Nematolebias whitei
CGTCGCTCCATGAGCTAAAGTTAGGTTGTCCTTGAGTAGTTTTAACTGTTTGCGCAGCTGAAAGAGGACTTTTAGGTCTGGATTGGAATCCAGTTTGACTTTCGATGGAGTGTATTTGTCTGGGTCAGTCAGATACAGTATCATCGAGTTAATTGCAGGACCATCCAACTTCTGAAGTTGGATGATGTCTGGGTCAGTTGAAATTGACTTTTCATATTTTAACAGAACTTGGCGAAGTTTGTCTCTTTCTTCATCAGATGTCAGAGTGTCGGCTTGAGCGACCACCTGTTCAATCTGTGATGAGACTGATGAGGGTTCTTGCTCCATCAGGAGCTCCAACGAATCCTTTTCTGAGTCGTCGGACCTGTCTATGGGCAAGGCACCATAGGTTTGAGGTCCTTGGTCGACATCATTGGTTGAGAAAAGAGCGATGGCCTGTGATAGTTTCGTGAAACATACTGGCCCAGCTTCTTGACTCGGTACCAGGTTATCTGGGAGTCCTCCCAGAACTGGGATGCCTAGTTCAAAATCATGAAGGTCAGGTTCTGAGTTTTCAGTTTGCGATGACTCGTCATCGTTTGTGTGTGAGTTTATCCCCCTTTCGTCCGATGAGGGGTTGTTGGAGGCAGCAACAGCAATGTCTTGGTGTGTTTCACCGACATCTGTAATGTTGTCATTCGCGCCTTCAGAGTTAGTAGCGATCAGATCACTACATTGTGCTCCTGGTTGGGTTCCCATTTCAGCGTGTATCAAAGTGTCTAAAAACCTTTGCATTTCCTCTGTCTCTTCTGAGCTCAGAGGTTTAGGGCCTTGTTCCTGGAACTTTTGTGATTTTTTCGCCTCGGGACGTTTCGTCCGAGGTGGGAGGCGGCTAGGTACGTCTTTTGGGGGTTCCTCTTCGGATTTCCCATGATAATATGGGTCCTCTTGGATCCCATATTCTTGCGTCCTGCGCATGTCCCATGTACGATAATCACGTTCATCCTCTGAAAGAGGAGCCTTTTTGTTCCAGCGCGCACCTTCATTATGCGGTTTGTTAGTCTGAAAATACTGCCTTTTCTCGCCTGTCTTAGGAGGAGGTGGCGCGCGCCTTTTTTCCATTTCTAGGGAGTGGGGTTTAACCTTTACACCAGGAAACACCTCTATGGGCGTCTTAGCATGAGAACGTGCCTCAAACACATTCACAGCACACTGTTTAATCTCACTGATGGATTTTTCTCTGTAATTTGCCATAATTAGTACTGACATGCGTATGTCAGTGTGGAGATTTTTGCTGAAAACAAATTTAAAATTTTCTTCTTCCTCCATTCCGGTTTCATTTCTGTAACCAAAATAAGCTTGGAAGATTCTTTTGTAATAAACCTTTGGATGTTCATCTTTACCCTGCGTGACCTTGTCTGCGGCTGGGAAACCAGCAGGTCCTGTGCAGGGGTCGTACTCTTTGATCATAGCTTCACACAGAAGTTTGTAATCCTTTCTCGTTGCATCAGGTAGACGCTCGATGAAGGTGAACACCTCTCTGTCTGAAGTGAGCCGTATCAGACTGATCTTATCTTCTACCGTAGCATTAGGATAAGATCTCAATCTGAACTCCAGATCTTTGAGATACGCTTTTGTTTCACTTGAACCCATCGGTCCAGGAACGAAACATTGTACATATTTTGAGATTTTTTGCAAGTCATCCATTGATGGAGAAGATATCAATGGTCTCACATGCGTGATCGGTTGTGGGGGTGTTACTCTGCCCGTTTGTGTAGGTGTTAGGATGGGTCTGAAAACACCGGGTGAGTAAAGAGGTCGTGGAGGTTTTGGTGTATTACCCCGACTCTGTTCAGGGTCTGGTTTGGATTCCAGGTCACCTTGCCCCACATTCTGACCTTTTTCTGTTGCTGCTATTAGTTTCGCCTCACATTTTTTTAAATGTTCCTGGGATGTATAATAGTCATCTTTTAAACGCATATATAGCTCTTGTGCAAGTTGTTTATCTATTCTGAGTTCTTCCAGCTTTTTGTTAAGCACATCTATTTTGCTATTCAGCGAATCAATTTCTGCATTTGCATTTTGCTGTGATTGAAACATCTGTTCAGAATGTTTTCTTGTGAGGATTTCGTGTTCACTTTTAAATTGAAGGAAGTGTTCTTCAATTCTCTGAACCACCTCTTTTTCACTGTTTAACCTTCTTGCAAGGTAATCAGCTTTCTCAACAACCGTATAGAATGATTCTTTCAGCAAAATTGCAATTTTAGCCAGCTTTTCATAGTTTGGCATTGTAATTTCTGTAGAGGTCACACTTTCTGCAACCTCCTTCAGATTGTCCACTAACTCTTTTGGGTTCATGCGCTCTGCCTGTTTATCATATGGATGTAAGGAATCTGTCAGAAGCTTCAACGCATTCTCCAAGCAGTCCGCCATTCCTTTTGGATCAAAGTCTTTTTCTAACACACCTGTCATGTTTTCACTGTGTAGCAATTTATCTGTTTGAACAGTTGCAAGCTTTAGATATTTTACAGGTAAATATTTGTATTCGAGTCAATGAGTTTTCACACTTATTAGCTTTGGGTTTACACAGAAGTACTGTTATAAGTCAACTTATTCAAATGTGGGTACCTTTTTCAGGTTTTACCCCAATTCATGAATATTTAAGTAAATGCTCTTCTGGCAGTGTTACTTTTTGTGCTTATTTTTCAACAGATATCAGTTACCAAGCTGTTTTTAGTGTATTTTACTCTAAAGCACTGAATCTTTTATAAACCTGCAATTTTTCTAAAAGTCTCAAAGCAAATCAGTTTAAAGCGTTTTTTTAAACCTTTCTGTTCCAGAAATTTGCTATTTTAACAGTTACTCATAGAACTAAGTGGTGGACAGAAAAAGAACAGTTGATGATGTATCAGGATTAATCAGTCCTTCCTCAGAAAAACTGTTATTCCTGTTCTCCTGTCTCATCCTCTATTTAAAATTAAATAGGAAGATGTGTTTGTTTAGGTGGCAACTTAAACAGAAAAATCTCTTTTTCCTGATAAGTTTACTCTTATTTAGTGATTTTGTAATTAAACGTGTATTATCCTTCAAGCAAAATGAGTAAACTATTCAACTCTGTGAATATTTGTAACTGTATCTTTTTTTAAAAAGTTTCTAATTTTATTTTGTACCTTTATAAGGAATTATCAGTGAATAAAATCTTTTTGGTAAATGCTCTTTGCATAAATACCTTTTTTAACTTTTAAAATGCAAGATAACAGTGTTTATTCAGCTTTGAGGAAGTTTGTTAACTCAAAAATTGTCCTACAAAAAAATAAAAACGTTTAATTTCACTCTTTACCTAAAACTGAAGTGAAACTGCGATCTAAGTTTCTCCAGGAGGGGGTAGTGTTTAGCTTTTTACCAGCAGGAGTCTATGACGACTTCCTGTGACGTTCGGTTGACATCCTGTTGTTAGCCGCTTAGCTTAAAGTTAGCTTCGGCTAAACTCGGTTAAAATCAACATTTCTGAACGAATTTAAGCGTAAACGTGGCGTAATTTCAACAAGCACGACTGTTATGCATGAACACGAGTTTTATGGGACATTTGCAGCTTTATTTAGTGATTTTAAGCACGGCAAAGCTCATTTCCGACATGGGGGAGTGACGTGACACGTCATTCATCCAGTCGTTAGCTGTTAGCTTAAAATTAGCATCGCTAGCGTTGTTTAAAAACATCATTTTATGACGGATTTTAAACTCTAACGTGGCAAAATTTCAGCGAGTATGCTTCGAAGCACTTAGCCAGCGTATCAAAATCACTTTAAAGGCGCTTTTCAGCTTTAACAAGCAGATTTTATTTCCCTATGAAAACGAATTTCATTTCCGGGTGGCGTGATTGACACGTCCCTCATCCAATGAGAACGTTACACACGGTCTTTTTCAACCAATGACGCAGCGTTAAAGCAACCAGCATGCTAGATTCACGTGAACTAAAATTCGTCAACTTTTCGTCTTTTAAACTGTCAAAATGCACTTTTTCTGTTAAAATTTGTAACGATTAACTCTGAGCTGCCCGGAGTCTGCAACTCTGGTCTCAAAACGTCTTTCTAGCTATCCAAACAACTCGTCCCAAGTTTTTCCAGAAACGAGCCGGTCCACAGAACCGGGTCTTACAGCAGAACCTCCGTACTTTTAAACAGAATCAACATTTCCCACAGCTCATAAGCTTAGCTACACATAGCAGTCGTACAAATTCAGCTTTCATAAAGACTTAATGTCACAATTTCAGCTTTCTGTGAGCTTCCTGAGCATCACAGACCAACACGCTTAAACATGCAGCGTAACAGCTCCGGCTGCGTTTCAATCACAGCTGATAAACTGTTATTTTTCTTATATGCCAACATGAAAAAAAAAATCAATCTTTACACGAATTCACAGTCATTTATGAGACTTTACGGGCCACCAGTTGTAGTAGAAACGTACGTACGGGCCGCCAGTTGTAGTATGACAATATAAGAGATATATATGCATACAATATTCACGAGTTCCTCATCTTTCTGACTGTGTAATGTCGTGCATTGAATTTAACAGAAATGTAACGAGAGACGTTATTTATCTTTGACCCATCAAAGTGAATGCGGCCATTTATTTTCAGAATCAAAGTTTAACATCAAACATTTACATTAATTTGGCAAAATATGAAAATAATAACAGACAAGTTTCACAGAAAATGAACTTCGAATCACTCGGCGGTGATCGAGGACTTTGCTTCAGATATTCCTAAGATATCTGTACTGATTTTAGAAGAGAGAGAAGAGTTTAAGATGAAATGGAGATTTATCTTACAGAGAGATATGTGAGGGAATTAATCTGTTTGTCCAGAACGTGCACGCTTCATCAGATCTCAGCTTGCCTCCGGTACACTTTAGTCGAAGAGGAGACTGTTACCTGGTTGACGTAGATCAGCTCGATAGAGAATCCTCCAGACTTTTTCAGCGTCTCCGTTGAGAGCAGCTGAAATCCTTAGATAGTCGTGTGTGGTTTGTTCAAACAGAAGTTATAATCCCAAAACGTCTCTGGATCATCCTGAACGCGTTTGCACCCAAGAACTCTGAACTCCTTCCATTCTTCAGAACTTCTCAGACTCTAACAGAATCTTTCAACTCCAGCAACTCTGTAGTTCTTCATCTCCTCAGGCTCTGGAATTCCAACATTTCAGCTTCTAACATGAACTGGGAAGTTGCCACATTTTAAATGGGTCGACTTCCGGTTCATTTGAGAGCTTTTGATTGGTCGATGGACCAGGAATAGAGGTGTGGTGTATGATGTAAGATGTTATTAAAAATCAAGGATTGTTTAGTAACGAACAGAAAGATTATTGTAGGACTTCAGACTTCGTGGAGTCTCAGACTTACTATCTTCTGAAAAAGTTTAAACATGACATTTCTCTCGGTAAACATTTTAGTTGACCGAGAACCGACCTTTAACATACTTACAAAACTTGGCTCATTTCAGACAGAAAATCAAGAAATGCATATTAACCTGATTTCTTCTTTAAATGAGGAATAAAAATCATTACTTACTGTTTATGTAAAATAAAAACGAGTAGTTCTCTTCAACCTGTAAACATTGAGTGAACTAACACAATTTGATTATCAAACATTTGTAAAACAGTGATGATTATAAAAAGAGAGTGTTCTTTTCACTTGAATCTTCAAGAAAGAGAGTCACCAGATGGCTCAGACTGTATTCAGATCAATGAAATAACAGTCCCTGTCCATCTGATAGATTTGGGGTCATCAGGGTCAGATCAGGGTCAGATCAGGTTCACTACAATATCCACTGCAAAGCTGGTCCTCTAATACCATATTTTTTTAATTTATCAATCAGAATGGTGTGGTCAATTGTGTCAAATGCTTTTTTTAAATCGACAAATATACTTATGGAGTTGATGGAACAAGTTACTACAGCTATAGATCAAAAACAACATTATATAAGAGCCATGGATGTTGAGTTTTTTGATCTGAACCCATACTCACTATTACTTAAAATATAATTTTTTATCAAGAAATAGGTCAAATCTGGTCACAAAAATTTTTTCTAGAATTTTTGAGAATTGTGGCAACAAAGATATAGGTCTGTAGTTGTTAAATACACATTTGTCACCATGTTTAAAAAAAGGAACTATCTTAGCTATTTTCATTCTGTCTGGGAATGGTTGTTTGTGTTGTTTGTCTCTATGTGGCCCTGTGATGGACTTGTGACCCGTCAAGGGTGTACCCCGCCCCTCACACAGTGATTGCTGGACATGGGCACCAGCGACCCCTGTGACCCAAAATGGAATAAGCGGGTAAAAGATAATGGATGGATGATAAACTGAATTGGACCCTTCCTCTCTGTTTTTGTCCTGGACACTGACTCCATGTTGTTCATCTGGCTCGTTCAGGCTGTCACTCCTTTGCTTAATGCAGCTTAAAACATTGAATAGACTGAATAAAAGAACTGAGGAGAATTTTAAATAAATATCATTATATCATCATAAGTATCATTATATATGTTGTTTGTTGTTGTGGTTTCTCGGTTTTGTCGTGTTTTTTTCCCCCGCAGGTCTAGAGTCAGACTTCAATGATGTTGATTTGTGTTCTCTTTATCCCTCTCTCTCTCCTCTATTCCTATCTCCTTCTTTACCTTTTAACTCTTCTCTCACTTTTCTGCTTTGTCTTCTTTGTTTTTTTCATCCCCATGTCCATTACATCTGAAACAAACCCAAATCAAATTCTAATAAAATAAAATTTTTATATCAAGTGGAACATTAAGGCCAGCCATAATGCTCTGCTTCGTTAAAGTAAATCTGTTGGGCATCACTTTCACACTCAGACAATAATTCTAAGTGTCACAATACCGAACAGGACAAGGGAGAAAAAAGAAAAAAAACGAAATTGAGCCAAATGTTTGAGTAAAAAGTTGTTGTTGTTTCAGGTTTTGGATAGTTTTGGATCGGTGGGGGTCGACCTGATTGAGGATTTACCACCAACACCAACAGGACATCAGCACATCTGTGTAATGATGGATTATTTCACAAAGTGGCCAGAGATGTACCCTCTGAAGACCACGTCAGCACAGGAAGTGGCTGAATGCATCTTCAAGTTTTTCTTTCGGTTTGGAGCCCCCAGACGGATTATGATGGGCCGGTGGGGAGAGTTTGCCAATTCAGTGAGTTCTTGAAACATGCAGGAGATTGTCCATACTTTCAACAAATGTGTTTTATTGTCATTCACAGTTTGTGCTTGTTGTTTTTGCTGAAGTCTTTTCATTTTGTTTTAACTGCAGGTTGTTGAAGTGTGCGACATGTTGAACACTGAGCTCTGTCTCGGCTGCCCACAGCATCCTCAGCTCAGAGGCTTGCTGAACAAAATGAAAGGAACCGTCCAGGAGTGACCGCCTCTTCAAACACACCATGCACAAGTCTTTGTACTTTATATTTTCTTTGTTTTGTCCCATTACCCACAAACTGGAACTTATGAGCAGCTGAGTGGAAATGGAAGGATCTGTGGCTTTTTAAATTTATTTACAAATAAACATGAACAGTGTGGCGTGCCCAGCCCGTCTGAGTCCATACTATATAGGACCATCTTTCTCTGCGGTCCAGCTGCAGGTCTGGCTGGATGGTTCTGGTCCTGCTGGAAGATGATCCTACGGTCCAGTCTTGGGTCTTTTTCAGCCTCTAACTGGTTTTTCTCCAGTCTTGTCCTGTAGTTAGTTCCATCCATCTTCCTGTCCACTCTGACCAGCTCACCTGACCCTGCCTCCCCACCATCGGTTCGGTTCGGCAGGCAGGGCTGTGCACATGGTAGAGAAAACACTGCCTCTTACCACTGATCCACCGCGGTCTGAAAGTCACAGAATTAGTTCAAATAAGATCTTCCTGTGGATGATCAAAGTGTGTTCTTGGAGAAGAGGCCCACCATGTTGGAGTAAACATCTTGCTGTTCATGTCCGGCCTGTCTGATCCAGTCTGCTGATAGATCATTTATCTTTTCATCACTGCTGGACGTAGCAGGTTCTGTTCAACATTTCCAGCATTAAGTGGGCTCACGTGAGTTCCAGAGTCCACAGTGACCAAATCAATGAGCTAAAACCTGCAGAATGTTTCCAGAACTTCTAACGAGTCCTGCCCCAGTTGTGATACTGCTGACGGGGGACGTGATAAATATCCTGACCAACATGGGCCGTCCTGAACTGTAAACAACAAAACTGAGAATAAATGAACCAAAAAACACTTTAAATGCCATTTAAATTGGAAACTTAAACACAGAACATGCCAAGTAAACTTAATTTATAGTATTTATTAGGACAAACTACTTTGTGGGGCAAAATATTTTTTATACGCCCATCAAAGATTGATCTCTGTACACATGTCAACTTTCTCCAGTCCTGCCCAGAACCTAGGGCAGGACATATATTCACAATATTCAATAACGGTGATATGAGTTTTAAGCACATTTTCGACATTTCGATATGATTACAGCATTTCACTGACGCATTTTTTTCTCTGTTCGGGTTGAAGCGGCCGCTTCAGTTTCAACCCAAACAGAAAAAAAGCAGCAACACAACTACGTAAGTGCGTGGTGACGTACACCACAGCTGGAAGTGGTAGCAGGCTAGTCTAAGCTCCAACACGTGTTAAGTTTTTGCTTCAAAATGACCGTCCGAACGTGACTGAACAAGCTTTCACAAGCAAAGAGAAAGCAGATGACATCATTGATGAGAGGAAAAATTAATTTGGCAGTGTGGTTCAGCTTTTTAAGATCCAATAAACTGCAGATTTCAGTGCTGCAAAATGTGAAGGTGAGTCGTTCCAACTAGCGGTGGGAACACATCTGATTCGTTTCATCTGAAGAGTTTCCACTCGATAGAATATGCTGAGAGTCACAATGACCCTTCCCGTTCTCACTTGCTCTTGCCAAGATTGGATCTGTCTGTTTCTGAAACTGCTTCTGAGCCTCTCTTGCATCTTCCAAACCATAATTATGGACTTGTTTTGATCAGTTGGTCCCTCAACTCAATTTGTAACACTTCTTCGAAGAGAAGACAGGCTTTAAGTGTGGGAGTTGACTGACGTCCCTCTGATCACAAACCCACCCTCTAACCTCTGCACCACCACTCCCCACAGTCCTCAGAGAATGGTTTTTGCATTATTTGGTTTTTACATGATTTCATGGTTGCATAACAAACTGAAGAAGAAGGAACATGAATGTTAGGAGTGCGCGGGGAACCCAGATGTTATGAGACCCAGAACGAGGCAGACACAGGGGAAGTACAAAAAGAACAGTGTTTATTATGTACAGTGATAATCAAATCCACACGCTGCTTCTCAGCGGCTCCTGGAAAGAGGGACGACAGGTTAATGTTGGTCCAGAGGGGAAGACCTGAGTGGTTTGTTTGAAGAGCGTTTTTGTCCTTACAGTCCAAACCCGAAGGAGGAGAGCTGGTCCTTCAGTCCAGGGAGAGAGCAGCAGAGGGGAATCCAACGAGGGTCCAAGGGAACGAGGAAGGCTGGCAACTGGAGGCAAAAAGGCACGAGTGATACCTGACAGGCCAAGGGATCCAGATCAGGTCACGAGGAGAATCCAAAAAACACGAGGAACCAGGAAACTGGAAAAGAGAACACAGGTGAACAAATTCTTTTCACCTAGACATTTCTAGCTCAACAGTACTATACCATGAGAGGTGATATGCTCCAGCGATGAGTCACACTGGACTGCAGCCTTTTGTAGATGGAGAGGCTCATCAGGCTGATGACCGCCAGGTGTTGGTAATCAGCGGCCATCAGCAAGGCAGGCTGCAGGCAGTGGGACCCTTACAATGAACAAGTTTGATAGTTTATTCTGTAAATGATCCTTTAATTTCTAAGCAAATAAAATGTCAAGAAATTTGCGTTTTATTTTTTGCCTGCTTCTGGCAGGATGCTGCTTCATTTTTATCTCATGTTTATATAATCTTAAGTTAATTAGTAATTAAGTCTTATTATAGAAATATGATTGGCATCGTTTTCAAACATTTAAACGAGTTTTATTACTGGATTGCTACTTAAGGTGGGTAATTTTAACATAAAAGATGTTGGAGCAATAATAACCGGATTGTAGAAAATAAATTAAATTATTTTATATGCCCATCAGAAGCAAACACATTTTATTTTTTCCATACCTCTTTAATTTCTCGTTTGGCACAGAACTGAGCTGCTCAGGATAATTTGGTGAAGCTTAATAAACCTTTGCATCATCACTAGACTGAGTCATTTTCCATTGCGCCAGCTTCAAGGTCAGGGTCACAAATCAAGGTCAAAGGTCATATGTGGTCTTACCCGAGTGATAGATTGCTGTAGTGGATGGGTGTATAGTGTGTCATCTGTGGTACTCTTGTTCTGATTTTATGTTGAGATCAGCCCAACATGTAGTAATCAACAAAGTCCAAGCTCAAGGTAGGAACCTTCGAGGTTGTTCTGTGTTGCTGGGGGAACTGTTAGAAGCCAAAAAGCCTGGAAGGAAGTCGCTGCGTGTCATTTTAAGATGAACGAACACTGCAGGTTTGCAGACTTGGTGAAACAAATTTTACTACATACAGCCTGTTGCCATGGTGACGGACCAAACTCTTTAAAGAACCAGCTGCAGCACCAACTGGTCAGCCCTGGAACCTCTTCATGCAAAACCCTCCACTGTGACACCCGCTGTTGACCACCAGGTGTCAGTGTTTCCACAGTTATCGGCATGTTGCTCCGGCCCCTCATGACAGCAGAGGTCATTTCATGTTTTTGAGGATACATAAACTGTTCAGCCTCCAGTAAAACTATGAGAAGAGGAAACGCTTCAGACATCTCAGGAGGAGAAATGGGAGGTGATGCTTACAAAGAGCAGTGATGGGGCAGATTTACATGTTCTCCCACAACAAACATGAAGCTGCTTTCAGTTCTACAGCACCAACAGCTGCTTTTTCCAGAGCAATGACATGCTGCTGGATGGAGTATCCTGCTTTCTGTTCAACAAAGATAATGTGGGTGTGGGTGGGGGGATTGCAGTGGCTTTCCTTCATGTAACAGAGCAGCCCCACCTCTGGACCGCCCTGCATGACTGCAACCTGCTGTCGTGCCTGTGCATTCAGCGCATGATCTTTCTTACAGCTCCTCTTGCTGCAGGACCGGAGCGACTGATGAGCTGCCTGGCTCTGATCCAGCATCGTCAGGTGATTGGACAGACTTTACAGTAAACATGACTTAACATTATAACAGAAACATTATAGATTTATCCTAAAGTCTAATATGGTTTATTCAAAAACTTTGATTAATTTGAAACTTTGAAATTTGAAATCGTCAGGCGGCTTTTTTGACTTAAAAAATACACGAGTCTGACAAAAAAATTTAAATATCTGGAATTGGTAGGTTGTCCCTGAGTGAGAGAGTGAATGGTTGTTTGTCTCGTTTGTCTCCATGTGTCCCTGTGATGGACTGTAGACCTGTCCAGGTGTGCCCCGCCTCTCTCACAGTGACTGTTGGATATGTCCTGATGCATGCTCAATAATCCAGGTAGAAAAATCTAAAAAAGTTAAATCTGGTCCTCTGGACATTCAAAAACCCAAAACAAAGCAAAACAACAAAAAAAATGTAGAAACGTTTCGTCTCTCATCCGAGAGACTTCCTCAGTCTGAGGTGCTGTTTTCAGCTCAGTCTCTTAAATAGCACCTTCTCAGAGTGGATCAACCAGTTTTGCTGCTGACAACCAAAATCAGCTGATCACATGCTCAAGAAGGACCATCAGCCTAACAATGGATCATTAGCACACTGATGGCTGTTTACTGTTCACAGAGGGCTGAGTGATACTAGCAATCACAGCATTGTAAGAAATCCGTATTCCTTATTTTTTGTGCATCATGTGTATGACCCTGTGGTTTCTATGGTTCCTTCTTTTGTGCATCATGTGAATGATCATGTTTTTGTGGTTCCTTCTTTTGAGCATCATGTGTATGACCCTGTGGTTTCCATGGGTCCTTGTTCTCTGCATCATGTGTATGATCCTGTGGTTTCTATGGTTCCTTCTTTTGCACATCATGTGTATGACCCTGTGGTTTCTATGGTTCCTTCTTTTGCGCATCATTTATATTACCCTGTGATTTCTATGGTTCCTTTTGTGCATCATTTGGATGATCCTGTGGTTTCCGTGGTTCCTTCTTTTGTGCATGATGTGGATGACCCTGTGGTTTCCATGGTTCCTTCTTTTGTGCATGATGCGGATGACCCTGTGGTTTCCATGGTTCCTTCTTTTGTGCATGATGCGGATGACCCTGTGGTTTCCATGGTTCCTTCTTTTGTGCATGATGTGGATGACCCTGTGGTTTCTATGGTTCCTTCTTTTGTGCATCATGTGGATGATCCTGTGGTTTCTATGGTTCCTTATTTTTTGTGATCCTGAAGGAGACAATAAACTTCCATCATTACAACGTGCGTCTCAAACAAAAATTAACCTAGCTAAATTTTGGTATGAATTTTCATGGGTGTGATGATAAACACTGCTGTGACATGAACATGGGACCTGTTTCATCTTCAGTTTTATGAAAAAAACAAACAAACAAACAAACATCGAAACTGGATGAAAGTGTGAGAAACATTTCTTTATGAACAAATATTGCTTGTAGACACTTGGAAAGAAGCAAGCGTTTGGTTTCAGCTCTGTTCATTTTGTTTAATGCTGGCAACAAAAATATGTTTTTTGCTTCTGCTACTCTTGATTTAAAGTGTATTATATTTAAGCACGACACCAATCTGAGTACACAAACACTGAACCAATAATTACTGAGTCACGCAGGTACCTCGAAATGTCCACATTTCCTCCACGATGTTTCCAAACGTTGCAAGGAGGAAAATTCAGTCACAGAAGTTGTGCATTGTACAGTAAAATAATTGAAAGTATTTTACATACAGTACATTCGGGGGCGGCTGTGGCTGAGTGGTTAGAGCTGTCGTCCTCCAATGCAAGAGACGGAGGTTCGATTCCACCAGCAGTCACATGTTGAAGTGTCCCTGGGCAAGACACTGAACCCCTCATTGCCTCTGATGTGTGTCCCATGTATGAATGTGATAAAGCGCTGATTAATCTTTGTACAGATCTCATAGAGTACTGTATGAATGGGTAAATGAGGACACAGATTGTGTTGTAAAGAGCTTTGAGTGTCTTGATAAGTTAGAAAGGTGCTATGTAAGTACAGTCCATCGACCTAAATCTATGCACTAGTAAATATGGGATTTTTGGTCAAGGTTTATGGATGTTTTTAAGTACTATGGCTGAGAATGTTAACTGCCCATGAACCGTGTGTTTGAGTTACCAGAGAGTTATTTTCTCTCTCAGAGAGAGCTGAATGAGGATCCTGCATGTTCAGCTGGATGGCCATGGTCACGAGACTACCTGTGAACTGTGAGTGCTGATAAGCTTATAAAAACAAACCTTACACACTGCCCGGGGCAGATTCTCCTGACTGGGCTCCATGCATGTAGAACTTGTGTACATCTGTGTAACCTGTGGTGAAAGTCTGCCCTTATAGGTAAAAAACAATAAAAAATCTTCTCATGTCCTCAAGTGGGGCTTCTTTGAGTAAGTACCGGTAAGATGAAAAGAGGATATTTTATCCAACAATTAGTTTTCAAGATAAAGTGTGGACATCGTGTGAAGTTTCTGGCCCTTCGGTGATAATTTATACGTACTCTAAAAGGGAAGTCGTGTTTCTGAAACTGTCGACCTGGATTTTAGAGAAAGGAACAAAGGCCTCTAAGCAATGACAACAGACACAGGAGCGACTAAAGTTTATTAGTTTTAATCAGTTCAGCTAGCTACAAAATGTCCACCACTTCACACACTGACAGGTACAGAGAGGGAGTGGTTTGACATGCACCGAGGACATCATCTCACAGGGTAACTATTGTGCCGTTCAGGTTTGGGTTACTGGAACTACTCAACATGTGGGCCGTTTGGTGTGCGTAGCTCTAAAGTACAGAAGCAAAGAAAGAAGAAGGAAACATCACTCTTTTGTGTTGTTTTCAGTATTTCTACCATTAACAAAGCACATGGGGAAAACAAACTGACAGAAACAGTCTTCTTATAAAAGTAAAGTCTCTCAGAAACATGATGCGTCTTTGCTTTACAATGCAAACTTTTATTTCATTTTGTTCATAGCATCCAAAACCTATGATACAGAACACAACCAGTCTTCATCTTTCATCACAGAGTCAACAGCTTCAGCAATGAACTGCATAATTGTTTAGAAAACAGGTCTTTATATTTTTTGCAACACAACCCCAAGTCCTCTTTTTTTAAAACTTTATCATACTTTTTATTAACCCTTTTTGCATTATTGTACAACAAGATGGTCACAGTCGGTAAATATATTGAGACAGAAAGAGTGGCACTATTGCAAACTTGCAGGATTATGGAACGATCGACGGTGTCTAATACTGAGCATGCGCTTTGTCAACCTGCTACTGCCATGGCATCATTTTTTATATATAGTTTTCAGACAGATTTTATTTATGAGACTAAAATCTACCATTTGTCATGCAGAGAACGCACAAGTCACATCACTTGGAATGCAATGTCTAATACAGCTACAGAGTTGCACGTTTTGTCTGAACAGAAACTCAGAATGATCGCCAAGAAAAGAAAGATGGATCAACGACTGTCTTTTGATTGTGAGCGCTCTTTGCAATCTCTCTCAGCTGAACCACCGTCGGTTCATGTTTACTGCTGTTTACTCAACCTTCGTCAACACTTCTGTTGTGACAACACCAAAGAAAAAGGAGCATGACAGTAGCCTGAATGGAATGACACAGTTTTACAGACAATACTGATACTGAAAAGAAAAAACTCAAACAGCTTGTTTAGCATTCCTATAATATACTGTCATCCAGAGCAGTCTTCTTGCATATATATATATATATATATATATATATATATATATATATATATATAAGAAGAGAGATAAAGAGAATAAAAATTTCACAAGTGAGCTATAGAGCCATCAAGTCAGCACTATATACAACCTTTGGAAAGAATGATATACGGAGTTTAAGAAATCATTGTTTTACGAGGACAATCATCTTGAAAAAGCTTGACAGACGACACAGAACAACATTGAAATTGGGGACAGGGGGTGATATGTGCATGTGTGCAAACCTAGAAGGTCATGATAAAAGCATGCCAGCGCCTGTCGATGTGTGCGGTGCCGGACGCAGGAAGATCACACTCTGGGCCGGCGGCGTTTAGCCACTGCCCAGCATCTTTGTGGCGCGCTGGTTGGCCTCGTCAATTCTAGTCTTGTTGGACTCAGCCTGGATAAGAAGAACACAAACACTAGAAGGTTAGTGTTTATTTTTATTTTCTTTAACATTGAATGGTAAAAAATGTGTGTGTGTGTGTGGGGGGGGATAAGGGAAAAGTTATGTTCTTTACTGTACATTCACTTTGACTTGTCTTTTACTTCAAAAATATAAAAATGTAGATTTTTTTTTATGTTACCTTATGTGTCATAAATAACAATTCATTCAACCTTTCTTTAGACATGTCAGTAATGCGAGTAGGGAGCAGGTGGAAGAGAGTCTGAAGAAGTGGAGGTTTATTTTAGTGATGATTGAGACAAAAGGACAGCTACAGGAGTTACAGAGGTATTACTGTACGTGCTGACCGTCACAGCACTCTATAAGTCTCATCAGTCAAAATTTGTCTAATAAAGTGGAAAAATCCATAAACACGTCGCTTTGCCGTATAAGTCACATCTATTATGCGTCATCGCTGACGCATCACGTTTGTTACACATCACTGATGAAAACCCGGAAGTGTGGGCCGGTGTTGCGCCAAAAATAAATTGGCTGCCAAATGGCGGCCGCTGGAGCGTGCGCGGGAGGACTTTAACAAGCATTTAACAAGATTAACGCTTAAAAGCAATTATTTGTTTGCTCAAAACTATATTAAAAGTGTGTCTCTGTTGAACTTTTACTTAATAAATGCACTTCAGTGGTTAAATTGGCTTCATTTTGCCTGGGCGGTGCGGCAAAATGAAGCTGATTTGACATTTGCTCCAAGAGTTCCGGAGCGAGATGAAGGTGGCAGGGTATGGCAAGCCAAGTGTCTCATTAATAGACACTTTTACCTATTAATGAGACATTTGGCTTGCCATATTACTTGAGGGCCCTCTAGTAGCTGAAAATGGTAGTGTTCAATATTTTCCATGACAGAATGAATGAAATTGTCAGATCTCAGCCAAAAATTGGGTTATAAATATGGTGAAAAAACATAACTATGTCACTTCACTGTGTAAGTCGCAGGCATGCTAATTTATGCAACAACAAAAAAACAGTGACTTATACAGCAAAAAATACGGTATTAGTTTTGAGAGTTGCTTTGAGTATCTTGAAATAAGATAGAAAGGCGCTATAGAAGTACAGTCCATTTACCATTTACTATTTACGTGTCCCTGACAGAAAGACAAGACGAGTTAGAGCTGGAAGAGATGAAGATGTTTTGGTTTTCATTGGGAGATCAAAATGGACAGGATTAAAAATGAGAGACAGCTCAAGCTGGCGACAAAGTTAGAGACTGAGGCAGTTTGGACATATTCAGAGGAGGGACAGTCGACATCTTGGACAAAAGATGCTGAATGCTGAGCTGCCAGGAGCACAGAGAAGGTTCATGTAAATGCTGCTGGTGTTTGTTTTCCACAGTAATCTGTTGACAGCTGATGAATAATTCTTGATGCTGTCATGACTGAAGGTTGGATTTACACTCAGCCTCGTATTTTTGCTCTTTATGCACCAAAAGTTTTCCAGATTCTTATTTCTTTTTATATAATGCTCTGGTAAAATTACAATTTATTCCAACTGTTTATTGAGGAACAGGAGATCTTCTGTCCATTATTACTAGTTAAAGTCTCATTGACCTTTCCTGTTCATTAAACGTTTTAACATGATTAGAGCTGAACAACAACGATCCTAACTTTTTGTAATGTACTGTTTTAATTCTACTTGTCTAAAGTTCAAGTTCTTGCAACGATCACAGCGACTTCTTTTACCTTTACAGATAAATAACCTGACATAAACATACTGAAGAACAACAGAATCAGTACCTTCTCCATGATCCTGTCGATCTGGCGGTTCTGGGTGTCGATCTCGTTGCCCATGTCCAGAGCCATGTGCCGCAGGTTACCGATGATGCCTCCCACCTGCTCCAGGTTCTCGTCCATCTCATTTTCCCGAGCATCGTCTGTTACCCTGAACACAAGGTCACATTCACGTCACACCAGGGCCAAGACAGCGCACATTGGTAACGCCGCTCAGATTTAATCTTAAAGCTCCAAACAGCAGAGGCTGACTGAAGTCCTCAACACAAGTCTACAATTTTATTCTGGTCTATTTTATTCCTGCATTTTTTTTTTGTAGCTTATGATAAATCTTTGACATAAATAAGCTGATGATCATTATATAAATGTTTTAATTTATGAGAAGCAGACATGTAGCCGACAGAGAGCATAATCATTGACATCATGAGTGATGAGGTAGTGTTATCACAGTTGCTGGATCATCCAACAGTCAGTCATAGCAGAAAGTGAATGTCATCAGACTCAGCAGTGGTCGTACAGTGTCCTGAAATCTCCTTTATGAATTGATAATGCAGAAAAACTGGTTCATGCATCATGTCTAGATTGGACTATTGCAATGGTTTATTATCTGGGTGTTCAAATACGTGCTTAAAAAGCCTTCAGTTAATTTGAAATGCTGCTGCCAGAGTCTTAACTGGAGTTAGTGGGAGAGATCATATTTCTCCAGTTTTAGCTTCTCTCCATTGGCTCCCTGTCAAATCCAGAATTTAATTCAAAATCTTACTTCTAACCTACAAAGCTCTCAACAACTTAGCTCCATCTTATATTACAGATCTTATTGTTCCATATTTTCCTAACAGAGCACTCGCTCTCAGACTGCAGGTTTACTTGTGGTTCCTAGAGTTTCCAAAAGCAGAATGGGCGGCAGATATTTCAGTTATCAGGCTCCTCTCTTGTGGAACCAACTTCCAGTTTCTGCCTGTGAGGCTGACACATTGTCCAGTTTTATAAGACTGGGTTTAAGACTTTCCTTTTTGATAAATCCTCTAGTTAGGGTCGGCTTGGGTTTCCTGAGCTATCCTTTAGTTATGCTGCTATAGACTTAGACTGCTGGAGGTTTCTTCCTGTTAAAGGGAGTTTTTCCTTTCCACTGTCTTCTTTGTTCTTGCTCGGGATGGGAAGCTGTGATGAAGTAAAAATTCAACACAATCTGCTGCTTCCTTAGAAAGAGAACTTTTACTGATTGTCTTTTATAATGTAAGGGAATGTTTCTGTTCAGTGCCCTGAGACGACTTCTGTTGGAGCTAAAACAATTCCTATTTTTGGGCTTTAAAATTGTGAATGAAAATAATGTTCTGGTGTTCAGTCCTGCATGTTTTAAATGCTCCTCTGCTGCAACACACCTGATTTGAATCAATGGGTGATTAACGGGCGTCTGCAGAACATGGAGGGAGCTGACCCACTGATTCAGGTGTGATGGAGCAGGAAAACAAGTGCAACATGCCGGACAGTGGCCCTCAATGACACTCCTGGTTTAAACTTCCATTCTGAGTTAGTTTTGTGACAGACCGGACCAGTCGAGAGTGCAGAGAGTGAATTTACACCTGCACTTCATCAAGAGCTGAATTATAGAAGTGACAGAGCAAAACCAATAAAGCTGTCTGTTTCTAGAAGTCACTTTCAGAAACCGCATCAGTTAACAACAAAACATTAAGCTTCAATGAACTCAGCTCTCATTCATGAAAAGACTTGATGTTTCTGACAAACATTCCTGAGTTTTACAGAAACAGAACTGTCATGTTGTTTTCTTCACGTGAGAACTGGTCTCACTGAGCTAATGTTGAGCTGTTTGTTGTCGACTGTCAGTAAATCACTGATTCTCTTTTTCCATCAGCCAAAGCCCAAACGTCTCCCCGCATCCCTTCCAATCAACTCTGGGAGCTCTGAGCTCTGGTCCTACCTGCGGATGAAGCCTCCACTGATGGCCATCTGTTCACGCTCGTCCACCACGCGGGCGGGCTGGCTGGCCACCACACCATCCTGGTTGTTGCCCCAGGCCTTGCTAGCTCCGCTCTTCATTCTGGATGCCGGCAGCAACGTCAGGGCGAGGAGAAACAGTTACTCAACAGTCAGACTGAGCTCATGCACCTCAACCAGGCTGGCTTCCTGTTACTGATCATCTACAAAGAAGAGCCTTGGGGTTGAGGTGTCACAGCAGCAGATTTATTGTTATCAGTTTGTAGCATGGTCAGCTGGCACAAAGGTGTTAATTGGTTTCATGCATTCAGCATATCAATAAATGGAGGGGACTAGACTAAGTGAAGCAAAGCATAGCAGGCATGGGTTTAGTACAGGCTCATTGTGTCGTAACACAACATGTAAGATGTTATATTTATAGGGATATAACATACTGTACAGGTTCAGGCAAACCTTGCTGTTCTTTTAACAAATCACTACTTTGGCACTGTCACAGTAAAAAAAAAAAAATCCCACCCCCAAACAGAGAAGAGACAAAGCTGCGGCAGACGTAAGACACAGAGAACAGGACGGTGACACTCTGACGACGAACTGGGACAAAACGAAACCAAAACTGGAGGGAGTCAGTAGAGAAAATCACCAGTTAACTCTTCCTAAAACACCCCCACCCTCGCCCAGTTATCAAAGCTGTTATCAGCTTCCTGTTCAGTCTGAAGTTCTGTCACATAAGGTGTGTTACGTGAGACAGAAGTGTAGGGAAATAATCAGGCTTTTGATCATATCTGCCTCGGTCCAGAGATCAGGTTCTGCTAACACATGACACCTCACGCTGCCCGTCAAAACCTGATCTGACTCAGCAGCAGCTTTTACTCCAAACGGGGAAAGATTGTAAAGAAATGTTTTTACATGATGTTTTACTTTACTGAAGGTACTTTTCTTGGGTTTAACCTCACAATACGTGCCTTTTATACACACACACACACACACACACACACACACACACACACACACACACA
>NC_056509.1:8583478-8596375 GCF_014905685.2 Nematolebias whitei
ACACACACACACACACACACACACACACACACACACACACACACACATATATATATATATATATATATACACTGCTCACAAAATTAAAGGGAACACTAAAATAACACATCCTCAATTAATTAAATATTCTCATTGACAAACTTTATTATTAGCACAGTAGAATTGATTGAGAAGAAAATAACACAAAAATTATCAATGTAAATCAAAATTATTACACCATGGAGATCTGGATTTGACTTCATTCTCAATATGAAAGTAGAAAATAACATGACAGGTTGATTCAGCATCAGTGAATATTCCTCAAGACAAGTCTAAATGAGGCTCAGTAGTGTGTGTGGCCTCCACGTGCCTGTATAACCTCCCAACAACGCCTGGGCATGCTCCTGATGAGACGGCGGATGTTCTCCTGAAGGATCTCTTCTCAGAACTGGATTAGAGCATCAGTTAGCTCCTGAACAGTCTGTGGTGCGATGTGGCCTTGGTGGATTAACTGAAACATGATGTCCCAGATGTGCTCAATTGGACTCAGGTCTGGGGAACGGGCAGGACAGTCCATAACATCAATGCCCTCATCATACAAGAACTGCTGACACACTTCAGCCACATGAGGCCTAGCATTGTCATGCATAAGAAGGAACCCAGGGCCCAGAGTACCAGCATATGGTCTCACAATGGGTCTGAAGATCTCATCCCAGTACCTTATGTCAGTCAGGGCACCTCTGGCTAGTACATGGAGAGCTGTGAGGCCATCCAAAGAAATGTCTCCCCACACCATGACTGACCCACCACCAAACTGGTCATTCTGGAGGATGTTGCAGGCAGCATAACGTTCTCCATGGTGTCTCCAGACTCTGTCACGTCTGTCACATGTGCTCAGCGTGAACCTGCTTTCATCTGTGAAAAGCACAGGGCGCCAATGGCGAATCTGCCAATTTTGGTGTTTCCTAGCAAACACCAATCGTCCTGCACAGTGTTGGGCTGTAAGCACAGGCCCTATATGTGAATGTCGGGCCCTCATACCACACTCATGGAGTCTGTTTCTGACAGTTTGAGTGGAAACATGCACATTAGGGGGCTGCTGGAGGTCATTTTGTAGGGCCCTGGCAGTGGACAGCCTGTTCCTCCTTGCACAAAGGACGAGGTAGCGGTCCTACTGCTGGGTTGTAGCCCTCCTACGGTCCCCTCCACGTCTCTTGGTGTACTGACCTGTCTCCTGCTACCTATTCCATGCTCTGGACACTGTGCTGAGAGATAGCAAATCTTCTTGCCACCACTGGCATTGATGTTCCATCTTGGATTAGCTGCACTACTTGAGCAACTTCAGTGGGCTGTAAAAAAACGCCTCATGATGCCTCTATGTATGACAGCACTGACATAATGAAAAAGTGACTAAAAGTTCAACCAGAAAGGACAAGAACAGAGAAATTGACCTGAGGTCACCACCTGCAGAATCACTCTTTTATAGGGGTTGTCTTGCTAATTGCCTCTCATTCCACCTGTTGTGTGTTCCATTTGCACAGCAGCTGAAACTGACTCACAATAAGTGTTACTACCTAACTGTTGACATTGATTCCAAAAAGCTGTGGCTGATTTGGAGTTACATTGTTTTGTTTAGGTGTTCCTTTTATTTTTTTGAGCAGTGTATAAATTGGAGCCCGACTGACATATCAGTAGGGTCGATATTTTAGGCTTTGGTGACATATCAGTATCGATGATAATTGTCCCATTGTTTTAACGATATAAACATTTTTAATTTTCTCCCCTAAAATGATGGAACCAGCCGTAACGGTACAACGTATCTAGCAGAAGACACATGAAGACTACTTTCAAGTCCTGGCTGTTCGCATTAAGTTTCACTTTCAGCACAGACGAAGCAGGGAGTAATACTGTGTAGAGTATTTTGCTGAACAGAGCCTGGTAAGTTTATTTTAACTGAACTATAAAACAAATCAACAATAATAAATTATCTTTAATCCTCCAACCTGCTTGTCATTAGCTATGTGCCTCTCAAGTTAGCAAGCTAACATTTAGATAATCTAGAGTATGCTATTACCTTGTAAACCTTTATCCAGAACAATAGAAGACGTAGATGTAAAATATATCAGTGTTATTAACATTATCTTTGTTGTCCTCAGCATTGTTTGTCTGAAATATTTTGTCTGAAACAATGAAAAGGTGTTTCTTTGTTGAATTTATATATTTGTAACACTTGATAATGTTATGGTGAATAGTGGAGGTTAGAAAATGTGAACGCAGGTTAGTAAGACTGTTTTTATGACCAGTGTACCACTTGTAAACCTAGAGTGGGACTAATTAAAGGTGGATCTGATTAGTTTAGCTTCATGGTTGCTAACAGCTGCTCTAAATAAACAAGCCCCGCCCCACTCGCTGTTTACTTAGATTCTTGGGGTGGACAAAGCTCAAACATATTCAGCCATTATATTGGTTATCGGCGGTCGGCTTCCCCTCCCAACATCGGTATCAGCGATAGAAAAAAGTTCCATATCGGTCGGGCTCTAATATAAACCGTTTCCATCTTTATCCATTCAGCACCTTTCTATTTGAAACAGACTGACAAGCTGAGTTCTGTTCAGTGTTGTGTGGATGGACTCGGGCTGACGGTTCAGCCTCCTACATGGCTTTTATTAATAGAAATTAACAGAGGCAAAGTTTGTGCTGAGCTCCCGCTCCCCGCTGACACACAACACAAACACACAGTTCCACTCCTGAAGCTCTTTCTCTTTATTGTTTCATTGCTGATGCATTTTTGCTTCTTTACATTTCCCCTCTCACATCATTTTCCTCTAATATTTATTTTGCTGCTGTCTCTGAACATTTAGTGCACATCTCCAATTAGGGTTGCTGTTACATCAGTAAGATGAACATTATAGCTTATGAGTACTGCAAACCTGGAGATAATTCTTCCAACAACTTGAAGGTTGAGCCATCCATCAATACGAGCCAGACTACAAAAGAGTTCACAAGCAGGACGCTGATGTCCCGTCACTGAGGGGTTTGAACAGTGAATGCTTGTAGGTTTGGAGATGAGTGTTTCTCTTGACTGAAACAGACAATTTAAGTAAACTCAAATGTTTTGGGGAAAAAATACTCAAGTAGATAAACGTTATACTGAGTAGTAGAAGAGACGTAGGTTTTGTTTTTCTTGTCTGAGGCAGCTCAGAGTGACGGATCCTGCAAAGGGGAGAGGAGCAGTGGTAGAGCCAGGGGGTGGCCAATGGTGGCCTTGGACACCACAGATTAATCTTCGGCCTCCGTCATTCGAGGAAAATGAAGCAATATAGCTTTTAATTTATTGCATTGAAGCAATTTAAAAACAGAAAGCTTAGTTTCCCCAAATGATCAGGGTGGTCAGTTTATATCTATGGTGGTGGCCATCTTGAATTTTGATGTGGCAACCCAATTTTCAATGGTGACCTTTCTTACATCTAGATGCAGCCACACACTTAAATGGAAGTTGGCCTGTTGTTTATTTTTCAAATTATCATGCTTACTAGATTTACAAATATGGCAACAGCCTTCTTGGATTTTGAGATGTCAGCCCAGATTTTGAAAATAATATTTTTTATGCCTAGATGCAAATGCACACAAAAATGGAAGTGGGCGCCTCACTTATTTTTTTTAATTATTGCTTCCATAACATTCATGAATGAACGGACAAAGGGTAGGTTCAATTCCCCCTTTTTGCGTTGTGACAGGGGACAATAAAAAAAAAAGCCTGGAGTCAGCTAGTTTGATAAACTACATGCGCTGAAAGGATTTGGGAATAAATTGAGCACCAAAGCTGCATAATTCAAACAAAAACAATCTATTTTTAATCAAATATCCTTGCATTTGTGCAGGCAGTTTGAGTCAGCATCCCAGCAGGGATGGGACACAGCGTTGATATGGCTGACCTACATGTGAGACAGTTCCCTGTGGGCTTAGCGAGCTGTGATGTTCTGAGCTGCCAGCACACAATAAAGGCTAATTTAGCACCCAGCTCTGCAGGGCAGGTGATACTGCAGAGAAATTTAGCAGACCCAAAATGGGAGGGGGACAAGGCAATAGAGGGCAGCATCACTCCATGGAGCCATGTAAAGACAAGGACACCAAGCAGTGCATGTACATGATGTTCCCTTCTACACATCCAACCCCACTACAGCTTAGAAAACATTGGACTGCGCATGCGTCCTAACCCAGTTTCCTGCGTCCAGTGACACCACGGATCCTCCCCTTGTTTGTCTTTTTAAAAAATCTGTCAGACTTTCACTTTCATCTCGTGCTGTTTTTAGTGCACTCCTTCGAGCAATTTCCAGTTTTGTTGTAGAATCTGCCTCATTTCACCTTCATTGTAAAATATTCCCTCTTTTCTATTATCTGTTCTTATAAAGAAAATCCTTATTAACCTATTTTTTCCTCTGTACTTTGAACAAGATTTAATCTGTATTTTTTTTTAAATTACAGCTGTCATTATACCATCAGTGAGACTATAGGACTATAACAGCCCTTACATATATAAGTTGGATAAATGGGCATCCTGCCATCCATCCATTATCTTTACCCGCTTCTTCGTTTTTGGGCCGCGGGGGTCACTCGTACCCATGTCCAGCAATCACAGTGCGAGGGGCAGGGTACACCCTGGGGAAAAATATATTTTGTGACTCTCCTATTTATTTCCTTTATCTGTTGAAGAGTCGTACCCTTAAAAGTAGAGTCCGACTGATATATCGGTAGAGCCGATAATTTAGGCTGATACAGACGTTTGGGGATATATCAGTATCGGTGATAATTGTCCCATTATGTGCTGATATAAACACTTCTAATTTTCACCCCTAAAATGCTGGAACCAGCCATAATTGTACAATGTATCCAGCAGAGGGCGCATGAATACTACTCTCAAGTCATGTCCGTTGATTTTAAGTTTCACTTTCAGCACAGATGAAGCAGGAAGCTATACTGTGTAGAATATTTTACTGAACAGAGCCTGGTAAGTTTCTTTTAACTGAGCTGTAAAACAAATCAACAATAATACATTATTTTCAATCTTACAACCTGCTTGTCATTAGCTATGTGCCTCTCAAGTTAGCAAGCTAATATCCTGATGCATGCTCAATAATCCAGGTAGAAAAATCTAAAAAAGTTCAATCTGGTCCTCTGGACATTCAAAAAAAAAAAAAAGAAAAAAAAAAAAAATGTAGCTACGTTTCGTCTTTCATCCGAGAGACTTCCTCAGTCTGAGGTGCTGTATTCAGCTCAGTCTCTTAAATAGCACCTTCTCAGAGTGGATCAACCAGTTTGCTGCTGACAACCAAAACCAGCTGATCACATGGTCAAGAAGGACCATCAGCCTAACAATGGATCATTAGCACACTGATGGCTGTTTACTATTCACAGGGGGTTGAGTGATACTAGCAATCACAGCATTGTAAGAGGGGGACAGTTGAACCCGGAGGCCTCCACTCCTGTTTAATGATGGACGATTTCTTGTCACAAAGATGGCCTCCTTTATGCCACTCTCAAACCAAGGCCACACTTAGTCTGTATGGTTTACCTAAAATTCACAAACAAGGTGTACCTTTAAGACCAATTGTTAGCATGATTAACTCTGTCACTTACAATGTTTCCAAATATCTGGCGTCTGTACTCATCCCTTTAGTTGGCAGCTCAGAACACCACATACAGAACACCATGGACTTTGTGGATAAGGTGAGGGATGTCATCATGGAGACTGATGAAACAATGGTCTCTTTTGATGTCACATCACTCTTTACGTGCATTCCTGCTGATGATGCAGTAGAGGTGGTCAGTTTAAAATTAAAATCAGACACCACTCTGAGCAGCAGGACCACGCTTTCCCCAGAACAACTGTGTCAACTCTTGAAACTGTGCCTGCAGTCAACCTACTTCACATATGGGGAGCAATATTATAGGCAGAAACATGGGTGTGCTATGGGGTCTCCAGTTTCTCCTATTGTTGCCAACCTGTACATGGAGGAGGTGGAAAAGAGAGCCTTGATGTTCTTTTCAGGGACACCACCAAGTCATTGGTTCAGGTACGTTGACGACACCTGGGTTAAAATCAAATCTCAGGAAGTCCAACATTTTACTGACCACATCAACTCTGTGGATAAATACATCAAGTTCACACGAGAAGATGAAAAAAGTGGCAGGTTGGCTTTCTTGGACTGTGAGGTCTCAGTCTCTGATAGAAGACATTTGCAAACTGAGGTGTACCGCAAACCCACCCACACAGACCAGTATTTGCTGTTTGACTCCCATCACCCTTTGGAGCACAAGTTAGGAGTCATCAGGACTCTGTATCACAGAGCAGACAGCGTCCCCACTAACTCAGGACCAAGGCAGAAGGAGAAATCCCACACAAGACAGGCTCTAGAGCAATGTGGATATCCTAACTGGGCCTTCCTGAAAGCAGAGAAGAAACCCAAACAGGACTCCAGTCAGCCAACAGGTGAAAAGGAGGAACCCAGACCCAGACCAGTGGTCATTCCATATGTTGAGGGAGTATCAGAGAAACTGAGACGTTTATTTTCTAAACACAACGTCCCAGTGGCTTTTAAACCCCAAAATACATTAAAGACTGGTTCATCCCAAAGATCCAGTCCCCCGGCACAAACAGAGTAATGTTGTGTATGCTGCTCAGTGTCAGGAGGGCTGTGATCAGTCTTACATCGGGGAAACCAAACAGCCACTGGCCAAAAGGATGGACCAGCACAGAAGATCAACATCATCAGGCCAGGACTCTGCGGTCTACACTCATCTCCAGGCCAGCGGCCACTCTTTCAGGGATGAAGATGTGCACATCCTGGATAGAGAGGAACAATGGTTTGAGAGAGGAGTAAAGGAGGCCATCTTTGTGAAAAGAAATCGTCCATCATTAAACAGGGGTGGAGGCCTACGTGTTCAACTGTCCCCCTCTTACAATGCTGTGATTGCTAGTATCACTCAACCCCCTGTGAACAGTAAACAGCCATCAGTGTGCTAATGATCCATTGTTAGGCTGATGGTCCTTCTTGATCATGTGAGCAGCTGGTTTTGGTTGTCAGCAACAAAACTGGTTGATCCACTCTGAGAAGGTGCTATTTAAGAGACTGAGCTGAATACAGCACCTCAGACTGAGGAAGTCTTTCGGATGAGAGACGAAACGTTTCTATATTTTTTTGCTTTGTTTTGTTTTTTGTTTTTTTGAATGTCCAGAGGACCAGATTGAACTTTTTTAGATTAGCAAGCTAATGTTTAGATAACCAAGCATAGGCTATAGTCTTGTAAAACTTTATCCAGTACAATAAATCTAACGTAGATGTAAAAAACATCATTGTTAGTAACATTATCTTTGTCGTTCTCAATGAAATGTATTGTTTGTCTGAAATCTTTACTTCTCTGCAAAGAAAAATAAACTCTGCTGTGGTCAATACTAATTAGACCTTCACCATCAACTGACTGTTGAAACAATGAACAGGGAGGACATTTCTTTGTTTAATTTATATTTTTGTAACACACTTGATAACTTTATGGTGAATAGTGGAGGATAGAAAATGTGAACGCACTTTAGGAAGACTGGTTTTATGACCAGTGCTCCACTTGTAAACCTAGAGTGGGACTATAGTGTGGATCTGATTTGTTTAGCTTCATGATTGCTCAAAGCCGCACTAAATAAACAATTCCCGCTCCACTCGCTCTTTGCTTAGATTCTTGGGGGTGAACAAAGCTCGTAAATTTCCAGCCACTGTATCAGTCATCGGCAGTTGCCTGCCCTCCCAATATCAGCATCGGCGATAGCCAAAATTTCCCTATTGGTCAGGCTTTACTTAAAAGCATAGTTTTGATTTTTTTAAACTGGGCTCTGCAAGATAGTTATTTGCAGTCAGTATTTCACCTACTGTAGATGTAATTAGAAAATTATTTGTTTGGAGAATCATCAAGTTAACTGCTAATCAGACTGCAGCCTTCTCCAAGGTCAAGCTCAACTCAAACCTAAAAAATGTAAGACCAGCTGAAGCGAGCAGTATGTTATAGATTTGTATTATGCATTAACTTTGCTTGTGTTTTACAGAATAGATATGGTTAACATGTTCTTTTATTGCATGTGTATCAGTGAATCACAGACTGTGTTCTAACACCACCAGTCTAACTTATAGATGTCTGCTGGTGCTGTGAAGGTTTGTATAATTACAGGTAAACGATGGTTTAGTACGTGCCTCGGTTGCTATAGGTTCAATACAACTTGAAAAATAAAACAATTCTCCAAACTAATATAGTGCAGAACTAAATATTGAGTCCTGATGTGAAATCACAAAATAAATAAACATTAATTAATCAGTTTTAGCCTGATACATGCTCAATAATCCAGGTAGAAAAATCTAAAAAAGTTAAATCTGGTCCTCCTGACATTAATGTCCAGAGGACCATATTATTAGATAATCAGTTTTAGGTTCTCAGCTAGCTGAGTGCTAGAGTGCTATGAGCACATGGGTGATCCTAATGTATTGTTTATAAAAGTATTTAGTCATATTTATATGATGCCAAAGAGTGTTTCAAAGCACACAAATAAGTGTGTGGCCTTTGATTGTGGTCAGCCTAAAGCACACCTGTGCAATAGTCATATTGTCTAATCTGCTGATTAGATATTACATCGTGATATGCCATACCTGTGAGGTGGATGGATTATCACAGCAAAGGAGAAGTGCTCGCTAACACACGTTTATACTAATTTGTGAACATTTGAGAGATAAAGGCCTATTGTGTATTTAGAAAGTCTTAGATCTTTGAGTTTAGCTGATCATGAAAGACCCCCAGAAAAGAGCAATCCCATCTAACTACTGGCCAATTACCTGCCTTTGTACAACATGGGAGCTCTTATCAGGCATCATAGCAACTAAGATGAATAGGCACATGGGTCAGTACCTGAGTAAGGCACTGATGGGAATTGGCACCAACACCAGGGGAGCCAAACTCCAGCTATTGGTCGACAGAACCATAGCTCAAGACTGTAAGACTACACACACAAATCTGTGAACTGCCTGAATTGACTATAGGACAGCCTATTCCTACTCAATGACACATACATGGATGCTGGAGTGCTTGAGACTATACATCAACTGGACACTAAGAGCTTTCATCAAGAACTTTGGCCTGAACTCCATCAGCCAGATCATTGCAAAGAGTGGCCATGGATACAAATTCAGCCACCTCCTCTATATGGATGACATCAAGCTCTATGTCAAAAATAAGCAAGACATCAACTCACTGATCCACCTCATCAGGATATACAGCAAAGAAACTGGAATGTCATTTGGACTGGATAAATGCAGCAAAATGGTATGCAAGAGAGGCAATATAATCACAACTGAAGGGGTTGAACTACTGTACCCAAAGGAAACACTGCAAGTGTTCGGGACAGCTGCAAATACACTGAAATCCCACAAGCAAATGTTAATCATGAGGCCACAAGAAACATAGCCACAACCAAGTACCTACAGAGAGTAAGACAGGTCCTAAAGAACCAGCTGAATGGCAAGAGCAAAGTCTGAGTCATCAACAAGTATGCATTGTCAGGCATTGGATACCCAGCTGGTATAACAGCTTGGCCAAAGGAGGACATAGAAGCTACTGGCATCAAGAATTGAAAGCTCCTCACAGTGCATAGAAGATTTCACCCTAAGTCCATCAACCTGAGTCTATACATGAGAAAGGACAAAGGCATAGTACTAGTGAGTGTCTGAACTACTACACAGGATGAAACAACTAAGATCTTAGAGTATATCAGAAGGAAAGCCCACAGTGATGATTTGATGAGTGAATGTCTCAGACAGCTGCAGAAATCCAATGCAGAAGAGGTGGAACAAGAGGAGCTATCATGGTAAGATAAGCCTCATACACAGCATGTACCACTGGCAGATAGTGGAAGAGGCTGTTAACAACAAATCCTACCAGTGGCTAGAGAGGACTGGACAGAAGGACACAACAGAGACACTAATCACAGAAGCACACCAGGATCTACCAGATCAGACAAGATCCAAGATGCAGGCTGTGAAATGATGCCCCTGGGACTGTCCAACAAATAATAACTGAATGTAAGATCCAGACAGGCAAAGCATACATGTTACTATCACCAAATGGCTGAAATAATATACAGGAACATCTGGAATAATGCACAGGAACATCTGTGCCGAGTATGGATTGGAAATCCCACAGTCAAAGTTGGAGACTCCACCAAACCAAGTGTTAAAATACTGTCACTTCCAGATCTAGACTGACAAACAGGTGACTGCTAAACCAACTGGACATTGTGGTGGTTAACAAGCAAGAGAAGAAGGCAGTGATGATACTGTAGATGTATCAATCCCAAGTGACTGTAACATGAGGAAAGAGCACGAGAAGCTCGAGCAGTATGAATAAATGAAAGAGGAAATACAGAAGTTGTGGCGAGTCAAAGTGTCAGTCTTCCCAGTAGTCACTGGAGTTCTTGGTGCTGTGACCTCCATACTGGAAGAGTGGCTCCAACAGATCCCAGGAACAACCTTAAGATCTCTGTCTATAAGAGTGAAGTCCAAGGCACAGCTAAAATACTGTGCAGAACTCTCAAACTCCCAGACCTCTGGTAGTATATATATATATATATATATACATACATACATATATATATATATACATACATACATACATACATACATACATTTTCTTTACCCGTTTATTCCATTTTGGGTCACGGGGGTCGCCGGTGCCCATGTCCAGCAATCACTGTGCGAGGGGCGGGGTACACCCTGGACGGGTCGCAAGTCCATCACAGGGCCACATAGAGACAAATGAGACAAACAACCATTCACTCTCTCACTCACACCTAGGGACAATTTAGAGTTACTAATCAGCCTAACATGCATGTTTTTGGTCTGTGGGAGGAAACCGGAGTACCCGGAGAAAACCCACGCATGCACGGAGAGAACATGCAAACTCCACCCAGAAAGGCCCCCGGACCGAGATTTGAACCAGGGACCTGCTCGCTGAGAGGCAGCAGCTCTACCAGTTGCACCACCGTGCTGCCACATACATACATTTTTTTTGTAATTTTGTAAGATTAGTCTCTTTAGAGTCTGCAAATTAAAAAAAAATGAGTTTTCCCAACAGCCAATGTGACATTATTTAATTAATCATGTTTCTGTTTTGCCAAAGGTTTTAAACCAAAGAACTAAAAATAAAAATAAAAGATCTATTCAGAGTGAACATTAAAAACTTTTGCCCCAAAAGTGACTAGAATCTGAATGTACTAAGCAACAAAGCTGAACTTTTGTTGAATGACTGAGCAACAGTTTATTTTAACAGTACATGGCTGAATCATGTTGAAGAGCTCTGAACATTTCTGTGGTCTAGCTGGCTCAAACACAAATGTTCAAACTTTCTTTTACAAAACTGGATTTTCTATTTAAACAAGAATGACAGAAACTACATGACTGTTGCCCTAGAGAGCAATTACAGATTTTGAATTAGGATGTGGGGGCTAAGTTCAAAATGTACTGTGGGGGTAAAGGCATAATCCATAAACCCTGACACACACCTGCTGCCTCATGGCCTCATGGCCTGACCCTCATGGTCACCGGCGTGTATCGTGCCTGTCTGAGGTCTGGTCTGAGGATCGCATGGCCACTGTTTCCACCTGCTTCACCAGCATGATCTGTCTGTCAGCTGCACTCAGACACATACTCACTGCAAAGATATGAGCTCAGTGACCGCTCCGGGGGGCAGTCAGACTGATGCAAGTCCTCACACAGACAGGCGTGTACACATAGTGATAAACTAACATGATAAACTTACACTTCCAGCGTTCAGTGTTGACACACTTGACAGCTTGATGCCTGATTTTTGCACACATGTTTGCTCACCTATTTTTACATTTATGCATGCAAACACTTTCAAACATTAACATAGTTAGATGTGTGTTTAAGCATTATTATTTTTTGCTTCATTTAGCCCAGTAGAGTTCCCTGTTCTATAAATATAAAACTCATAAATAAACTCTACGGATGTATTTCCTCATTCACCTCTTTCACACTGTCAGTTCTGGCCTGGCAGTCAGAACAGAAGGTCTTGCATCAGCTTGTCTATTTAGTTTGTTCATAATTGAATGTTTTTCTAATTTTGGGACAAAAGACACTAAAATTAAAAGCTATACAACTTCTTAGCCCAGTAGGAGCGATTTATAAATGATGAAACTCAACCCTGGCTTGTACAAATTTGAATAAAGTTATCACAATGAACTTAAAAACAATTGGACTAAAAATGTTGACCTTGATGAAAATTATTTCATAATACCATTTTTTTCTGACACTTCGCAGGACGAAACGAGTTGATCGCAAGGTACATCAAGCTCCGCACAGGGAAGACACGGACCAGGAAGCAGGTGAGTTCTCTGGAAATGCCCTTTGCTGTAGCAGCTATTTTTGAACCTTTCCAGATAAACCTGTTGAGTGATTCCCTAACACCCGGTGGAAAACCACTCTCCAGACCCCGCAGCCCCTACTACTTGGAGAACCAGAGATGATGATTGATTTAGGACCAGTTCCCAATGCACAGACGCTATAGGATCTTATCTGATTGGTGTTGCTTCTTTAGCACCTCATGGATCTGGTGCTTGTTAGTAGGGAAAAATGCTGAGGAATATCGTGATTTAGACGGGAGACAGAGGCAGGATGGAAGACTCAGAAAGCAATCCTTAAAGCTCTGATGTATGGGGCAGTGATGGATGGACAAGTCAAACTGTGTTTAGTCAAGTTCAAGTCAAGTCAACTTGTGTTTGTCATATGCAAGGTTAACACAGGGTCAAAACAAGGCTAACCCAAGTACAATGAAATGCTTAGGATGAGAAGAACCGATTTGACTTGCTAA
>NC_056509.1:8596775-8616820 GCF_014905685.2 Nematolebias whitei
ATGGATGGATGGATGGATGATAGATAGATAGATAGATAGATAGATAGATAGATAGATAGATAGATAGATAGATAGATAGATAGATAGATAGATAGATAGATAGATAGATAGATAGATTTGGATTGGATTTTGACATGGCAACCCAATTTTTGAAAGGAGCTGTTCTTATGCCTAGATGCCGCCACATACCAGAAGTCTTCAAGTTCCTGTTTTTTTTTTTTACAAGACATTCTTGCTTTACTTTGGTATGGTGTGCTGTATAATTTTCTTTTCTTTTGTGTTAAGAAGCTAAAGCAAAAAAAAAAATGTACGTTTTCATTTATTCAATAGTAATTGTTACCTGTGACATATGTATTATTTTTCTGGTTCTATGTAACTTTGATATTTGTACCTTAGTGGTTCAGTATTGGGACATGTATCATTACGCCTAATATCCACAGATAAAGAAAAAAGCAAAAGGGACTCTGTATACAAGTGTACACTGGAACATTCCCTTGAACCACTGTCAACTTTTTGTGGTTCGAATTGTTGAAATAAGTGAAATCTATTCTAAAGTAGTCCCACTAGCCATTAGCATGACTTGTCTTCAAGAGTTCTCCTATTCTCTAAACCAGGTGCGGGCAACATTGCTGTTCCAGAGGTCCAAATCAAACTATTTAAAGTAATCAAAGGGATACATAGAGAAATGGAAAATAAATTTTCTTTAAGACCAATAATCTGGAGGACTTTTTTCAGGCTTTTTTCTTGTTGTAGCATAGTTAGCATGCTTGATAAAAAAAAATATGTCTCCCCAATAATCTTCAAAAATATAAGACACACTTTCTGTAAACTGGCTGGTGACAATATATTTGTTAGCATAACTATGAGAAAAACAAAAACATATGTTTGATTTTTGGAGACTAGTTCTGGAAACCCTAAAAAATAAGTTCTAGCCTATCTTAGTCCAAAGGTTTTTAATGTCACAATGACAAAATGCAGGTTTTCATCAACTTATTCAAAAGTTTTCTGTTCATTTTAGGAAATTGGGGTCAGATAAAGATTTGCCAAGGGCCACTTTTGACCCTTGGACCATATATTGTCCTACTTCTGCTCTAAACTGAGATCATTCTCGAGTTTTCTACTGCAGGAACGTGATTTTAAAAATCTGAACTAGTCTTTACATTAGATTTTAAGTAAAAGAAAAACAAGATAACTTTGTTATGGTTATTAATTACCATCAACATAATTTTCATTAACATCAGAATCATGTTAGCATCACCATACGCAGCGTTGCTGTTATGACTTGCATCATCATGCATGCATGAGCATTCCAAGGGTCATGCTCGCCAGTCATTCCATGTTATTGGCACAAAGTTGTTCAAAGATGGTAGTGGGGGGAGGAGGGGGTGTTCAAGAGGAACAAAAAGAAGGTCTTGTTGCCTGAAAAAAAGGTGAGGATCTACTGGATGTTAAGAGCGGTGGTGTGGTGGTAGAGATCATGCAGATGAGGAGAAGTGTCAAATAGTCCTGGACCAGACTGCCCAAAGACATTTTGGAACTAAGATAGTGAAAGTTTCCATCTCAGACTGAGACATGGAAAAGATCTGAGTGCCAAGATGCTTTGGAAGCCTCAGCCCTGCTCGTTTTGGGTTCAATTTAAGTGTTTCTGAGTTGGAAGGAACCAACGGTAGCAGTGGCATCATTGTAGAAGCTCCTCCTTCCCATCAAATGTGTCATACAGGAACAACATGATCCTTAGCTTCAAGTGGGACAACCATAAACACATCTGCACGGAGAAGACTCCAGTTAGCTGCTAAGAGTTGTTAAGCTAGTGAACAGGACACTTGGAGAAGAGCACTTAGTAAAGGGTGTTAATAGAGGCACTCATTGGTGAAGAAAGGCCTTGGTTGAGTGGATGAGAGCTTAGAAACAGCATGTGAAGGACTTAGTTAGTAGTTTATGGGATTTTAATCACCAGCATTTTTCTGCACATTTCATTTTTGGTGGGCAACCCAAGTCGCACTCTGGATTATCTGTAGAATATCTCAAGGCCAATCTTAACCGAACAGCTAACACTAATGGACATCTGGATGTTTACCAGTTTTAAAGCCTTTTATTCTCGAAAGCTGTTTGTCTGGAGGCCAGTGCAAGCTACAGGAAGAATCCAAGGCTGCTGCATGTGCCCGTAGTTTGCATCAAGGTCCTCCATAATCTGCATTAAAGTCAAACTGAAAATCTTCCTTTACAGAATATTAAAAAAAAAACACATTCACCAAACTCGCTAAAATTAAAACGAGGAGAAATTACTGCAACGGAGCAACAGCTGAGTGAAAAGAAAACTTTAGAAATCAGCTGACCAAAACTTTGATTTGAAATTACCTTTCATATGATGTCACTTTCAGTGACAGAAAAAGGCACAACGTGAAATGTGAACCTTTGATGCCATTTTTACTTAAACGGTGTGATTTATGGCCTTTATAGACTAAACCATGAAAGAATTGTAAGTAAATCCTAGGTCATGAGCAGGGATGTCCCAGGTTGATCACAGTATTGGACTGGACTGATCAAAGCATATTTTGTTGATCGGTATCAGAGTAGCTGCTACACTCTGCTCACAATCTCTGTTGATGACCTACTGCCAATAGTTTTATATCACCCGTGGAGCTGCCAATACAGGGCTGAAGTTTATCATTTCAACGTCTGCAGTACAGAAGTTTTCAAATACAAAACAAGAGCAGGTCAATAGCTACTTACAATTATAATATAATAAAGGGGTATTTCTGGTGGCAGTAGAAGTAGAACTATATACTGTATGATGCTATCAATTTAGCCAGACATCAAACACTTGGCAGAGTTCACCCAGCTTGCCCTTAAAGCTAACATGGCTAAGCCACACACTTTAGAGGAACTAGAGAGGAAATAAGTTTCCATGGGACAGTGATGAGGCTAGAAGGTTCCCAGAACTAGTGTCTGACTTTATCGCTAGGTGACCAACCATCATTGTGGTGGAGGATTGTCTTTTGGGCTGTTGACCCCAGGTACATCCATCCCTCCCAACACTACAGAACCTGAACTGCCTGAGTTGTATACAGTTTACCATCACCTGACACACTGATGTCCTACAACAACCTGAGGAACAACACGGACATAGGTTTTCTTTAATGGCATGCTGGCTTTGATTTTAATACCCTTAGCATACTGATGGTATGTATTCTGTAAAACTGTGCTGTAATAAAATACACACTAACGCAGATACTGGACTGACACTCAGTATTGGACAATCCTTACGTTTAACCCTCCTGCTACCCTTAGGTCAAAGCCTCAGTTTTAAAACTAAGACCATATGGGTCATTTTGAGCCAAGGACAACAGTGGGGTTACATGATTTTGTTTTGGTCCCTAACTTTTTATAGTCCGGTTCTAATAATATCAGCGTTGGTTTTCCACTCATGGCTGTTCTGATCTCTCTGCTCAATGTTTTGTGATGTACACAATTCTGCTGTGACCAGAAACTCTACAGTCCAACATGTCTTAAGTCTTACATTGTGAAATGCATTACACATGTTGTCAACCGGGCAGCTGTGGCTGAGTGGTTAGAGCAGTCGTCCTCCATGGGAGAGTTGGGGGTTTGATTCCACCAGCAGTCACATGCTGAAGTGTCCCTGGGCAAGACACTGTACCCCTCATTGCCTCCGATGTGTGTCCCATCGGTGTATGAATGTGATCTAAAGCTCTGATTAATCTTTGTATAGATCTAGTAGAGTGCTGTATGAATAGGTAAATGAAGACACAAATTGTAGTGTAAAGTGCTTTGAGTATCTTGATAAGATAGAAAGTTGGACAGTACAGTCCAGTTACTATTTATGTTTGGAAAATTTTTACATTTTGAGCTGTGCAGTGTGAAAAAAACAGATTACGAGACAGCGGCACTAATCATCAAGCTACCATAGCCCCTTTCGAGCTACTGAATAAAGAATGTAGTTTCAGTTTGACTTTAAGTGGATGACTTTGTAACATGAGGGGGAGATTTGTGGAAAAACAGAGGCACTGTTTAGTTACAGCTGGAGCAGAGCAGACTATCAGCTAATGATGTCACTTCTTCCTCTGTTGGTTTGATTTCTTAGATATTTAGTCGCAGGTTTGAATGGCAGGCAGGCAGGCAGGCAAGCAGCACCTACTTGTTACATGGACAGGAGCAAAGACCACAGAATTTCCCTAGATCGTTCAAATTCTTTTCTGCATCCTTCATGTCCTTATTGATTTGGTCCATTCCCTCCTCGATGCGCTCCAGTTGCTCTGATTAAAACACAAGTCATATATCCCCCACAGAACGAAGCACGGAAAGAGAGAGGAAGAAGAGAAGAGAGAGAGAAGACAAAGGAGAGAAGACAACAACTTCAGACACTCACTGTGACGAAAGAAAGTCAAACAAAACGAAGAAGGAGAAACTGGACGCCACCACATATGTAAAGAACCTTCGGGGCACATCGTCAGTACCTACTTGTTACATGGACATATGAAAAGCCCACAGCATTTCCCTAAATCTTTTAAATTTTTCTCGGCTTCCTTCATGTCTTGGTTGATATGGTTCATGCCTTCTTCAACACGATCGAGTTGCTCTGGTCAGGACAAAGATGACAGTAGTGGAATGAATTTCATTGACAAAAATATGAGAAATGATGAGCAGCAACTGAGGGCTGTATCTGTGTGTACTCTGGTGTGTAGCTAAATGTTTGTGGATTGCACCAACACTGAGTAAGCTAAGACGCTACTCACTGTTAGCGTGTTAGCCTAGCTCATAGAACGGTAACAGGAAATGCTCACAGCTATCTACTGCCTCTGTCCAAAGAAAACTACTTTTATCTTTTAGTCCAAGTGACATTTATCAAGTTTTAAAAATGTTTTTCTCATCTTGAGTAGAGCTGGCTTCTTGGATCTGGTCAGAGTGAGCCTGTGTTAGCTACGCTAAGATAACCTCTTGCCCATCGATCCATTTTACCTCAGAGATCAGAGAACGACGTCACACCAAACATTTCATCCAACTGTTGTCAGAAAGTCAGTGGGACTGAAAATTGTGCTCAGTAACAAATATTAGCGAAGCAGTTAAAATCAATCGGTTTCTGTTTTGATGCATTGAAACAACGTACAACGGGTTTTTTAAAGAAGCGGTTGAAGCATTCTGTTTTAGAAGTTGATTTAATAAGTAACAAGTTGTATGCTGATGTCCCCATCGCTGAGGTACTTCAATTGTGAATGTTTGTCGTTTTTGAGATTAGTGTTTTTCTGGACTGGAACACAGAATGAAAGTTAACCTTAATGTTTTTGCTGCAAGATATTCAAGTGTGTAGGAGTTACATTGTGTAGAACAGAAGGAGATTTATTTTTGCTAGTCCGAGGCAGCGCAGATCAAGATGAGTGGAGGGAGCCATTTTAAACACCACCAGGCACAATGGCAGATCCAGGGGCAGGCCAGTGGTGGCCTGGACCACAAATGATTGGGGTGGCCAGTTTACATATATAGATAAGGTGATGGTGGCCATCTTGGATTTTGATGTGGCAACCCGATTTTCGATAGTGTCCTTTCCTACATCTAGATGCAGCCACACACCAAAACAAGTCGGCAGAAGTTGCTTATTGTTCATGTTATAGAGTTTACAAGACAGACGGAAGGTATTTCCTGTTCCCCTCTTCGCTCCGAGATGGTGGGCAACAAACCAACAGAAATGATTACAGCAGAGATTTTATCATACTGAATGTTTTAGGTCAGGACCGAGAGAAGCTTCTGACTTCTCTAGTTGCAACTTCACGGGTCATTTTGTTCCAACTTTTGAATACAAATGGAAGAACACAGCATCAAGCTAATAAACTGAAATGGACATTCAAACTCACTTTTGAATTAAATATCACTGACTGAAGCTCAGATCTGATTTTAAAAACATTTAATTCATATCCTTCATTAAGACTTTTTTATTTTTGTTTCAATGCCAAGAATCAAAGTAGATTCCTTTACCGTCACTCCTTGATTTAATTAGATTTACTGTCCAGGATGACTTAATTTAGAATTTTAAAATGTTTTTGAATAGTTTCTTTAGATGGTGGACATTTGGTCATGAATAGCAGTATTCTGAGCTTTTCTCCTTGATTCTCTGAACTCGGGTCACTCTGACGTCAGTCTACACAGCTCTACAATAAAACAATCAACTAATTTAAAACTCCCATCAGGAGTGTGGATTAAAACTCCATTTTTTATTTTATTTTAATTTCATTGTATTTACTGCCAACACAAAATGAGTAAAGTTCATCACTTTTCCAAAAGTCTGTTTGTTAATTAGTTTTTTAAATATTTTTAAATATGGTTTCTTGTTAATGAGTGTGGGGTTATTTTTCATGCCTTGATGGTGTGTTAATGAGCAAAGTCATCCTAAATGTGACTGAAGTCAATAAAGTGCAAGCAGAGTGTGAAAGCATGTAGCACGATTAAATATGGAGTGGATTCAGAAACTACTTTCACTGACTTTTTAGGATCTGTTCAGTCCCTGGTTGGCATGCATTTGTGTTAATATATAAAAACTATAAAACATACTGTATTTCATGTTAGTGGAGAGTTATAATAATAAAGAGCAATCATTAGGAGGAAATGTTCAGACAGTAAAATTCAACATTGAATCTCATCATCCACGGTGGAATAAAGGTTTTCTGTCAACATGAACGAATTGAGCTTGGCTCAGGCTAGTTGCTGGAACCACATCTTGAATGGAGGACAGTTGACACAGATAATGTTTGAATGGTTGCTGGACGAATAGAGCTTTAAATTCAAATGAACGTTTTTGACCCCATTTTCCCTGAGAAATGTGGTCAGACAGAAAATCTTTGCATTTTTTTTAACTGTTTGATTGTTTGCACAAACATTAATGTTATTAGGTTTTTGGGTGCAGCCAGGGATTGTACAGATCCATAAATGGGTTGAAAGACAAGTGGTAGAATATTTTGTCATTACCAGTTAAATCGATCGTTTCTGTTACCCACGGTTTGTCTACACTCTGATCGGGTTGAGAAGAGACTGTTGAGCTGTTCTCAGGTCTGTTTGAACCTTCAGCCATCTGTTCGTTTTACACCCACAGGCTGAGCACAGTCACACTCCAAATTATCAAGAAGTTTAGTTTTGTAGTAAATGTGTCAAAAGCTACAAACAGTTCAGAGAGCAGGCCTGAAGTTAAAGGGTATTTCAGCCATTCTGAGGTGGGGCTCTGTGGGAAGGTTCTGAGCGTCCCTCTGACTGTAGGAAGAGTTTAAACCTGAGAAGACTCACGAGCTAACAGCTAGTCTGAACACAACCAGGACCAAAGAGAATCGCTGTTGTCGGAAAACAACTTCAGTCTCAAACATTTATAGCAATTTGTGCAAAAACTGTCAGTATGAAATCTATCTCCATATTCAGTTATTTACACAGAACATGAGAACAGTTTTAGCAGAGAAATCATTGTTTCTTCTGTCAGGACTGAGGAATGAGAGCGTGAGAACAGCCTGAAGCTTTAAATGTTACTTTTTGAAAATTACACTCTGAAATGTTGAAAACTGGCTGTTTTAAGACACAAAATTAGCTTTGGAAATGGGTCTGCTCACCATTATTAGCTCGTCAATAAGATTTGAGCAGACCCACTTCCAAACTGGCTGCTCTGGAAGTGTTACAGCCAGTTGCTGCTGCCTTTACTGTACTTATCCCCCCCTCCCAGATCCCTCCTCCCCTCCCCGCCTCATTGGTCCACTGTGACCTGTTCGTAATTTCATTGGTCACATTTTTTTAGCCTTTATTTAAACAGGTAATCTCATCAATACACGTCTCTCTTGGGGGGTGGGCCCTCGTGACTCAATGAGACTACCTCATTGGTTCACTGTAGTTGACTGTCGATCAAATGGCCTCAGGGAGGAATTATGGGTAAAATTATGTTCATTGTTAATCGTTTCAGTTAGCTGTTTAGCATTGTTCTTTTAGTGATTAGTCTGTTCTTGTTAACCTAGTTTATGTTCACTATGTGTTAGTTTGCATTAGACCATTCAGAAGCGGAACCATGAGTGAGGGAGGTAGTCAGCATGAAGACCTGTGGGGCTCACTCTGTGTTCAACAGTGAAGTGTTTAAAACACCATCTGGTGATTGATTCTTGATCTACAACAAGAACTGCACATCTCTTTCAGTAGCTGGGTGCTGCTATGCTACAGTATTTAATTAAAAGTTAAAGAAGTCTTTCTGTGTAAATATCTCATTACAATGTGAACAACTATGATTAAAATATGTACAAAAATATTTTTTTTAATTAAGTGTGCATGCTTATACTCAGATGCACTCTAGTCAGGAAATTATGGTATTTGTGCCTGCAGAACCTTCATGTAAGCAGTGAAATGTGAGTTAGCAGCAACGTGAAGGTTTTTGAAGTTGTTTTCAGATGACAGAATTCTACTTTGACCTGGATGAATTCTGTCTAGCCTCACTTCAGATTTAAACTTAATTTACTAAAAACTGAGGGTGTTCACACACGTATCTACAGCAGGTAATACATTAATTGTCCAGAAGGTTTGCACTTCAAAGTGTCTGACCTATCCCTTTAAGCTACCAACTGCAGTGTGAACAAACACTTAAGGCTCCAGTATACTGCTGCGTATGTCCGTTCACGCGTACTCGTGTACTGTACGCAGAGGGTTCAGACATGATACTCCAGCGTACACCCTGATCAGCTGCAGAGCAGCTTCACAGACAAGGGGCGTTTCCCTTCGGGACAAATTGAGGTCGCCGATTGGTCATTTGCTGACACGCCTACTGGATTGATTGACAGGTCGGAAAAAAGAAAAAAAGCGAGCGCTGGCAGCCTCCGCCGCAGTGGTGTTCTGTGTTTATATGTTGTTAATAAAAAGATCTAAAAAATAAAAAAAAACAGGGAGCGCTGGCTCTGCAGCCCACACATCAGACCAGCCCAGCAGGAAATCTCCAGACCCTCCCGCAGCCACGCTGGACCTGAGTTTAATTCGCTCGTGACAAATTCCTCCATTTCTCACCATTTCAGTCATGGCATCAACGGAGGAGGAAGAGATCACTGCCTCTTGGCAAAAAAACAAAAGAAAAGGCCAGATCAGGGATGAAGAAGAGGAATTTAATACATTGGTGTCGCATACAAAACAGTCCGTCGCTGGGCAGTTTATTGTGCGACACCGCGTACACATATGCGGTCGTAAAACTTTGCGCTTTGCACGGACATGCCCTGGGGGGTACGCACGTACCTCTGCGTACGTACGTGTGTACCTCTGCGTATAGATGTACGCAGCAGTATACTGGGGGCTTTAGGTTTAGCTGCTGCGTTGAGCTGTGGGTGTATCAGTGGCTGCCTTTAAATTTCATAAGGTCTGTTGGTGTTTTGGCACTTTTGACGTTTCACTTCTTGTCTGCTTTAGATAAACATAAATAAATGAATAAACAAACAAACAGAAGAGGAAAATAAATATAAAAAACTGAAGACAAATTAAAAGCATTAAGCAAACTGAAAAGTAAATGGTTAGCCAAAAAATAAATACATAAATAAAAAGTTAAAGGAAGCAGAAAATCAAATCTTACATCCTTCACCGACTCATGCACTAAATTAAAACAAAACAAAAATCAGAAATTAGAGATTAAATAAATTTTGTAGGGAAATAATTAGTCTGCAAAATGCATTTAAAGCAGAAGAAGCATAAAAAAAACATTTCATTATTCCCAACATTAACAGCCTTGCTGTCTACAAGTGTCATCATTTGTGTTTAATAAATGTGAGCTTCTATTTTTTAAAACAGAACCTGACTGATCTGGAGACATAAATCCACCATGTTCCATGCTGCACACTCACCTCCCTGCTCGTCCAACATGACCAGAGTCCTGATGCCGGCATCTTTGCTCTGAGTCCCACCAACAGGTGGGGGGAGGCGACGAGAAACAGGCGGGGGGAGGCGACGAGATGCGAAACAAAACAGAGTTGTCAGAAACAGGAAATCAAGAGTTCCCCAAACACAAACTTTTAGTTCAAACGTGTTTTTGAGTTCATGTTTGTTGAGATGCCGTGGTGCTCACATAAAGTTTTCAGTTTCATTGCTTTGTTTTACATTCCCTCTGAAACATTCTGACAGGATTTCTCAACAAATGTCTTCATCTTGAACAAAGTTAAAGCAGAGTACCGTACGGCACATTAGACACCTGTCAATAAACTGTTATACAGAAATCTGGAGTGATGGCATGGGGAAGCAAAGACCTTGTTGTAACTTTGACCTTGGTTTGTGACCTTGACCTTGGAGCTGGGGTGATGAAGCATGTGCACAACACTCCGTCTAGTGATGATGCATATTTGTATGAAGTTTGGTTAAATTATCGTGAACGGATCCAAAGTTATGGCCGGGACAATAGAAAGTTTAAAGACAGAGCTTATTCTATAATATGTCCAGCATTCGACGGGTGTATAATAATAGTATTACCGTACCTGCCACCGTACACGTCGCACCGCCGTATAATCGCATCAGTCACATCAATCCAAAAATGTATAATAAAGTGGAAAAAAAACAAATACGTTGATTTGCCGTAAACGTCGCATTTATTATGCGTCACAGCTGACGTGTCATGTTTGCTACGCGTCACTGCTGACAACCCGGAAATGTGGGCCCATGTGCCAAAAATCGATTGGCTGCCAAATGGCGGCCGCTGGAGCATGCATGGTAGAGCTGTCATTTCTAACCCAAAGCCGGAGCCCAGCCCCGCCCGACTAGGCCGATTAGGGCCAGTCCAGGCCATAATAATGTGCTTAATGTGCAGGCCAGGTTGGTGTCGAGCTTTTGATTGCATCAGCGGACGAATGAGGATGATGATCCAATTATATGGCAACATGGATTGCCATACATACACCAGCCGCACGCAGTCATCTGACCGCACGCTGACCAGCCTTGAAAGAGGTAAAAAGTTCAGTTAAGCTTCATGGACTACTGCCAGCGATCCATCAGCCTAAATGGACATTCATTCAGCCGCTGCACTCAGCGGACGTGTGCAGCCGATGACCCAAGCAGGTGAGATCACAAAATATCTGACATGTCAGAGCAGGGTCCATGTCTGAATAATGCAGAATGCAGGCAGAAGCAGGAATTAAATGCTCTTTGATGGCCATGAAAGGACAAACACCCCCTCAGCTCCGATCTTCTGCCCCTTTATTCAGCTGCGTGCGTCCGCCAACCGTTAATAACTATATAAGCAGTCAAAGTTTAATGGTGTTTCAGGTTCAGACCTGTAATTACTGTTAATTTGTTGGGTCGGGTTAACTTCGGAAATCATGGCTACGGGCTGGGGCTGTGTTGGGTCGGATTTTTTGGGCCTGAATGCAACTCTAGTGCACAGGAGGACTTTAACAGCAATTTAACAAGGTTGGCACCTAAAAACAATTATTTGTTTGCTTGAAATTATAGCAAAGGTGTGTCTCAGTTTAACTTTTCCTTAATAAATGCACTTTAACGTTCAAATCGGCTGCAAAGTTTGAATGAATTTCAAAAGCCGATTCGCGGCTGTGGATGCGCACAGAGAGAGGACTCGCTGTGCATTTCTTCAAAATTTACCAAGATAAACACCTAAAAACAATTATTTTGCTCGACATTATAGCAAAGGTGTGTCTCAGTTGAACTTTTCCTTAATCAATGCAGTTTATGATCAAATCAGCTTCATTTCTCCTGGGTGGCGTGGCAAAATGCAGCTGATTTGATGTTTGCTCCAGGAGTTCCGGAGCAAGACGAAGATGGCTTGGCATAGCAAGCCAAGTGTCTTATAAATAGCCACTTTTACCTATTAATGAGACATTTGGATTCCCATATTACTCGAGGGCCCTCTAGTGGCTGAAAATGGTAGTGTTCAATATTTTCCATGTCAGAATGAATGAAATCGTCAGATCTTAGCCAAAAATTGGGTTATAAATATGGGGGAAAAAAACATAAATAAGTTGCTTCGCTGTATAAGTGGCAGACATGCTAATTTATGCAAAATGGTGCAACTTATACGGTGTAAAATACAGTAATAATAATAATGATGAAGATGTTAATAATAATGACAATAAAGGAGACTATGGAGCCATTTAGCACAGTGTTCATGGACTTTTTGCAGCACGCCTGTTGAAGAACTGATTCAGAAGCCTTGACGTAACATTCATTTAGAAATTTCTCCTTTTTTGGAAAAATGTTTGAACGGTCTCTCAACAGCTGGAAGTTAAAGAATAAAGCTGTGCTAATGGTAGTTGTTATGCTGAAAGCTTTTAACGCAGCATTTCTGAACATTTTAGCTACTACTCATGTGTCTTTACTCACAGAAACATCCACGCAGCATGCTGCTACCATCATCGTGTCTGACTTTTTTTTCTTTTTCTTCTTCTTTCGGCTGCTCCCTGTGTTAGGGGTCGCCACAACGAACTAGGTCGCACGAAGACTTGGCAGTTATTTTTACACCGGATGCCCTTCTTGACGCAACCACAGACCACCGAGCTACCAGAGCCCTCTGTGTGGAGTAGAGAGCTGCTATCTAGGACACCCGGTGGAGCAGATGGTGGGGATTAGGGGCCTTGCTCAAGGGCCCAGAGTGGGACGAATGAGGGTGGGGGCAGTGTGGGTGCTTCACCTACCCCACCCACATTTTTGATGTTGGCTTGAACCGGCGATCTTCCGATCACAGGCCCACCTTCTCTAACCTCTGCGCCACCACTCCCCATCTCCAAGACTGACTATAGGGGTGATAATCATGAGATGCCTGGTTTCCCCAAACATGAGTAAAAACTGTAATTATTACTTTTTTATTCATCAAATGAGAGGATTTCAGGAACTGTGAGTCACTTAACGTGACAATGATCTGACTGGACATCATTCTCATCAGGACTAATCTTGACACATAACTAGTTTTCGCGCAGAATTCAGATCTATTATTACAGGTCCTTCTCAAAAAATTAGCATATTGTGATAAAGGTCATTATTTTCCATAATGTAATGATAAAAATGAAACTTTCATATATTTCAGATTCATTGCACACCAACTGAAATATTTCAGGTCTTTAATTGTTTTAATACTGATGATTATGGCATATAGCTCATGAAAACCCAAAATGCCTGTCCCAAAAAATTAGCATATCTTGAAAAGGTTCTCTAAACAAGCTATTAACCTAACCATCTGAATCAACGACGTAACTCTAAACACCTGCAAAAGATTCCTGGGGCTTTTAAAAACTCCCAGCCTTGTTCATTACTCAAAACCACAATCATGGGTAAGACTGCCGACCTGACTGCTGTCCAGAAGGCCATCATTGACACCCTCAAGCAAGAGGGTAAGACACAGAAAGAAATTGCTGAACCAATAGGCTGTTCCCAGAGTGCTGTATCAAGGCACCTCAGTGGGAAGTCTGTGGGAAGGGAAAAGTGTGGCAGAAAACGCTGCACAACGAAAAGAGGTGACCGGACCCTGAGGAGGATTGTGGAGAAGGGCCGATTCCAGACCTTGGGGAACCTGCGGAAGAAGTGGACTGAGTCTGGAGTAGAAACATCCAGAGCCACTGTGCACAGGCGTGTGCAGGAAATGGGCTACAGGTGCTGCATTCCCCAGGTCAAGCCACTCTTGAACAAGAGACTGCGTCAGAAGCATATCGCCTGGGACTGCTGCCGAGTGGTCCAAAGTTATGTTCTCTGATTACAGTAAATGTTGCATTTCCTTTGGAAATCAAGGTCCCAGAGTCTGGAGGAAGAGAGGAGACACAGAATTCACATTGCTTGAGGTCCAGTGTCAAGTTTCCACAGTCACTGGGGTGTCATGTCATCTGCTGGTGTTGGTCCACTGTGTTTTATCAAGTGCAGGGTCAATGCAGCTAGCTATGAGGAGATTTTGGAGCACTTCATGCTTCCATCTGCTGAAAAGCTTTATGGAGATGAAGATTTCATTGTTCAGCACGACCTGGCACCTGCTCACAGTGCCAAAACCACTGGTAAATGGTTTACTGACCATGGTATTACTGTGCTCAATTGGCCTGCCAACTCTCCTGACCTGAACCCCATAGAGAACCTGTGGGATATTGTGAAGAGAAAGTTGAGAGACACAAGACCCAACACTCTGGATGAGCTTAAGGCTGCTATCGAAGCATCCTGGGCCTCCATAACACCTCAGCAGTGCCACAGGCTGATTGCCTCCATGCAACGCTGCATTGAAGCAGTCATTCATGCAAGAGGATTCCCGACCAAGTATTGAATGCATAACTGAACATGATTATTTGAAGGTTGGTGTTTTTTGTATTAAAAACACTTGTCTTTCATTGGTGGGATGAAATATGCTAATTTTTTAGGACAAGCATTTTGGGTTTTCATGAGCTGTATGCCATAATCATCAGTATTAAAACAATTAAAGACCTGAAATATTTCAGTTGGTGTGCAAGGAATCTGAAAAATATGAAAGTTTCATTTTTATCATTACATTATGGAAAATAATGACCTTTATCACATTATGCTAAATTTTTGAGAAGGACCTGTAGACCTTTATTTATACAGGTTAATTCCCACTGAGCCTCAAAGACTCATTTACAAGAGAGACTTGTTACATACAACATACAGGCAGATGGGAAAAAGAAAACACGAGGATGGAGGAAGCCAAAAATATATATATATATCTCACACAATGTCCTGGCCAGGAAACAGGGTAAAAGATGCAAAAAAAGACCTCATAACATAAACAGCAACATACAATGACATCATAATACATTTATGCATAGAGATCAACAAAGGCAGTAAGTAGTCCATGGACACTCCAGAAAGTTCCAATATTCTGATGAGACCAGAATCATGGTTCTGATAAGGCCACAGATGTCCTCGGGAGGGAGGGGGGGAAGGCAGAGCTTCTAGTTATGCATCCTCCAGGAGCAATTTGAGACAAGTTTGCCTGTCCAAGGCCAGCGGGGAGGCCAAATTCAGATAAACAACAGTTGTTTGGGCTGCCAAACTCTGTTTTCTGTCTGCCTTCAAGTTCTGCTGGTACACTCAATGGCAAATCCAAACAGCCAGGTGTGTGGACATTCTGCCCGGTCCGTGCTCGTTAGCATTCTCCAAGGTCGAATCCTTCATGCCGGCGAGTTCCAGTAGCCGCAAGTGGCCTATGACTCTCAGAAATCCCATCCAGCTTGCGGTTGAGCTCGTTAAACATATGAGTCTGAGAGCTCAAGACACGAATCAATCCTTCACATAAGGCTGGAAGCTTTACCATGGCCGAAACTGCTGCAGATGTCTTCCTAATTTGTTGATATCCTAGGTATCTGCTGATTCCATAAAGCAGAAACCCAGTTATCATGAATCCAATAATGTACACATCTTCTACGTCCTTCACGAACAGCACAGATAGGCACATCATCTTCCACTGCCCCCAGGAATCCATGACATACCCAGCTGTGTGCGTCCATTCAGGGCACCCTGTCATCTGGTAGGATTTTTTTTTATCATTTACGTTGAGAGACCAGCTGACCATGTCCATAATATAATATCCATAAGATCTAAGCAGTCTTGTTAGCTCTCATAAGCTTTGCTCATTTGAAAACAAAATGGGAGCAGTCTTTCCATTAAGAACAAGTTCTTGTCTTCTCCAGATCTTTCCATACTACACAAAAAAACCTAGCAGAAGCAAAGCTAAACTCTCAGGCTTTAGCTAGCCCTCTGTGAGTTATGGTCTGAAAGCGGACAGTCTACACTTCTCTGGATAATTTGGTTCATTTTCCAAACTCTCTTCAAACAGTTCTCACAAACAAAATAACCAAACTATATCATGAGGTGGTGCTTATACTGAGACAAACAACATATCAGAAGACATTAGGAAGAACAATCTGAGCCTGACTGAGGGTCTCACCCATACACATGCTGTTTTAAGACCCAACAGACCACACTGTTCTGAGGTCCAGAGAGAAAAGTCTGAAAGCTGTGTTTCTGTGTGAACGGCCAATCTTTGGAAAACACTTGTGTCTTCAACCCACCTCTAATCAAAACTAAAGCCCAACATTAATGGCAGAATCCACACTTGTGTTTGGGCTGCAGGTACTCCAGAACCTCACTGCTGAAGCGCAGGAAAATCTTGACAGGTTGTATAACTTCAGCTAGCAGACAGGACAGATGATCAACTCGTCCCATGTTTGACTCACAACAATGAACTGAACAGCGAGGGGGCAGAAAAGTTTAGTTTTGGTGTTTACAGTTTGTACCCAGTGTGAAAACTTTGTGAGTGTGTTCCATGCCTTGTTTCCTGTTTTTGGTGTATTTTGTGGCAGTATTAAAGCACCACATCCGGGCCTGGCATAGCTACTACACTTTGCATCATTCTTGGTGTTTTTGGACAAAAACAAAAGATTCTCCTAAAACCCAAGTGCTTTGTTTTTTCTTTGTTACAGTTTTCTCAGGATTCAGCAGTCAAAGTGTGCAGTAGAGTTTCAGGATAAAACAGCCAGGTGTAGAAAAACAGAGAAAAACTCCTCATCATTGTTGTGGAGTCCAATTCACAAAGTAATATTGGTCCTACAGAAAAAATGCTTCTGTTTGTCAAAGTTTCTGAAATGGCCAGTTTGTTAAATCCACGAGTCCACCAAGAACTGTGATTTTTTTTTTTTTTTTGGGGGGGGGGGGGGGGGGGCTTTGTAGTTTCTCTACTAAATCTATGATTTCATAAAAACAAGTGGTGCTAACATACCAAACGTCTGTTTTTGAAAACACCTGGAAGCGTAAGAACAAAAACACCCAGCAGGTCATTAAACATCCCCAAACCCTCCTGTCATGAGGAACAGATTAGATTATTTCACTCCTTTCTCTGCAACTTGCTTGCTGGGATTGATTAGAAGGTATGAAGGTCATTTGGTCATTACATCCTCAGCTGGAAGCCTGGAGATACAACAGGTGTCAGGAGAACAACAGATATTAACAAGGATGCATCTGATTCTGAAGGAGCTCCATGATTGTATTTCTTTCAAACCAGGGCCAAAAGTTATTTTAAAAGCATATTGCCATTATTTCAGTCCTAATAAAGGTCTTTAAGTAACAACATTTTCCTTTGTATTAAAAATGTACTTGTCCAGCCTGTCCAAGCAGACTTAGAGCCAGAGAGATGCACACATCTGTTTTAGTATTTATTCTTATTGGTCAGACCTGGCTGACTGTGGATCATTCAAACAGCTGAGGCTGCAGGAGCATTCAGCTGAAATGTTCCTGGAGGCCGACAGGCTGAAAATGATGCTGATGAGGGCCAGCAGAGTCATGTTCTTATATCCATCGCTGTCCTTTCTGCTCATTAGACCTGCAGATGTGGCTCCACCTGAGAGGCTCGAACAGGATTAGTGTGTCAGTGTACGGCCTCCCACTCCACCGACAAACAGACACACATTCCCACGTGCCACACTGAAACATTGAGGCTTTCTTTACAAACTGCTGAAAACGCAAACATGAGAGAGTTTGATGTGTGTGTTTTTTACTACGGGCTGATCTTCTGTCCAGAACAGAAACCAGCTGAGAGCAGCTGTTGTCCCACCAGGAGCCAGAGTCAGCATCCTCAGAGGTACAGAGGAGCTTCTCCTCTGTAGCTTTTGAATAGAGCTCAATGTAACACGTTCAGCTTGATTTCATTAAGCTTAGATAGACGATGCATCTTACTAGTAGTATATATACTGTACATATACACGTATATCCATCCATCCATTATCTTTTATCTGCTTCTTCCATTTTGGGTCACAGGGGTCACCGGTGCCCATATCCAGCAATCACTGTGCGAGGGGCGGGATACACCCTGGACAGGTCCCCAGTCCATCACAGGGACACAAAGAGACAAACAAACATTCTCTCTCTCTCTCTCTCTCTCTCTCTCTCACCTAGGGACAATTTAAAGTTACCAATCACTCTAACATGCATGTTTTTGGTCTGTGGGAGGAAACCGGAGTACCTGCAGAAAACCCACACAGCACAGAGAGAACATGCAAACTCCACCCAGAAAGGCCTCCAGACCGGGATTTGAACCAGGGACCTGCTCTAGCAACTTCTCGGTAAAAAATTGAGCTCTGGGGCTTCAGCGGTATGTCCTTCTTGTTCAATCTGCAGCAGGCAGTCTGATTTCGGTAAGCCGCACTCAGTCTGCCCCTCCTCAGAGATTGGGCTCAGCTGGCCGGGGTCGGGTTGCCTGTTTCGGGTTGAGCAAGAAGAACACATCGCTGAAGCTACGGAGCTCGAATGTCCAACGTAAAACTAACTTTACCGCGGTTTAATGTGGTGCTATGGCTCTGCAGACATTGCACGTTGCTGTCTTGATTTGTGGTGTTTCTAGTGTAAAATGCTTCCACTCAGTGGATATGATTAGATGAAAAGTTGGTTAGCTGTTAGCCACAGTGCTGCTGCACGTTGTAGCTGGCTGCAAACTATGAAATGGATTTCCTGAATGTGAGGCGGGTCTTATTACTCTGGGTTCATGAAACACGTCTCCGTTCAGGAAATCCATTCCATAGTTTGAAGCCAACGTGCAGAGCAGCTGGCAGGGACTCACATGTGGAGAAGTTTCATCAGACACAGACATGCATCATGGATCTGAAATCTGCAGATTGGGTCGGAAAAATCAGATACGTAAATCATGCTGGTATCGGAGGTCGATGCCGATACCGGATCGGCCCCATCCCTAATATATATATATACATCTATATATACATCTATGAGGGCTGAAACGATTCCTCGAATCATTCGAGGACCTCGATAACAAAAAATCCTCGAGGCAGATAAATTTGCCTCGAAGCTTCGTTAAACTATTCAGAGCACTGTGGTCTAGCCGGAAGGTTTGTGTGTTACACGACGCTAGCGCTTCCGCTAACGCGTATGTGCTAAGTTTGTAGCAATGGAGGGAACGGAGACTGCGTAGAAGAAGAGCCCCGAAAACAACAAAAACTGTCAAAAGTTTGGGAACATGTTAGGCTCAACAGCAAAGACAACGCAGCTCAATGCTTCCACTGCAAAGCAGAACTGAAGTAACCACAACAGCACGTCGTCCATGTTGCAGCGTCTGAAGAGAAAACACCCGCTGTTTGCATCACACTCGTCCACAGCTGTAACAGGTATCATGTTCCATCCATCCATCCATTTTCTTTACCCGCTTATTCCATTTTGGGTCACGGGGGTCGCTGGTGCCCATGTCCAGCAATCACTGTGCGAGGGGCGGGGTACACCCTGGACGGGTCGCAAGTCCATCACAGGGCCACATAGAGACAAACGAGACAAACGGTATCATGTTCTCTTTGCAAAATATGTTCACCCAAATGTGTGATAATCTGTCATGTTACAGATGTAAAATGAGACATATTTTTGCTAAAGTTAAATCTACTGACTAATCATAGTGGCTTCCTGGCAGAGTCTGTACGTTGTGTGAGAAAAAAAATCCTCTGCAGGACTTGATGCAAGTTTGTTAAAGATAAAAGCAGCAACAGACCGACACATTTATTTATTGCTGTACTTCCATCCTGACTTAAATGAGATATTTAGGGTGAATATTTCAAGTGTAAATGTATTTACATGAGTTAGTAGGATTTTTTTCTTCTTGCTGCTGTTTATGACTGAAAACTGTGATTAATCTGCATTTATTACTACTGTCATATTTGTTTATAGCTCAGCAATCAAGACTAAATAATAATACAGTCTGCAGAACTCAATGTACAAACTCAAACTTTACATTATCAATCTATCTTAATCAGTTTCCAACATAAAGATTCCATTCAGTTTTCCAATCCATAACAATTATTTACAGCATTTAGATTTTTCTGTGATGGTTAAAAATAATTCAACTTAAGCAAAAAAAAATTTTTAAAAGAGGAATTAAATGGATTGTTTATTTAATGTTATTTTTTTCATGTATTTGTATCGCTCATAAAATGAGTAGGGTAGTTATTGTAGAACCTGACAAATTATGTTTTTGATCAATCGACTAATCGACAATCACTCGATTACTAAAATATTTGTTTACAACAGCCCTAATATATATATATATATATATATATATATAT
>NC_056509.1:8626820-8648893 GCF_014905685.2 Nematolebias whitei
CAGTTATTAGTTATGATTCTTTTGAATCGCTGTCCCTCAGTCTTTCTCATCCAAAATGGAAATCAGAAAAGTCACTTTTACTAGTTGTTATATATCGTCCACCAGGCGCTTACTCTCAGTTACTGTCTGAATTCTCAGAATTATTAACTGACTTACTATTAAATACTGATAAAATCATCATAATGGGTGATTTCAATATTCATGTAGATGTTGAAAGTGATAGTTTAAGCATATCCTTTAATAATTTAATAGACTCATTTGGTTTTACCCAAAACGTCCACACATCTACTCATTCTTATCATCACACTCTTGATTTAGTTCTGACCTATGGTGTAGAGATTAAGGACTTGGTAATAGTTCCTCAAAATCCTATTCTGTCTATTGCAAGAGTGTGGGAAGGGTTTAAAACGTCTTTCAAGAGTTGGGGGTTCGAATCCACTAGCAGTCACATGACAAAGTGTCTCTGGGCAAGACACTGAACCCCTCATAGCCTCTGATGTGTGTTCCATCAATGTATGAATGTGATAAAGAACTGATTAGTCTCTTTAGAATGATTTGTTAAATTAAATTAGCTTTGTAGAGTTCTAGTATAGTGCTGTATGAATGGGTAAATGAGGACACAAATTGTAGTGTAAAGCGCTTTGAGTATCTTGATTAGATAGAAAGGTGCTATATACGTACAGTCCATTTACCATTATAGTCCATATAAATATATAGTAATACTAAAATAAACTACTACTTATTACTTGTACTATTATTCCTACTTTGTGGTTTTTCACTTATCTCGGGTCTTCAAGGTACGGATCCCCCGCAATAAACCAGGGACTACTGTATTGCAGATGGTACAAATGATTTCTTATGTTCTTCCTGGCCAGCGGGACTCTGTAACGCCTGTTTGATGGAAGCATCTGAAAGCAGATTATTAATGCAGATGAAGCCCATGTCCTGCTCCAACTTGCTATAATTCACGAACAAGAATTTTCAGAGCCTGAACCTCCTCAGCTTTAGAAAAAGACTTGCCCTAAACCCAGAGCAAACATTTTTCTGATATGAAGCATGGCCTCTGATTTAAAGGAACTCCCAAATATAGACCGATAGTTTTGAATTTAAGTTAGAGTACCTCCATGATCCTGGGTTCTGTGTTGCCAGGTAGGGTCTCCCATGGCCTCAAAAGAGGGTTCAAACTGAGAGTGATTTGTAAAACCATGATGACAATCACAGAAATCGTCATCGTGTCTGAAGTAGAAAATCCAGGGCATCTTTCAGGACCAGGGCAGACCCTGGACAATGAGCATGTGGTGGTTGAGCCTCGGTTCCTGGGGCTTGGCCAAGCCCCCAAAAGGCAGGCAGGGACTGGGCTCTAGGGTTGATTCCTGGTGTCACAAACTGCCCTGTCAACGTGACTTTATAAGTTTGTACTGGTGGAAAAACAGACAAAATAAATTAATTAACCTCCTAGGACCTGGCATCCACATATGCAAGAGCCCGGGTCTTAGGAGGTTAAACTGTACCAAAGCAAACCATACCAATACAGGTTCGATCCCCACCCATTCCCACATGTTGTGGTGTGTCAGAGCAAGACACCTAATCCCCAATTGCTCCCTGGATGCTATTTAGCTGCCCACTGCTCCACCTGGTGTATTCCAGGTGCAATGGGTTAAATGCTGAGAACTAATTTTGCCATTGTCTGGGAACTTACAATGAAGACAACACATAGCACTTATCTATCTTTAAAGAGCAATTGTGTGCGATCATTTGGACCAGACGGGTTCGCCCACCTGGACGTGTCTCATGCTGGTGACTGAGTGAGTAGTTGGCCTGACTATTCTGCCTCCAAGGTCCGGCTGTTCTTTCTGCGTTTGCTTCACCCACTCGTGTGGTCAGAAATGTTCACAACAACATCTGCTAGTCGCACACTTGCAGCACATATGCAGAAGCTGAAGCCATTTTTAAAAACTGTTAGAACAGCATCACACAGCGTGTTGTGGTGTGAATCATGAATCCACCCTCCAGAAAACACGCTGCTACTGAAGAGAGCCGTCTGCATTCGTGATGTGGACAGATTCAGGCACGAACACACCCCAGATCAGCCGCTGCATGATAATGAATCACCACTGCACCGTGCACATTATCAACGCTTCATTCGGAGGCCAGCTGATTCCAATGAAACACTGGGATAGAAACCTTTGTCTTGATGCATATTCCAGCTCTCCCTGCTCTTGGTACTCCTGCGTTCCTCCCTCTCTCTGCTCCATGATGGGTTACATAAACCTCCAAGTGGTCTGAGCTGAATGGCTGGAACGAGCCAGATTCACAAACACAGAAGAAGAAAGGGCGTCATCGCATGCCTGAGTGGTTATGTAACATGAATGCAGGCAATTAAGTTTTAATGGGTCGCAATGACCTTTTGCTTTATATCTCAATTAAAAGAAGCACATTTTGCCTCTTAGTGGCACTCCACACCACCTGCTTGAGCTCTGGATCAAGATTATCATCAGGTTTCCATTAAAAACAGGAGTTTGTGTTACTTTGGAGTGTCTCTTGGCTGTGTTTCCATCTTTACATTTGTTCCTAATGTTCTGGAAACATGTTCTCACATTTGTGGCTACAATGTCCAACTCTCTTTACTTTTCTGAACTTTACAGACACTGATCAGGAAGGCTGAATGGTTTCACAGAGAGACCATTCCAGGAATCAAACTGATGACCTGTAAAGCCTTTAACCAGATGGCTGCTTTGTCATCTGTGAAATACTTCTACTCAGAGGACAGATATTTGTCTTGAGATTCCACCTGATTAAATACTGGCTGGTCCATTCAAGAGACACTATTTTTAATTACCAGCAGAGAGTCTGGCTCCAGCAATGAGGTTTCTAAAGTACATTTATGTTGACTCAAAAATCTTTACTCTGCTCAAAAGGAGAAGTTCAGTTTTAAAATTCTCAACAAAATTGAAATCTTCTCACATACAAGGTTCTCCACAACTAAACTCCATTTTATATTAATGATATTGTTGTTCCATATTTTCCTAACAGAGCACTTCACTCAGTCTGCAGGTTTACTTGTAGTTCCTAGAGTTTCCAAAAGCAGAATGGGAGGAAGATCTTTCAGTTATCAGGCTCCTCTCTTGTGGAACCAACTTCTAGTTTCTGTCCGTGAGGCTGACACATTATCCAGTTTTAAGACTGGGCTTAAGACTTTCCTTTTTGATAAATCCTATAGTTAGGGTTGACTTGATTGCCTGAACTATCCCTTAGTTATGGTGCTATAGACTTAGACTGGTGGAGGACATAGGGTTTGGTGGAAAGGTTGATTATGAATGGCTTGTTGAAGCAGGGCCAAAACCAAAGTATTTTGCTGTCATCCTAAAACAGCTCCAATTTTAAAACATTTCAAAGAAGTTTATTAAAACACTATTTTATGAACATTTTTACTGCTCTAGGATTTAAATGACAAGATTATATCAGCAGATATATCATGAAGTGTTTGCTGTAGATGCAACAGGTAGCAGCTGCTGCTATTTGTGCCCAAAAAAACCACACGTAATTCAAATTAATAATCATTTAACTCAATTTAAATAAACATAATGCAAAACTGATAGTAATCAAAATGTTTATAAAATATATTTTCAATGATTGGTAACTCTAAATTGTCCCTAGGTGTGAGTGAGAGAGTGAAAGGTTGTTTGTCTCATTTGTCTCTATGTGGCCCTGTGATGGACTGGAGACCTGTTCAGGGTGTACCCCGCCCCTCGCACAGTGATTGCTGGACATGGGCACCGGCGACCCCCGTGACCCAAAAGGGAAGAAGCGGGTAAAACATAATGGATGGATGGATGAAACTTTACTAAAGAGACAATGATTGTTTGTAAGTTTTACAACTAAACCTCAACTCCAAAGGTTAGAACTATCACTTTAAGAGAGGCTTCAGTTATTATAATCATATTTCAATATCCCAGTATTCATAAACTAATGTTTTGCACCAAACTAAATGTGTCTCTTTATTATGTAAATGCTGTGTTTAATCTTTATGTTCAAATACACGTGATTCTTTCACCTGTTAAAGAATTGCTTTAGAGGCTGAGTCCTTTATGGAACCGTCAAGTTTCTGACTTAATTTCTGCCACTTTTTTGTTGTCCTCCGATGCAGAGCGAAGAGGTGGAAAGGTTTATTTAGAAAACTGGTTTGCCACCTTAAAATCCAAGATGGCCACCAACGTATATGTAAAGCAGCCACTCCAATCATTTGAAGAAACTACTGTATGCTTTCTAGCTTTTATGTTGCTTAGATCATCCATCCATTATATTTGCCCACTTCATCCTTATCAGGTTGTGGGGGTCACTGGTGCCCAAATCCAGCAGTTACAGTGGGAGAGGCGGGGTGCACCCTGGACAGGTCTCCAGTCCATCACAGGGACACCTGGAGACAAACGACCATTCACTCTCTCAGACCTAGGGACAATTTAGAGTCACCAATCAGCCTCACATGCATGTTTTTGATCTGTGGGAGGAAACTGGAGTACCTGGAGAAAACCCACGCAGCACAGAGAGAACATGCAAACCACACCCAGAAAGGCCCTCAGCTGGGATTTGAACCGGTGACCTTCTCGCTGAGAGGCAAAAGCTCCACCAACTGTGCCACTGTGCTTAAAATTATAGTTTTGTCAAATGATTGGTGGTGGTGGTGGTGGTGGTGGTGGTGGTGTGTGTGTGTGTGTGTGGGGGGGTGGGGGGGTGGGGGGCAAAGATTAGTGTTATTCAAGCCCTCGCTCCACCGTTGCTCCTGGTCATGGATAAAACTGCTCGCCAGGATCTGTTACACAGGATGTCTAGTTTAACACGTTAACTTTTTTACACTTCAACTCCTCCTCACTTGAATATCTTACACCAAAAACATTAAGGTTTTCTTGCATTTACTGTTCAATTTGAGCCCAGAAAAACACTCCTCTTGAAAACTGCAAACATTCAGTATTCAAATCCCTCAGCGACGGGACATCAGAGAACAGCTTGTTCAGTTTAGAGACAACACAAGCCTCCCCCTCTGCTACATTAATATGTAGTCCTGACAGACCCACCTCTGTGACTGCTGCCCACAGCTGACACACACACACCCGTCCTCTGGCCCAGACCCCTGTCCCCACGTCACCACATGTTACACTCACGATGACATTTATGGCAGGTAACGGTAAGCAGCCTGACCTTCTCACCCAAACTGAACAGGAAGACAGTAAAGAACAGCAAATTAAAAAAAAATTAAAAATAACCCCAGCTTAGAGCAGGGTGCTCTATTGTTTTTTTAACTCACACACCTGTCCACACGTTTTACAGGTAGACAGAAAAATCTGAACTTTATTACAGACTTTTAATCAAAGTCAAAGTTTCTTTATTTGTCATTCGCACCACATGTGGTACATGTGGTGGAACGAAATTGTGTACACACGGTCTCATTTACATCCACCACAAGTATAAAATGTAAAAGAAAAACATCATTTTATACTTTTGCTGGATGATGTGATAATGTGAAAGTCTGCAGCTGGGAGAGGTTTGCTAATTAAAGCAGCATCATTTTATTTATAGCATTAAATAAGATGATGATGAGGGGCTGCAATTATCAGAGCTTTTAAGGTAAAAACACTGGTCAGTAAAAAAAATAAAAAAAAACGTATTACACATATTTAGAAGTACTCCCTCAACCATAAATACGAGTGGTACAGTACACACATGTCCTCCTGAGGGAACTGAAAAATAAATGTTTGTAATTTATCTGGACTGGAATTGAACACGGAATGAGAGTAAACCTAAATGTTTTTGGTGCAAGATGTTCAAGTGTGTAGGAGTTATGCTGTGCTGAACAGAGGGAGGTTTATTTTATTTACTTGTCCGAGACAGAGCTGGGGGGGGGGGGGGGGGTAACCTTCAGCCACTGCAATCATTTGAAAAAAACTGTACTTTTAAGTAACAAAAATAGAAATGATAGTTTCTTCAAATAAGGATGGCCTGTTTACATATATACTGTATGCGGTAGTGGCCATCTTGTATTTTAAATTATCAACCTAATTTTCTAAAGTAACCTTTGGATACACCTACACCGAGATGCAGCCACACACCAAAATGGAAGTCTGTCCCTCATTTGTTCTTCAAGTTTTCATGCTCATAACATTCTAGGATCAAATGGATGGAGGATATTTATAATTAGAGCCCGGCCGATATATCAGTAGGGCCGATATTTTAGGCCGATACAGACATTTGGGAACCTATCAGTATCGGTAATAACTGTCCCATAATGTTCCAATATAAGCACTTCTAATTTTCACCTCTAAAATGCTGGAACCAGCCGTAATTGTACAATGTCTCCAGCAGAGGGTGCATGAATAGGCCTGTCGAGCTAACAATAAATCAATTAAGCGCATGATAAATTAAAATAATCAACCTCATTTTCATGTAACTGGGACCCTGTGTACACAATTTAATTCCACCACATGTACCACATGTAGTGCGAATGACAAATAAAGAATCTTGAATCTTGAATTTATCGGCTTTATCGTTTCTTCATGTCTCTCTCTTTCCACTGAAGACACTGACTGGATGACAAAAGACTCAACTCCGGTGCTCCTCACTGACCCCTCCCGTTCTCTTTAAAATCTGTTTTAACCGTCCAAAATTGGGTTTTTGAATCGTTAAAAGCAGCTAAGCTGAAAAACTAAGCTACAAGCTAAGCTAACAGGCCGACTTGGAGAAAAAAACCTCCGTCTTGTCGAAGCTACAAAATTCACAGTTGAAACCTGTGCCTTCGTGTAAAAAGTTGTTTTTCTCTGCAAAAAAGGAGTTGAAAACTTATTTACTGATTTTTTTTATTAAAAGCTTTGTGACAAGCACTAAAGACCTCAAACCGCACCGAGCGTCTGCCATTTTGAGAACCAAAAAACAAGAACAAGAGACAGCCCAAGTCACGTCAAAGGGCCTCCCTCCCATTTTTCTTAAAGAGGCACGCTGCTCGATCCCTCACTATCCATCATTTGGTTCAAACAGTCTTATACTGCCATCCATTGGTCAAAAAAGGTACTACACTCAAAAATTAACCAACAATTATTCTTAAATGTGACAATAATTACTAATTATTGTCAAATTTCAAACAATATTATCGTTTATCACAATAATTTCTGAGACAATTAATCACCCAACAAAATTTGTTATCGTGACAGGCCTACACATGAAAACTACTTTCACACCCCCAATGAAACAGTGCAAACTCACCCACGGCTCAAATTAAATAAACCAAAAATCAGCTCTAAAAATATAAACCATAAAAATCTTATTAAAATAAACAGTTACTTTACCAGAGCAAAATCATAAAATCATTAAATGTGGATTATTGAACATCAGATCTCTTTCCTCTAAATCCCTAGTCCTTAGTTAATGAACTGATAACTGATCAATTTTCACTCTGCTTCTGTCTTTACTTACTCTGCTCAACCATGTTTTGTATTTGTAATTATTTTTTCTATCCTTAACATGTTTTTTTTTTTTTGTCTTTCAGGTACACCTGGACCTATACCTGGACCTATACCTGGACCTATACCTGGACCTATACCTGGACCTACCATTCTGTGTTTGTCTGTCTCTCCTTCCTGTCCTCTCAAACCAGCCGGTCAAAGCAGATGGCCACTTGTCCTGAGCCTGGTTCTGCTGGAGGTTTCTTCCTTTTAAAAGGGAGTTTTTCTTTCCACTGTTGCCACTGTGCTTGCTCAGGATGGGAGACTGCAACAAAGCCAAGATTCAACTTGTCTGCTGGATTCCTTAGATAGAGAACTTTACTAATTGGATTTATGTGTGTGAATGTTCCTGTAAAGTGCCCTGAGACAACTTTGTTGTGATTTGGTGCTATATAAATAAACTGAATTGAATTGAAGTCATGGCCGTTCACTTTAAGTTTCACTTTCAGCACAGATGAAGCAGGGAGCGATAATGTGTAGCTTATTTTGCTGAACAGAGCATTATAAGTTTATTTTAACTGATCTGTAAAACAAATCAACAACATTAAATTCTCTTCAGTCCTCCAACCCGTTTGTCAATAGCTACGTGCCTCTCAAGTTAGCAAGCTAACCTTTAGATAACCTAGAATAGGCTATTGCCTTGTAAAACTTTATCCAGAACAATAAATCTAACGTAGAGGTAAAATATATCAGTGTTTGTAATGTTAGCTTTGTCGTTCTCAATGAAATGCATTGTATGTCTGAAATCTTTAGTTCTCTGGAAAGAAAAATTAATTCTGCTGTGGTCAATACTAATTAGACCTTCAGCAAACGTGACTGAATAAACAATGAACAGGAAGGATGTTTCTTTGTTTAATTTATATTTTTGTAACACACTTGATAACTTTATGGTGAATAATGGAGGACAGAAAATTTGAATACATCTTAGGAAAACTGTTTTTATGACCAATGCTCCACTTGTAAACCTACTGTGTGGATCTGATTAGCTTAGCTGCATGGTTGCTAACAGCTGCGCTAAATAAACAAGCCCCCTCCACTCGCTGTTTTCTCATATTGTGGGTGGACAAAGCTCAAACATTTTTGGGGGGGAGTGGGGGGGGCGATAGATGAAGCTTTTGTCCTTGGGTACTCATGTCCCAGGAGAAATTGATAGTCGGCCTGTCTCCGAGGCCGTCGGCAGACAGATTACTTTTTTCTTCAGCCTTGAGTCCATCTGGGCGTTCTGGTTCCGAAAATGCCTAATTGTGGGATTCCATTCTACTGATCCATGCTATGAGTCTCCTTCAAGGTCAAACCCACCACGCTGACGAGTCTCAGAAGCCACAGGTGGCCTGCGATTCTCAATCACCTCCACCTTACGATTAAGCTCGTAAACCAGACGATTTAAAGTTCCCACAGCGAGGACCAGACCTTCACACTGACTCGGAAGCTTTTCCATGGCCAAAACTGCTGCCAATGTCTTTTTCAAAAGTCGATAAAACAGAGCCCCGCTGATGCCAAAAAGTAGAGTCCCAGCTATCATAAGTCCAAATATATAAACGTCTTCAACATCCTCCTGAGACAGGACTGAGAGACACATCAACTGCCACACTCCCCACAAATCCAAGACATACCCCACAGCGTGAGTCTCAGCTGGACACACCGGTTCTCCAGGACCTTGTCGCTTTAATGAAAAAATCTTATCAATAGAGTTGAATGCCCACGATACCAAATCCATAATCTTCTTGATTTATGTTCGGGAGATGAGACCCAGGCGCTTCAGACACACAGAGAGCAGAGCAGGAGGAAGGAAAAACGGGGGAGGAAAAACAGAAGCTGCCACCTCGATCAGAGCCTGGGAGGAAAAAAAAAAATGCCCACAATCCCCACACGCTCCACCTCAGAGACGATTCACAGCCAGTCCCATCTGTTTTTATGTAACTAAAGATTACAGCTGCTCTGACTCAAATGATTCAATCCTTCTCCTCATCTCCTCTAATAGGTTTGTTTTAGTTCTTCATCTTCAATTTAAAGAAACTGAACAAACCCAATTAGACTTATTTTATCACCAAAATATCAACGAGCACAGAACAGAAAACCACATAAAGTCACAATCTATCTGTAAATGTTCATCAAATAATTCCTTTCATAACGCTGATAATAACAAAATCTGCATTTTATTTGATTATTACCAATAAACAGACGTTTTAAATCCACACTTTAATCTCAGATGTGCGAATAACACTTCTGTGTCTTATTCATCTAAAAATATATTTTAGTTGCATGAGATAGATTTGTCTGTGTTTGTGTGTGTGTGTGTGTGTGTGTGTGTGTGTGTGTGTGTGTGTGTTGGCTGCCATTTTGTTTGCTCTCCAGAATTAGGTGCACATTCCTCCTCTCTGCTTCAAACATTGTCTGTTTTCTGTTTCACGGTTTCATCTTTCCACTGTCGCCTTCATGCTTGTTCAAGATGAGAGTTCAGTGATGGAGTTAAACTCAAAGCAGTCTGCTCCTCAGATAAATAATGTTCAATTATTATTTTTATATATGATTGTTTCGGTTCAGTGCCCTGACACGACTTCTGTTGTGACTTGGTGCTGTATAAATAAACTGAACTGAATTAAATCTGATGAACCAGATTCTACAAAAACATTTATATTTAAATCTAAAAAAGTTAAGTCTGGTCCTCTGGACGTTCAAAAAACAAAGGAAACAAAAAAAAAAAAGTAGAAACATTTCTTCTTTCATCCAAGACTTCTTCAGTCTGAGGAGCTGGATTCAGCTCAGTCTTATATAAATAGCTATTTATGAGCTGAATACAGCACCTCAGACTGAAGAAGTCTTTCGGATGAAAGAACAAACGTTTCTACCTTTTTTTTTTTGTTTCCTTTGTTTTTTGAACGTCCAGAGGACCAGACTTAACTTTTTTAGATTTTTCTACCTGGATTATTGAGCATGCATCAGGGGATCTATATTTAAAATGCTATATTTTTCTTCATCATTTGATGTATTTGCACTCACTGTGGTTTTGTTTCTTGTATACAAATTATTTTTTCTTGTATACAGATTATTTTTTCTTGTATACAGATTATTTTTTCTTGTATACAGATTATTTTTTCTTGTATACAGATTATTTTTTCTTGTATACAGATTATTTTTTCTTGTATACAGATTATTTTTAGCTTTGATTTAAAGCTTTAATTTAAAGTGCAATTCTTGTTTTGTGATTTTTACATCTGTGGGTTAGAATAAAGTTGAACCAAAGGCTGTATTTCTTCTTTAAACAAGTCAAAGGGAAAACAGGATTTCATGATAAAGCCAGCAACGTTTATTTATTTTAATCTTCACTGATTAAAAAAAACTTTTTTTTTTATACATAAAATGTTTTTTTAAAAATGTTTACACCCTTTGTCCCAGTCCTCCCGCCTGCCAGGGCTCGAATCCGGTCTTTGTGAGCAGGCGAGGCCGGGGCTCGCGGGCTTCAACAGGTCTGCAGCTCGTATGATCCTCCGCGGTGACACCGTTCGCTCAGATTTTGTCGTCGGTCACCAAACACAAAAAACGCCTGGACTTCATAATTAAACATGGTGTTGTCATTATTGTTTTTAAAATCTTAAAAATAGATCCAGCTGCTGCTCCGCATCCAGAAAAATTGCAAATGGCGGCTCAGTGAAAGTTTCTGAGATCCAGTGAGTCCTCCCGCTGACCAATCAGAGTCCTGCATTCACGTTTCTGTCTGGACTCAGCTCGGCTGAGCTCACTCGGTCCCACCGGAAAGCAAGGATGAAAAGAGGTCCTGAATCAGCCTCAGATCAGCTAAAAATACTAGCTAAAGGGCTGGTGCAAAAGGGTTCTTTCTGTGGCGGGCTGCCCAGAATTGGGGCTTATTAGGGGCGGTGCAAAAGGGGCATAACATGCATGTTTTTGGTCTGTGGGAGGAAACTGGAGTACCTGGAGAAAACCCACGCAGCTAACATGTAAACTCCACCCAGAACAGCCCCCAGACCGGGATTTGAACAAGGGTAACCTGCTCGCTGAGAGGCAGCAGCCGTATCAGTTGCACCACCGTGCTGCCCAGAAACATTCATATACAAAAATAATAATGTAATATTATTATTTATAATCATGCCCTGATTAGTCTCTTTAGAATGATTTGTTCAATTAGCTTTGTACAGATCTAGTAGAGCTGTTTGAATGGGTAAATGAGGCACAGATTGTTGTAAAGAGCTTTGAGTATCTCTATAAGGTAGAAAGGCGCTATATAAGTACAGTCCATTTACCATTTATCTGAGGAGCAGCTTTGACTTTAACTCCATCACAGAACTCTCATCTTGAGCAAGCATGAAGATGACAGTGGAAAGGAAAACCTCCCTCATGAGGAAGAAACCTTTAGCAGAACCAGGCTCAGGACAAGTGGCTATCTGCTTCGACCGGCTGGGTTTGAAAGGAACAGGAAGGAGGAACAGATACACAATGGCAGGTTGAGAATCACACGTTAAGACCGAAATAGTATCAAATGAAAACTATTCAATTTTAACATTTCATTTAAGGAAATTGGGTCAGTTTGTCCTTTAGTAGTCTAAGCTTAAGACAGCATGACAAGCCAACCCTAACTATAGGATTTATCTAAAAGGAAAGTCTTAAGCCCAGTCTTAAAACTGGATAATGTGTCAGCCTCATGGTCAGAAACTGGAAGTTAGTTCCACAAGAGAGGAAAGATCCTTCTCCCATTCTGCCTTTGGAAACTCTAGGAACCACAAGTAAACCTGCAGTCTGAGAGCGAAGTGCTCTGTTAGGAAAATATGGAACAACAATATCTCGAATATATGATGGAGCTAGGCTGTTGAGAGCTTTGTAGGTTAGAAGTAAGATTTTGAATTCTATTCTGGATTTGACAGGGAGCCAATGGAGAGAAACTAAAACTGGAGAGATATGATTTCTCCTACTAACTTTGGCAGCAGCATTTTGGATCAACTGAAGACGTTTTAAAGAAGTATTTGGACATCCAGATAATAAACCATTGCAATAGTCCAGTCTAGATGTGACAAATGCATGGACCAGTTTTTCTGCATCATTTTTAGATCAGATGTTTCTAATTTTAGTGATATTACGCAGGTGGAAGAAGGTGGTTCTAGTAACGTTTTTAATGTGGGGGATAAAAGACATGTCCTGATCAAAAATAACACCAAGATTTTTAACATTAGAGCTGGAGGACAGATTAATGTCATCTAAGGAGGGAGAAAGACTGAAAAATTCATTCCTAAGGTGCTCAGGTCCAAAAACCGAAACCTCAGTCTTTTCTGTGTCAAAAGCAGAAAATTAAGGGTCATCCAGGTTTTTATGTCTTTAAGACATGCTTGTAGTCTAAGTAGCTGATTGGATTCATTGGGTTTAATGGACAAATATAATTGTGTGTCATCAGCATAACAATGAAAATGTATCCCATGCTGTTTAATAACTTTACCTAATGGAAGCATATATAAAGTAAAGAGTCAGAGTCGGAGAGATTTTTTTGTCATTTGCATCTCATGTGGTGGAGCGAAATGATGTACACAGTGTCCCAGTTACATCCAACAATAAAATGTAAAAGCAAAACAGTGATAACATCTAAGATATGAACTAAGAAAAACATCAACTACATATACACTAAGTACTAATAGCACAAAAACATTATGTGGAACAGCAGCACAAACATGTCTGTGTGAGCAGATGAGCATGCATGAACACCTCGACATGAAAGAGATCAGCAGCAACATGAAACAGATCAGCAGCATGAAACAGATCAGCAGCAACATGATGTGATTTTTTCGCAATGATTATTCTGGTTAGAGATTCATGAGTCTAACAACTTCAGCGTAGAAGCTGTTCCTCAGTCTAGTGGTTCTACACTTAATGCTCCTCAACCTCCTTCCTGAGGGGAGCGGGGCAAAAAGTGTGTGTGCTGGTTGAGTGGGGTCCTTCATGATGCAGGTGGCCCTCTACCTGCATCTGCAGATGTAGATGTCTTTGATGGTGGGGAGACTGACTCCAACATCTTCTGTGCAGCCTTCACCACTCTCTGCAAAGCTTTTCTTTCTGCAGCTGTGCAGCCTCCATGCCACATGTTGATGCTGGAGCACAGGATGCTCTCCACTGCACACCTGTAGAAGGAGGTGAGGACTGAGCTTCCGAGACCAGCTCGCCTCAGTCGCCTGATGAACTTTTTTGATCAGGCTGGTGGTGTTGTTGCCCCAGCTGAGGTTGTCATTCATGTGTACACCCAAGTACTGGAGACTGGAGACTACTGGAGACTACTTCCACCGCAGATCCTCCTATGTTCAGGGGTGCATAGGTAAGAGTATTGGTCCAAGCACTGAACCCTGAGGAACTCCATGACTAACTTTAGTGTATGAAGAAGGTTAATTATTTACATTTACAAATTGGAATCTATCAGATAAGTATGATTAAAACCAATTCAGAGCCGTTCCTGTAATCCCAATAGCATTCAAGTCTCTGTAGTAGAATATTGTGATCAACTGTATCAAATGCAGCACTGAGGTCTAACAGGACCAGTTAAGTATTAAATCGGTATTTAAGCATTACACAACGATTTTAGAAACATCCATCCATTATCTTTACCCAATTCTTCATTTTCGGACTGCGGGGGTTCACTGTTGCCCATGTTCGAGAGGTGAGGTACATCCTGGACAGGTCTCCAGTCCATCACAGGGACACATAGAGACAAATGAGACAAACAACCATTCACTCTCTCTCTCTCCCTAGAGACAATTTAGAATTACCAATCAGACTAATATGCATGTTTTTGGTGTGTGGGAGGAAACTAGAGTAGAAAACCCACCCATGCATGGAGAGAACATGCAAACTTCACCCAGAAAGGCCCCTGCACCAGGATTTGGACTGGCGCAGCCTGCTGTCTGAGAGACAGCAGCTCTACCAACTGCGCCACCATGCTGACCGATTTTAAAAACACATTTCTTTTATTAAGAACACAGCAGTCAGATGTCTTCATATCACCTGTGTTTATATTAAAATCTCTCTAAATTATGGACATTTTTAGTTTTTTCCTCATTTATTTGCAAAGTGAAAAAGGGAAACAATGTCACCAAGTAAGAAAGTGATATTGTTTGAAGTATCTGGTATTTTCATTAGAGTCTGACCGATATATGGTAGGGGCTGATATATTACGACGATATAGGCATTTGGAGACACATCAGTTTCTGTAATAATTATCCCATTGTGTGCTGATATAAGCGCTTGTAATTTTCATCACTAAAATGCTGGAACCAGCTGTACTTGAACAATGTATCCAGCAGAGGGCGCATGAAGACTACTTTCAAGTTATGGCTGTTCACTTTAAGTTTCACTTTCAGCACAGACGAAGCCAAATTTTGCCGAGCAGCGCATGGTAAGTTTATTTTAACTGATCTGTAAAATGAATCAACAATAATAAATTCTCATCAATGCTCCAACCTGCTTGTCGTTAGCTGCGTGTCTACTGATTTGATCAGTCATTAAGGATAAGAAGAGATAGTTTGCAAAATAAAGTGGAGTGATTGAAGGATATCAGAGTTAGAGCAGCATCATCTCCACGTTGAAAACAGCAAAATCTTTCATTGTGATTGTGGTTAAAAAAAGAAAAGTTAAAGATGTTAAAACGTTAATTCAGACACAGAGTCCATTTTTCTGTGGCTCATTTAAACTTTGAATGTTTTTGCAGTGAACTCTGTTGTCCTGGGAATATTTAAATTTTAGTTTATTTTGCTTTCATCAAACAACGTTAAGCTAACAAAAGTCACATCGCACTATATTAAGATTTAACCTTGTTAGATTTATCTACCTGGATTATTGCACATGCATCAGCTTATTTGTAATTAAGCATTCTGCATGTTTGGTGTATTAACTTTATTTTAAAGTTGTGAATCAACAATTCCTTGACCTTTATTCAACCGGACAAATCCCATGGAGAGGGAGGCAGCCGAACATACAGTATATGTTTTTTTAAAGAAATAATTAATTTTAGAAATATGACAGAAACAGAAGATTAACAGCAAAACATTAAAAAGGCCTCATTGTTGAAATATGGGCATGTTTAATAACACCTTGACTCCCTTTAATTAAAAATAAATTCCCCACTCATAAAAAGTTTGTTGAAATGATTCAAAGTAAGAAAGCAGTTTGATTTTTAACCAAACTACTGAGAGTACAAAATAAAAGCAGCCTCCGTCTAACCCAGCATCACCCTCTGCCACACCAACCCTCTGAGCCACAGATCTCCTCTTCCTCTCTTATTCATCGTTGGTTTTTCAACGTGTTCCTCCTCTGCACGAGTTCATCACTACAAAGACTTTGAGCCATGACACCTGCTGCAGCAAACACCTGGACACCTGACAGCACTGTCAAACCCACAACTCTGACATCCCTCACTAACTTTAAACACCAACAGATTAAAGATGACTGCTGCTCTTACTCATTATTTTGATCCTTTTACAAAAATACTTTTGTACACATACTTCTTCAGCATATACCTACATACATGGTTGGTTCTCGAACTATCTTTCAAATCAGAGGCAATGTGTTCAACATAATGGTACTTCCTCCAGCTATTTAACAGTCAACAATGGTGTACCACAAGACTCAGTCTTAGGGTCCACCCTCTTCACAATCTACATAGGAAATGTAGGTCAGAGCATCCCTGATTCATCCTTACATTTCTACGCTGATGACACAGTTGTTTATTGTCGAGCTAAAACAGTTGCTATGGTTTTCCATCTTTTGCAATCCACTTTCAACATCATCAAGTCAGACTTGTTCTGTCTCAAACTTATCCTAAACACCGATCAAACCAAAGGGATACTGTTTTCAAACAGGAAGTCGGTCCCAGCAGTTCTTCCTCCGATTTTATCCTCGAATGGTGTGCCTATTGAGTTTGTCGATTCCTACAAATATTTGGGTATCTTGGTTGATTCACATCTCTCTTTTAACTCTCTTTTCCATGTGGAAAATTTGATAAAGAAACTGAAAGTTAAACTGGGTTTAAACTGGGTTTCTTTTTCAGAAACAAATCCCGTCTAACTCTGAATGTTAGGAAACACCTTGTAACTGCGACTTTCCTTCCCTCCATTGACTACGGTGACATTATTTACATGAACGCTCCTACAAGAACCCTGCAGATGTTGGATGCTGTCTATCATGGTGCACTGCGATTCATAACTGGCTGTAACTACCGTACCCACCACTGCACCCTGTATTCACTGGTTAACTGGTTAACTGATGGTTCCCCATCATTAACTTCACGCAGACTCTCTGCGTATATGGTACGCAACTGGTTTCAACTGGTATATTTTCATCTTTAAATCACTTCCTGGTCTGCTGCCTTCATACATCTCCTCCTACATGTCTCTGTGTGAGTGCAGCTACAGCGTGCGCTCTCAGGACATTATTACCTGCAGTGTTCCCTCAGTGAGGACTGAACTTGGCAAAAGGACCTTCTCCTACTCCGCTCCTGTTTCCTGGAATATCTTACAAAAAGACCTGAAGATCTCGACCTTGACCTCTCTAAGTGGCTTCAAATATCTGTTAAGTTCCTGCCAAAAACCAATGCAGACATGTTCCTGTTTTTAGTTTTATACACTGCCTTATAATCTAGCTGATTTTTTGTTGTTGTTGTTGTTACTTTTCCTTTTTAATACAATTTTATTTTCACTCGTTAGTCTCAATTTGTACATATCCTTTATCATCGTCTGTTATTGTCGTCGTTGTCCATTGTTGTCATCACTCTTTGTTGAAATCAGGTCTCTCTTGTAAATGAGTCCCCGACGTTCAATGGGATTAACCTGTCTAAATAAAGTTTGAATGAATGAAAAAAGACATTTCTTGCAGGAGTTACTTGATCAGGTCAGGTTTGTGAAAAAGAACTGGTTGTCAAACCTGGTAAAATAAATGCCATGGATCTGTCCACCATCTTTATCTGCTCTGTCTGTTCTGGGTCGTAAAATAAACGTCTCATAAACAACTCAACATTTTATCCAAACTGCTCAAACATTAATGGATTTACACATTTTGGTTCAAAGAGGACAAAAATATATTCAAACAGCTTCTGAGTTCACCTTTAACAAGCGGAACACCAACATCCTCTGTCGTGTTTGAATCATGTGTGTCGTTTTGGAGGTGAGTGTTTTTCTGGACTGGAACTGAACAGAGCATGAAGTAAACCTAAATGTTTTTTGGCGTTAGAAATTCAAGTGTGTAGGTTTTACACTGAGTGTATGAGGAGAGGTAGTTTTTATTTTTTTAAATTTGAGGCAGAGTAAATGAATCCTGGTGGGCAAGGGAGCCAGTTTATCCACTGCCAGGAGCAGTGGTGGAGTCAGGGAGTGGCCAATGGTGGCCTCAACCACCATAAATTAATTTTTGGCCACCCCCATCATTTGAGGAAACATTGTTTTTAACTTATATAAAAACTAGAAAACAAAGTTTGCTCAAAGAATCGAGGTGGCCAGTTTACACACACACACACACACACACACACGCACACACACATATACACCTTCCCATATGTATATATATATATATATATATATATACAAAAGTCCCTCATTTATCGCGGGGGTTCCGTACCCTGCCCCCCACCCACAATAAGTGAAAAAACGCAAAGTAGGGATACAGTAGTCCAAGTTCAAGTTTAGATCAAGTTCAGTAAACTTTGTCATGACATGTGCCAGGCTGCAATCACACTCATCACCTGTTATTCCCAATCTCCCTCCTTAAATAAACAATTTAAATTTAAATACTGTAACATTTTAAAGAAACAATCGATGCAGCATGGATTGTTTCTTTAAAATGTTACAGTATTTAAATTGTAGAGAAGCGAAGGGAAGTGCAGCAGGACATCAAAGGGTTAACCCTTCACGCAGCACGGAGCAGAAATGAACTTCTTGATCAATTACACTGAAACAACTGAACATAGAAGTTCTAAAATAATTAAAAATAACTTAACACTTTTATATTTTGTGATTATAATGATTTTACGATGTGACGTACTTTGAATTTTCAGTTGGAAGACAAAAGGTGCATCTGGACAGCAAAGGGTTAACCCTTCACAAAGATGATGCCGCAGGAGAAACGTGTGCAGCAGAGAAGAAATTCAGCTGATCAGCTGCAGGAGGGAGCTTTATGATGGTAAAAAGTGTTTTTAATTTTTAATGGTGCAGACAAGTTTCCATGAAACTGTACAATGTTTGTTTACTGCTGTAAAACCAGCAAGAAGAGCTGATCTGTGGCAGCAGAACCATCGGTACCAGATGGACTGCATCATGATCAGAACCTCTCTGCTCCTGGTGCTGCCTCTCGTGCAGCAGGGTGACAGATTGTTTACTGACGCTCTCGTGCACACATGACGAGCTTTTATTGTGAAGGCTCCAGGAGTAAAGGCGTGGCAGCTCAGCTACAGTTAATGCATGTGCACACAGAAAGGACAGACTTGGATTTGGGATCTTTGTGGCTACTTGGCAGTGAGTCTTGTATATTTTTACCTCTTGTCCGCTGTTTTTTGTTTTCAAATCCATTCTCTCTCTGTACCTTTCCATCTGTCTCTCCTGTGAATCAGAAGAATCCTCATGTGGAGCAGGAGGGAGGACAGATGGCAGAACGATGGCAGCACACAGGAAGGTAGCCTCAAAAGATTATATTTAACTTAAAAATAAGACTTTGACGTTAATAACTTGCTTCATCTGTCATATCTGTTTTAAAACAGGGTTCAAGCTGCTGAAGATAACGGTCAAAAGTAAATTTAGTAAAGTCGTAAACATCTTACAGATGTCAGGTCGACCCTGCTGGATTTGTTTCCACATTAAGGTAAGGTTAATGTTATTGTTTAGAGTATATCTTAGATCCTTATTTACTGTTTCTTTTTATACTTTATATTTTGCTATTTTTGGATGTAACTGGGACCCAGAGTACACAATTTCATTCCACCTCATGTACCATATGTGATGTGAACGACAGTAAAGAACCTTAGGTAAGGTGGTTGTTGTCTGTGTGAGCGTCGCTGCAGCCTGAAGGCCATTTGTTTGTTTGTTTTTGTTTACTGGACAAGCAGAGCATGAGCCGGGGCCCCACAGGAGCTGACAGGCCACAAAAAGCTCAGCGCTGCTTTTCCAGCGACTGCAGAAAACTGATCGTTGCTCTTCATCCTGCCCAGAAAGAACCTTCATGTTGATCCTTAAAGCAGAGCTTTATGCCCCTCAACATTACCATTTACAGAACGCTGATAAAACTCGGTGTAAACTGGCCTTTCAGAGGATTTTAGTAAATACAAATCATTTAAAAATCAGTTTTTGCTTCTACAGGGACAATAAATAAATGCATTGTTTATAATAATAATTACTTTGTGTTTTATAATTTCTACCACTCTAATATAATTAAGGATGATAATAATAAATGACAGTGCTTTCATTTTTGTGTATTTTTGTTCATAAACCTTTTAAGATTTGTTTTCTACGTTCTTTTCCTTTTACAGCTTTAGCTTTTAAAGCTGAGCTTCAGCTGAACTTCCAAACTTTTAACATGAATAAATAGATGAAACTGCTACTTTGTGCATTACAGGACGCACTGGCGTCCGAAACATTTGTAATGTGGGGGGGGACACACTGGTGTGGGCTTCTGGGGGTCCTCCCCCATAAAGTTTTAAATAAAGTGGATGCCATTTCTTGCATTCTGGTGTATTTTAACAGGCTGTTAAACATCTATGTTTACCTACATAAGTAAACACTTGATTCAATAACTTTTTTAGGGAGCAACAAGAAGTAGCCTGACCAACAGCTCCCCTTATGTGAACAGAGCACTCTCCCCCTCTCTCACGCCCCCCCCCCCCCCCCCCCCCCGGTCAACAACTGCTGGCACTAACGTGGCACTAAGCTAGCGTGCAACACCGATGTGTTTCCCACTGCTTCCCTCACCCCATCCACAAAAAAAAAAACAACCCTCAGAGATCAACGTTCTTCATTGTCATGCACATCACATGTGGTACATGAGGTGGAATTAAATTATGTACTCAGGGTCCCAGCTACTCCCAAAAATAGCAAAAATATAAAGTATAAAACGAAACAGTGTATAAGGATCTAAGATATACACTAAACAATAATAATGTAAAATAATATGGATGATAATAATAAAAAATAATAATAGATGAGCGCCAAGCCAAGTGACCTCAGGCAAACACTGCATGAGGAGTGGAGAGTTGTTGGCAGCATGACGGCTCAGTGGTTAGCACTGTTGCCTCACATCAAGAAGGTCCTGGGTTCAATCCCCGGTTGGACCTTGGGTCTTTCTGTGTGGAGTTTGCATGTTCTTCTTGTTCATAAATGGGCTTTCTCCGGGTACTCTGGTTTCCTCCCACAGAATGTTAGGCTGCCTCCAGGCCCAGGCCTCCCTTGCAAAAGAGATCTGTGATCTCAGTGGGATTTTTCTGGTTAAATAAAATAAATAAATAAATAAAAGTTGTAAGTAACCAGGAAAACCTGGAGTGGACTTTAATGGTTTGAGTATTCTCTTATTAATCAAGTGGAATGGATTCAATCACGAACAAATAGAACGAGAGCTGGGTGAACTATTTTATGGTAAATGTGGAGGATCCAAACAAATACTTTTAAAATGTGGGGGCAGGGGGGACACGTCCTCTTCACATAGAATTGCTGCGCTGCCTAAGACTGGTGGGAGGGCTCGCGTTTTTATGAGTTTCACGTCTCTGATGATGGAAGCTCTTGTTTCAGGGTAAAGTTTGTTTAGAAAGTCTTGAAAGAAAACGAGTCCGAAGCAGAAACTCTGTGAAGGGAAAAGGTTCTGTTGGACACAAGGTACATGCACAGATGTGTCTTGAGATGGTGGACCCAGACTGTTGGAGGGTCATCTCTCAGCTCAACAGCATCATGAGGAACTCTTCTGGATGATTTAGTCATCACAGCTAAAACCTGAAAACGTGGCTAAAGGTGGACCAGTCAACACCGCAGGACTTCAGCAGGTCCTAATGGTGGCGGCCTGGGAAAACCTGACTTCTGGTTCCTTGCATCGTGGCAGGGCACCTGCCTTCAGTTTGAACGAGCATGGGTTCGCTTTCTGATTTAATACTTCACGACCAAAAGGTGAACCATTGCTGGCCCAGAGCCGTGTTCCCCAAAGTTTCCATCTCCTGACCCCCAATAATGAGTTTCAGACACCTGAGACCACAACTCCTGCTGAACTATGAAAATATCCCTGATAAGTCAAAAAATAAGGTTATAATGTTACAAACAGCAACAAGCTCAGTTTCTCTTCTAAGATAACATCTTTACCTCTGTTCTGTTTGTTTTGCTGCATAATGTGTAATAAAAACGATCTGCAATCATTTAAACTTGTACATTTATTTTTAAGATCATCTGAAGACCTCCACTTGTTGCATTATGATCCATAAACAGTGCAAACCTGCACCTACACAGGTGTGTGCAGGTGTGTAGTACAAGTGTGTACAGGTGTGTAGTACAAGTGTGTACAAGTGTGTACAGGTGTGTAGTACAGGTGTGTACAGGTGTGTAGTACAAGTGTGTGCAGGTGTGTAGTACAAGTGTGTGC
>NC_056509.1:8648903-8650536 GCF_014905685.2 Nematolebias whitei
GGTGTGTAGTACAGGTGTGTGCAGGTGTGTAGTACAAGTGTGTGCAGCTGTGTAGTACAAGTGTGTGCAGGTGTGTAGTACAAGTGTGTATTACAAGTGTGTGCAGGTGTGTAGTACAAGTGTGTACAGGTGTGTACAGGTGTGTAGTACAGGTGTGTACAGGTGTGTAGTACAGGTGTGTACAGGTGTGTAGTATAGGTGTGTACGGGTGTGTAGTACAAGTGTGTGCAGGTGTGTAGTACAAGTGTGTACAGGTATGTAGTACAGGTGTGCACTACAGGTATGTAGTACAGGTGTGCACTACAGGTGTGTACTACAGGTGTGCACTACAGGTGTGTACTACAGGTGTGTACTACAGGTGTGTACTACAGGTGTGTACAGGTGTGTAGTACAGGTGTGTACAGGTGTGTAGTACAGGTGTTTACAGGTGTGTACTACAGGTGTGTACAGGTGTGTAATACAGGTGTGTACAGGTGTGTAGTACAAGTGTGTACAGGTGTGTAGTACAAGTGTGTGCAGGTGTGTAGTACAAGTGTGTACAGGTGTGTAGTACAGGTGTGCACTACAGGTGTGTACTACAGGTGTGCACTACAGGTGTGTACTACAGGTGTGTACAGGTGTGTAATACAGGTGTGTACAGGTGTGTAGTACAGGTGTTTACAGGTGTGTAGTACAGGTGTGTACATGTGTGTACAAGTATTCAGAGTCATTTCCAGAGGCTGAATCTGGGTTTAGATTGTTGGGAGGAAGAAAAAGACCCTGAATAAAATAATGAACATGTAAAACAGAAGTAGTGTGATACTTCCCATAAACATCCCTCTGAGTGGCTGTGAAAGTGCTGAAGCTGTTCTCAGACCCCCCCCCCCCCCACACACACACACACACACACACACACACACAGACACAACAGGTCAAGTTAAAAAGAATCCCAATAATCTGGCGTTCAGTTGGACGTGTGGACTTTAAGCTGGACTCTTGACTTCACAAACAGAAACTGTTGCAGGAGAAGCTGAAGACGTGAAAACGATCCTCAGGCAGGTTCAAAACCAACAATGACCAGGATGCTTCTTACAAACAGCCGGGGTGGGGGTGGGGGGGGGGGGTGAATCATCATATTTAGTACCGTATCACCAGCCAGTCCACTCCTCCTCCATGTTCCCCGCTGCAGTCCAAACAACCGCATACTGCGATATGGTGTGGTGCACCCTGGACTGCATGCAGCCTGTCTTTTAGAAAGAACTCATCCGTGTGTTGTTCTTTAGATGTTCAATAAGAAGTGCACGACAAAGATGCTGCAGGACGTTTGAGGAAGAGCCAGCCAGGGAGGGAGGTGAAATAATTCCAGCTGCGCCAGAGATGTGCTGCATCATCGTGTTTCAGCCTGCGCTCATGTCTGTCTCTGAAAACCCCGTCTGTGAGCCGGGACCTGATGGAGGACACACCAAGACACCACATGTGTCCCTCAGTGCAGACGTATCTCCAACGATAAGAGAAAAGAACAGCATGGATGGACGGATGGATGGCTGGATGGATGAATGGATGGATGGATGGATGATGGTGAACAGATGGATGGATGGATGGATGGATGATGGATTATTGGAAGAATGGATGAACAGATGGATGGATGGATGAT
>NC_056509.1:8650546-8651012 GCF_014905685.2 Nematolebias whitei
TGATGGATTATTGGAAGAATGGATGAACAGATGGATGGATGGATGATTGGATGAATGGATGAACAGATGGATAGATGATGGATGAACAGGTGGATGGAGGGATGAATGGATGGTGGTAGGGTATGGGGGTGTCTGGTCCTCCCCGGTGGGAAAGCCCCCTCTCCAGCCCACACATCTCCGGGATGTTTTCCTGCTCTCATGTCACCTGAACGCACCACGCATCTGATCAAAGTAAAAAATAAATAAAAAAGAAGCGACGCATTCTTCCAGCATGCTCCCCTCCCTCCCCCCCCCCCCCCCCCCCCCCCCCCCCCCATACACCCCCACATGACAACAACACCGCAGTCAGCCAGCTCTCGCGCATCCATGGACTGATTCATGCTTCATCATCGTGCGCGACATCATCATCCTCCGCGAGGTCTGAGGGAAACTCACCTCCAAAATGGGGGGGGGGGGGGGGGGGGGG
>NC_056509.1:8651112-8660952 GCF_014905685.2 Nematolebias whitei
GGGGGGGGGGGGGGGGGGGATCTTTACAATGCGGTGTTTGGACGGAGCTGACATGACCTGTTTTGTTTTTTGTATTTTCTTCGTGTGTGTGTGCGTGTGTTTGTGTGCGTGTGTTTATGCGTGCGCGCGTGAAAACGCCCACCTCCTGAACATACGCATTATAGCGCAGCGCTGCCATGCTTCACATTCATCACGGGGCGGGGGGGGGGGGGGGGAGTCACGCGCCGCTTCCCGCGCCTCTCCTCACTCCTTCATGTCACCGACAACACGTGAAATGAGCCAACTGCACCCTCAGATATTAAAACAACCGTTCACCCCTAAAACCGGATCATAAACTGAGTTATTTCAGCCCCCCCCACACACACCCGCACCCCCAGCCCCAGAGGCAGGAGAAAGGTTCGGGTCCAGGTCGGGTTCGGTCTTACCTGTGCCTGCTGTCCGAGCCCCGCAGTCGGTTCGGGAGGAAACGTCTCAGCAGCTAACCGGTACCAGCCTCGGTGTCTGTCTGGAGGACTGGATGCTGCGAAGGCACTGCTGCTTCCTCCTCTCCTCTTCTTCAATTGGGGGGGGGGTCTAAAGATGGCGGATGCCTCTGACGTAAGCAGCAGCTTTTAATAGATATCAGTCAGAGAGAGGCAGAGAACACGGAGTTTACGTTCTGATGTCCTTACAAAATCATCATCATCTGTGTCAGGTCTGTTAACAAAATAACTCATAACCCACTGGACGGATTTTAGACACCCCCCCCCCCCCCCCTCCCTCCAGAAAGTAAACAGGATAGAGATTTATGATTAACCGAGTTAAGAGAATCCAAATTAGAAAAATTACCTGAAATGTTTTTGTGTTTCTTAATTTGGTTTAAAATAAATCTGCTCTACAACTTTATACTGTGATTAATAAATTTATTTGATTTGATTTTTTTGTATTTAGTATTTTTTTGAATGTATACAACTCAACCTGTGAAACGTAATTGTTGCTTTGTATTACATACATTGTTTGCCTTGGTTTGTTTGTAAATTGTTGTACATAATTAAAAAACAATAAAATAAAAACTTGAGTCAAGATGGCCGCCACAGTTGACTTTATCCAACACAGAAATGGTTAAACTTTGAGTTTCACAGATATGGAGCTGGGAGCTGAGCAGTGTTCCACAGTGCCTCCTCCAAGCACTAACAAGACTGCAAGTTTTTTTGTTTTTGTTTTATTATTATTTAAAACTTCGCCATAAAGGATTGGAGTAAACTTTGTCTGTTAGCAACATATCTCATGAAACATTAGTATTTTAAAGAAACTCTCAGACAGTATTTGCAACCCAATTAAAGATGGCCGCCACAGTCTTGTTATCTGAGTTTTGAACAAGATCAGAAAATTAAAATAAACTATAGAAAAATATTTCCTGTGAAAACGCATTTCATCACGAAACTGATAACGAGCGCTGAATCTGAACCGCTGACTTTTGCTGAAAGTGTTATGATTCGGACTACCCAGTAGGAACGAGAACCAGAACGACAAGAGTCTCAAGTAAGCAAAACAGTGTTTATTATTTACAGTGAATGAGACGACAGGTATATACAAAAGTTGGCCTGGGACTCCTGAAAAAGGGAGAGACAGGGTCAGGTCTAGGAGGCAAAAGGAGGCAGCTCCAAAACGATGGAATAAATAGTTTTGTCTCTCCTTACAGGTAAATCCTTGTGGTTGAGGCTGTAGGGGAAACGCTCAAGGCAGGCAAGTGGTTGGAGGGCAAAAGCAACAGAGACGAGACTCCGGCACAGGAAGAACCAAGGGCAGGATCCGAGATGACCAGAAAACTGTAGACACGAGAAGCAAGGTAAGATATCCTCTCCATATACTGGCTAGAAGCACAAATACCCGGAAGGAATTAATGCTCCAGCGACGAGAAGAGCTTGACTGCAGCCTTATGTAGTAGAGGAGCTCGTCAGGTAGATGGTCGTCAGCTGTGGATGATTGGTGGCCGTCTTGGAGCTGCAGCAAGTTCAACTCTTACAGAAAGCAGAAAAATAAAAGCAGAAAATGTGAGCAGTAAAAGATTTTAAACAGCTCAAGAGTCTGAAGGTTTAAACGAGCCACTAGGGAGCCCAAATATCTGGTTCTGGTCCCAAGCCCGGGTAAATGGTGAGGGTTGTGTCGGGAAGGGCATCCAATGTAAAACACTTTTGCCAAAACTATAATGTGAGTTCATCAAAGTGAAATCATACTGGATCAGTGGAGGCCCAGGTTAACAATGACCGCCACTGGTGCTCTTGACAAACGGTGCCGGTGGAAAATGTGCAAATGTTAGTCGAAGACCACGAGGAGAGAAACATGTCAGGAGACAGAGGGAGAAGAGGAAAGTCAAGAATGTAGGACTGAGGGTTGCAACCCTAAATGTGGGGACAATGATAGACAAAAGTAGAGAGCTGGCTGACATGATGCAGAGAAAGAAGGTAGATGTTTTTTTGTGTCCAAGAGACCAAGTAGAAGGGCAGCAAGGCTCGCAGTATTGGAGCAGGGTTCAAACTGTTTTACCATGGTGTGGATAGAAAGAGAAATGGAGTAGGGGTGGTCCTGAAGGAGGAGTTGGCAAAGAATGTAATAGAGGTGAAAAGAGTGTCAGATAGGGTGATGTGTCTTAAGGTAGAAGTAGAAGGTCTGATGCCAAACATTGTCAGTAGTTATGTTCCACAGATTGGATGTGATGTGGAGGAGAAATATACATTTTGGAAAGATCTGGATGAAGTGATAGAGAGTATTCCCAGGGAGAAGAGAGTGGTGATCGGAACAGACCTGAATGTGTAAGGATGGTGCCCTCTTGTGTTTGGTTCCCATCCCTACACCTCCTGGTTTCCCGGTCCTGATCATTTATGTCTACGTGTCCTGTCTAGGTGTTTGTGACTGTGTCTGATTACTCTGTGTATATAAGTTTGCGTCTTTGTGTTACTCTTTGTCGGGTCATCGTCTGCGATTACTGTGTCTTCGTCTGGTCCTCACAAAATTTCCTACGTTCTGTGAGTAACGCTGCCTCATCAGCAGTTTTGTTTTGTGCTCATTAAAGAGTTTATTATTTTACTCTTCACGCCTCCGAGTCCTGTCTGCACACTGGGTTCAGACCATAAACACACAGTTCCTGACAGTATGACCCGACCCTCAAAAGAACCCAGCAGACAAAAGACTCGGATTGACAGGACTCCCCGATGGAGAAAGGGGACGAATCAGACCCAGGAGCATGCAGCTGTCATCCGAGTGAGTGGGTTCCGAATCGAACCCATCCGGAGACACCACAGCCCTGAAGTCAAGATCCTCCCTTCAACACTCCTGGTTGAGGAGGAAGAGATGAGGTGGAGGACTAAGCCCAGAGGCAGCTGCCTGGACATTGAGACAACCTCCTTCTCCTTCCCACCACAGTTGTGTTCCCTGTGGTCCTCCTCAGATGACTCCGAGCCAGAGGAGGAGTTCTGGTTCAGTTCTGGTCCTGGTCCGCACCACCGCCATCGGAGGAGTCGACGGTCAAAGAGGGTGAGGAACCCCAAGATCCAGCTCCTTCCTTCTTCAGTTCTTCCCCATCCCCGCCGAGCTGTCAGAAGAGCCAGGGAGGCTCTTGTGGGGGGGGGGGGGAGATTCCTGAGCCCCCACTCACCAGAGGAACGAACAGGCTCAGGGGCTGCAGAAAATTCTGTACCTGTCGAAGCTCCCATCTCTGCAGAACCTCCAACAGCAACAGGGGGCTCTGATGAAAGAACACCTGAAAAGGTTGCTGCTGTTTTTTAGTAGCTCCAGAGACTTTTTGATGCTGCTTCCCATAACCTAGACCCTCATTACAGACGTAATACCTATGCCATCATGGAGGACGTGCTCACGTCTAAACCCAGACTGTTGCAGATCCCAGACCTCGCCCACATTTTTCTATGGTAAAGGCTCTGAAAACAGAGTATCAGAACCTTTCAGACTCTCTCTCCCCTTGTGAATCTGCCGAGATCCCAGCGCCTGCAGCCGAGGTCCCAGCGCCTGCAGCCGAGGTCCCAGCGCCTGCAGCCGATGTCCCAGCGCCTGCAGCCGAGGTCCCAGAGTTTGCGGCAGAGAACCTAGCGTCTGCGGCAGAGAACCTAGAGTCTGCGGCAGAGAACCCTGCATCCATGACCAGAGAAGCCTCCACAGTCACAGAGGCATCCCTGACTGCAGAGGTCTCCACCACCACAGAGGTTCCCATGGCTGCAGCTCCACAGCCTTCACTGTCCCTGCTGCAGCTCTACAGCCTCCAGTGTTGCCCCCTGCTGTAGCCCCTGAAACGGCTACGCCCCCTCCTGCAGTCCCAGAGATGACTATGTCCCCCTGCTGCAGTTTCTGAGATGGCTATGCCCCCTGCTACAGCATCTAAAGTGACTATGTCCCCTTTTGCAATCCCAGAGACAGCTATGTCCCCTTCTGCAGCTCCCAAGACGGCTACATCCCCTCCTGCAGCTCCCGAGATGGCTACGCTCCCTCCTGCAGTTTCTGCTGCAGTTCCTGAAATGGCTAAACCGCCTGCAGTTTCCCCTGGGCTCAGCATCAGCTGTAGAACCCATGGTTCCTCTATTCCTCTTCGCACGGGCTGGACGGTCATTGTTCCTTAGGGTGTCCATAGGCAGCCCACAGAACCTGTCACCCTATGCTGAATGGCCTCCTGGCTGCCCACCCGAACTTCTGCCTTGTGCTGGACAGCCTCCCGGCTGCCCACCTGAACTGCTGCCTTATGCTGGATGGCCTCCTGGTCGGCCACCTGAACTGCTGCCTTGTGCTGGATAGCCTCCTGGTCACCCTCCGGAGCTCCTGCCTCATGTTGGATGGCTCCTGGTCGCTCACCCAATCTGTTTCAGCGATTTGGATGGCCCCCCACCTGAACTGTTTTCCTTGTGTTTAGTCTTTGTGTTTAGTTCCCAGGCCTTGTCCTGTTGGTTTTTGGTTTCTTGTCATTGTGTTTCCTCGTGCCTTCCATCCTTGCAGTTCCTCCCTCTACCCGCCCTAGTTTTTTTTTTCTTTTTTGGGAGGGCTTTCTGGGACACCAGAGGGCATTCTTGTGTGTGTGTGTGGGGGGGGGGGGGGGGGGGCTACTGTAAGGATGGTGCCCTCTTGTGTTTGGTTCCCATCACTACATCTCCTGGTTTCCCGGTCCTGATCATTTATGTCTACGTGTCCTGTCCAGCTGTTTGTGATTGTGTCCGATTACTCTGTGTATATAAGTTCACGTCTTTATGTTACTCTTTGTCGAGTCTTCATCTGTGAATATTGTGTCTTCGTCTGTCCTCACAAAATTTCCAACGTTCTGTGAGTAACGCTGCCTCGTCAGCATTTTGGTTTTGTGCTCATTAAAGAGTTTATTATTTTACTCCTCGTGCCTCCAAGTCCTGTCTGCACACTGGGTTCAGACCATAAACACACCATTCCTGACAGAATGGACATGTTGGTGAAGGAAACAAAGGGGACAAGGAAGTGATGGGTTTGGTGTCAAGGAAAGAAACCAGGAGAAACAGAAGGTGGTGGATTTTACCAAGAGAATGAAAATGGCTGTAATCAACACTTGTTTTCAAAAGAGAGAGGAACATAGAGTGATCTATAAGAGTGGAGGAAGGAGAAATTGACTATGTTCTGTGTACAAAAGGAGATTGGGGACTGTAAGGTTGTGGCAGGGGAGAGCGTTGCTCTCAACACTTCTTGACGGGGCAAGAAGGCCCACCAACGTCTCTACTTCTTCAGGAAGCTGCGGAGAGCTGGACTTGGTGTTAAGACTCAGGGAACCCAGAGTTGTATGAGACCCAGAATGAGGCAGACACAGCTAAGTACAAAAGTGACAGTGTTTATTATTTACAGTGGACAATATGACAGTTGTTTCTCTGGAGCTCCTGGGAAGAGGAAGAAGATGGTCGGCAGGATGAGCAGGCAATGTTAATTATGATGATGTTTCTCTCTTACAGGTTTGAAGATGTGTTTGGGTCCAACTCCAAATCCAGGGGAGAGCTCCAGAGTGTGAGAAGACCAAGAGTCTGGCAAGACAGGGGAGGCTGGCAACTGGTGGCAGGCAAGACATGAGGAGAACCAAGGCAAGGCATGAAGAGAACCAGAACGAGGCATGAGAAGAACCAGGACGAGGCACGAAGAGAACCAGGACGAGGCACGAGGATAACTAGGACAGGACTAAGGGAATCAGGATCGAGGAGACAGGATCGCTGAGGGGACAATTTTTGTTCTCATGTTTTTACCATGTTCAGTGACAATCAATCACTCATTCAACAAAAATGTCCTGTTTCTTGATATTTTGATTTTAGGAACCTCAACCTTCTTGTGAAATGTTCTTGATCAATAGTTCTCCAGTTGTTCTAAAAGATTTCTGTTTAAACTAGAAATCAGTAGCAAACAGGTGGAAGTTTAGAATCTAAAAGGTTTAAATTTTCAACAAAATAAATTTTGGTGAGTGTGGTGGAGGACAGTAGTCCCTCACTACTTCGCGGTTCGTTCATCGCGGACTCGATCTATTGCGGTTTTTCAAAATAAAATTTGACATGACACACAATTGGCTGATTGATGGATGAGCCGCACGATCGGCATCAAATTTTTATCCATCCATTCATCCATCCATCATTATCTTTTACCCACTTCTTCCATTTTGGGTCACGGGGGTCACCGGTGCCCATGTCCAGCAATCACTGTGCGAGGGGCGGGGTACACCCTGGATGGGTCACAAGTCCATCACAGGAACACATAGAGACAAATGAGACAAACAATCATTCACACTCTCACTCGCAACTAGGGACAATTTAGAGTTATCAATCAGCCTAACATACATGTTTTTGGTCTGTGGGAGGAAACCGGAGTACCCGGAGAAAATCCACGCATGCACGGAGAGAACAAGCAAACTCCACCCAGGAAGGCCCCTGGACCGGGATTTGAACCAGCAACCATCTCGCTGAGAGACAGCAGTACCACCAGTTGGGACACCGTGCTGCCTGGAATTTTTATTTAAAACAAATTATTTAAAATTATTCAGCACCTGCTGCACCTCTGTGCAGCCCACACTGCAGGATTAACTTCCTGCTGCAGCTTATCAGTTGTTCTCGTGCAGAGCGGAGAAGTGAACGTGACCAAGAGCGCTTGCAGGTAGCTGAGAGCAACAAAGGCACATATAGAGGGAAATCATTACATTCTGTGCTCTTTTAGAACTTTTAGTTTAGTAACATTGTTTAGAATATTGCAAGAGTGTGTACACGTGGGTGTATTGAACCGTTTCGGTATGGCATGTTCCGTTCTGTCCATGTACGTACCTTTTCGGTTATTTTTTTCTAAATACATTTTATTAACGAGAGATTATGCGCCGCTGAACTAAAGTTCCTAAGCGTGTTTCAGCACGGCGCTATAGTCTTGCAGCACACGTAGCATTAGCAGCCTAGCATCTAAAAAGACAAGCGCAAATCCAAAGCTGTGTGTCGACATTGTTTCACAAAGATTGATCTGCCTGCAGCAGGCAACACGTCTAACTTGTTAATGCTCTTGAAGCGACATTATCCAAATGTGAACGTCTCTTCTACAGAATAATAGGTTGGTTGGTGCAAAGGCCAATAACGTCGGCATTTAAACAATCTTTATCAGGTAATTCAGATCAATCCAAAGCAATAACACAAGCAGTATGACATCCTGATGCATGCTCAATAATCCAGGTAGAAAAATCTAAAAAAGTTCAATCTGGTCCTCTGGACATTCAAAAAAAAAAAAAAAGCAAAAAAATGTAGAAACGTTTCGTCTCTCATCCAAGAGACTTCCTCAGTCTGAGGTGCTGTATTCAGCTCAGTCTCTTAAATAGCACCTTCGCAGAGTGGATCAACCAGTTTGCTACTGACAACCAAAACCAGCTGCTCACATGCTCAAGAAGGACCATCAGCCTAACAATGGGTCATTAGCACACTGATGGCTGTTTACTATTCACAGGGGGTTGAGTGATACTAGCAATAACAGCATTGTAAGAGGGGGACAATTGAACCTGGAGGCCTCCACCCCTGATTAATGATGAATGATTTCTTTTCACAAAGATGTCCTCCTTTACTCCTCTCTCAAACCATTGTTCCTCGCTGTCCAGGATGTGAACATCTTCATCCCTGAAAGAGTGACCGCTGGCCTGGAGATGAGTGTAGACCGCAGAGTCCTGGCCTGATGATGTTGATCTGCTGTGCTGGTCCATCCTTTTGGCCAGTGGCTGTTTAGTTTCCCCGATGTAAGACTGATCACAGCCCTCCTGACACTGAACAGCATACACAACATTACTCTGTTTGTGCCGGGGGACTGGATCTTTGGGATGAACCAGTCTTTGCCGTAATGTATTTTGGGGTTTAAAAGCCACTGGGACGTTATGTTTAGAAAATAAACGTCTCAGTTTCTCTGATACTCCCTCAACATACGGACTGACCACTGGTCTGGGTTCCTCCTTTTCACCTGATGGCTGACTGGAGTCCTGTTTGGGTTTCTTCTCTGCTTTCAGGAAGGCCCAATTAGGATATCCACATTGCTCTAGAGCCTGTCTTGTGTGGGATTTCTCCTTCTGCCTGGCTCCTGAGTTAGTGGGGACGCTGTCTGCTCTGTGATACAGAGTCCTGATGACTCCTAACTTGTGCTCCAAAGGGTGATGGGAGTCAAACTGCAAATACTGGTCTGTGTGGGTGGGTTTGCGGTACACCTCGGTTTGCAAATGTCCTCTATCAGAGACTGAGACCTCACAGTCCAAGAAAGCCAACTTGCCATTTTTTACATCTTCTCGTGTGAACTTGATGTATTTATCCACAGAGTTGATGTGGTCAGTAAAATGTTGGACTTCCTGAGATTCAATTTTAACCCAGGTGTCATCAACATACCTGAACCAATGACTTGGTGGTGTCCCTGAAAAGGACGTCAAGGCTCTCTTTTCTACCTCCTTCATGTACAGGTTGGCAACAATAGGAGAAACTGGAGACCCCATAGCACACCCATGTTTCTGCCTATAATATTGTTCCCCATATGTGAAGTAGGTTGACTGCAGGCACAGTTTCAAGAGTTGACACAGTTGTTCTGTGGAAAGCGTGGTCCTGCTGCTCAGAGTGGTGTCTGATGTTAATCTTAAACTGACCACCTCTACTGCATCATCAACAGGAATGCACGTAAAGAGTGATGTGACATCACAAGAGACCATTGTTTCATCAGTCTCCATGATGACATCCCTCACCTTGTCCACAAAGTCCATGGTGTTATGAGCTGCCAACTAAAGGGATGAGTACAGACGCCAGATATTTGGAAATTGTAAGTGACAGAATTAATCATGCTAACAATAGGTCTTAAAGGTACATCTTGTTTGTGGATTTTAGGTAAACCATACAGACTAGGTGTGGCCTCCCCTGGGTACAGTCTGTGGTGCAGAAAATGGTCAATAGCCTTGTCCTGCTCCAAATTTTTTTTTGCAATCTATTAATTTCTTCTTGTAACCACTTCCTGGATCTCTTTTCAGAGGTTCATAAGTGTTTAAGTCACTAAGGAGAGTCATAACTTTCTCATGATAGTCTTTCTGGTTCAAAATCACTGTGCACCTTCCTTTGTCTGCTGGGAGAATGATGATGTTTTTGTCCTTGCTAAGAGTGGTGAGTGCATCCCTCTCCTCTCTACTGATGTTGGAAGGTGGTGGCTTGGCATTGCTGAGGCAGGATGAAACTTTGATTCTGAGTTGTTCTGCTTCACCCTCTTTCATTTTGTTTTTGCGGATGGCTGATTCTGTGGCTGTGATCATCTCCACCAGAGGAAGTCTACTTGGTGCAACCGCAAAGTTCAGTCCCCTGGCAAGAATCTCTGTCTCTGGCT
>NC_056509.1:8661052-8667672 GCF_014905685.2 Nematolebias whitei
ATATATATATATATATATATAAATATATATATATGTGTGTATATATGTTTGTATGTACATATTGCAAGTATGAATAGTGCGGTATTAGACTGCAAATATACAGAAATGATGAATATTGCAACATTGTGAACTGTGTGTATTTAAAATGACTGTGGTGAGTTCAGTAAAGTTAGAGCCTCGTGAAAGAAGCTCTTCCTGAGTCTGTTGGTGAGCAGGGGCTCCTGTAATGTTATATAATGTAATAAACCAGATGAGGGGAGATTGAAAAGTCCACAGTTAGGATGAGAAACGTCCTTGATAAGTTCTTCACCCTGCCCAGGCAACATTTGGTCGATGCTCTCAGTTGTGGGTAACTGAGTGCCAGTGATGCGTTGGGCAGTTTTCACCACCTGCTAGAGCACCTAAGTGTCTGACGCAGAGCAGTTGTTGTACCTTTCTGAGATGCAGTTTGTGAGAATGCTCTCGTTGGGACAGTGATAGAAGTCCAGCAGGATCCTGGAGCACCGGTGAGCTTTTTTAAGGCTTTGTTGAGAATAAAGACGCCGTTGTGCCTTTTTAACAGAATTAAGGTGTTGTGACCAAGAGAGATCTTCAGAGATGTGAGTACCCAGGAACTTGACTCTGGGTTTCCTGTCTATATGCAGTGGAAATGCTTACCTCCTTAACCTTAACGCCTCACATCCAGTACACAACTGCTTCCAGATGCTTCCATCAAACAGGCGTTACCGAGTCCCGCTGACCAGGAAGAATATTTACAGGAAATCATTTGTACCATCTGCAATAATGTTCTTAAAGCAAAGTATGATGGTAGCATCCATGTTTCATTCAGTTCTAATGTCTGACTCACCAGGTTCATGATGAAGTGTTTCACGATTGATTTTCGTGCTGACACTATAGAGAGACACACATCACACAGAGAGAGGTCGACAGGTTTACACCTGTCTGTGGGTCTCTGTCTGATGCTCTGCAAACAGCAGCCGCCTGCTCGCTTCTCATTTAATCCACTTGTGACAGGATCCTGCTGCAGATGAACCTGCTGTCATCTTTCAGCTGAATTCCTCATGTTTCTGTCCAATTGTCTCACCAGATTAAAATCACCTCCATAAATTTGTTGTTTAATGTGACTTTTAACATGAAATCTTAAAGTCTGTGCTAATGTCTTCTTGTTGTCTCTTGTTTCCAGCCCACCCCCTGATTAGGATCTTCTCGTCCCTCTTGGAGACCTTCTCCGCCCCCACACTCAGCAGCCATGGCAGATGATGCGGACATGCGCAATGAGCTGTCAGACATGCAGCAACGCGCCGACCAGCTGGCCGATGAGGTGAGACCATAACATTAGCTTCCACTTTTAGCTGTTTGACCTGCAGTGACGAGCACATCGGACATGAAGGCCTCAAAGGATGTTGTTTAAAGCGAGGTTCCAAATAAATGTTATGAACTACTAATATCTTACCTGTTGTAGATGGCTCTCAAAGTGAGGAGAAGTCATATTCTGACCAAAGTAAGGAGCTAATTTATAGTATAAGTCGGGCCGAGTCTAAAGTTCAAAGGTCCTATCTTAAAACAACAAAACGTTATATAACTGGTTTGTATTTTTACAATTAAAAATAATGACTTCCTCAACAATAGTAGCCTAGCTCTCTAGCCTTAATGTAAACATCACCCATTTTTGTTATTTTTGAACAAGTAATTGGTTCTTGGCAATAAAACTCAAGTTCTTTCAAGCTAGCAGTTGTTTTTTTTCTCACTAAAATATGGTTTAAATCTGTAAAATAAACAATTTAAGTTAAAATACTGCATTTAACTTCATTTTAGCAAAGCTTCAGTTAGCCCTAAAATCAATTTAGGGTGTCAAAATCGGTTACAAAAGGGAGCCAGAATGAAAAAAAAATTGATTTAAACCAAGGACAGATTTCAGTCAGTACTCAACTTGAGATACCTGACATCTTTTCTTGACTGCAGGGTCCTCAACAAGAGTTTGGCTGTTCTCATTTCACGTCCCTATAACTTTTTCCACATCAAATTTAAAGATTGCCGTAAAACTTTCTTGTTTTCAAAGTTGTCCATTTTTCATAAGAAGTCTGCACCAAATAAAAGATGCTTGATTTTTAAGCAAAATGAGAAGTGATGAAATATTTTACATTGAAAATATCATCTTGGGGTCCAGAGGGAGAAAATGTTACCAAGGGCCACATAGTATATAGGCAGAGTTAAGACCAGAGATGCTGCTATCTTAAAACTACTCTAATCCTAAAAATGTCAAAGTTGCTCATACGTATGCTGTTTTTTAATGTCATCAGGTTGTCATTCAACAAGTAATTTAATTCAACAATTAATCATCATCATCATCAATTAACAATTAATCATTTTCAGGTGCAAATCGTTGCAGCAGCTAGCTTTTACACTTCTCGTGCAGATCCGGGCACTTACAACATGATTGTTTTTAAAAAAAAATTTATTTATAACGCCTTTTAAAACTCCTCAGTGGAACGTAATTCTGTACAATAAATAAAGCAAATGTGCAACTAATTCAATAAAACTAGAAATAAAAGATAAAATAATCTTCTTTCTTGGGAGGCTGTGGATGAGTGGTTAGAGCAGTCATCCTCCAATGTGAGAGTTGGGGGTTTGATTCCACCAGCAGTCACATGCCAAAGTGTCTCTGGGCAAGACACTGAACCCCTCATTGCCTCTGATGGGTGTCCCATCGGTGTATGAATGTGATAAAGCACTGATTAGACTTTTTCTAGATATAATAGAGTGCTGTATGAATGTGTGCGGAGGTAAATGAGGCACAGATAGTGTTGTAAAGAGCTTTGAGTGTCTTGATAAGGTAGAAAGGAGCTATATAAGTGCAGTTCATTCATTTACCATTCTTTCAGCTGTTCCCTCTTCAGGGGTTTCCACGTCGAGTCATCCTCCTCCATCTCACTCTGTCCTCTGCATCCTTTGTCCTCTCTCCAACTACCTCCATGTCTTCTCTAACTGCATCCATATAACTTCTCTGTGACCTTCCTCTTTCTCTTTTTCCAGGCAGCTGCATTTCTAACATCCTTGCACTTGTCTACCGCCCACCTCGATCTAAGGATTTCATAAATGAGTTTTCTGATTTCTTGGCTGAAATCACACCAAAATATGAGCATGTTTTCATTATTGGTGACTTTAATTTGCACGTGTGCTGTCCTGAGAAGCCCTTGGTTAAGGACTTTTTAGATTTATTGGACTCATTTAATCTAACACAGCATGTAAACTGTCCCACCCAAGAGCGCGGACATACACTGGACCTTGTTTTAACTCGTGATGTGACTGTTAGTAATCTTGAAATTGGTGATAATGTTTTTTCAGACCACATGCCAGTGTAGTGAGTCACGTGAGGTACGTGTCACTTGTTGTATGACAAATATATGGATATATATTTATGCATACTTTTCACGAGTTCTTCATCTTTCTGACTGTGTAATGCCGTGCATTGAATTTAAAGGAATGCGAACAAGAGACGTTATTACCTTTGACCCATCAAATGAATGGAATCATTTATTTTCAGAATCAAAGTTTAACATCAAACATTTACATTAATTTGGCAAAATATGAAAATAATAACAGACAGTTTCACAAATAATGAACTTCAAATCACTCGGCGGTGATTTGAGGACTTTGCTTCAGATATTTCTAAAAATATCTGCACTGATTTATGAGAGAGAGGTGAGTTTAAGAGTAAATTGAGATTTATCTTACAGAGGAAATATGTGAGGGAAATTTAATCTGTTTAACCAGAAATTGCACGCTCCGTCCGATCTCAGCTTCTCACGGTACACTTGGTCAAAATAGAACCATCTACCTGTTGATGATGAATCAGCGTCGGAGTAGTTCCTTTCTGACTCGTTTCAGCGTCTCCGTCGAGAACTACCAAACCTTCAGAGAGTCGTGCGTAGTTAGCTCAAAACAGAATTATAATCCCAAAAACCTCTGGATTCTTCATTGCTCTCTTGGACTCTTCATTGCTCTGAAACTTTCAGAACCGGCTGCACTCTCAATCTCAATCTAACATGAACTGGGAAGTTGCCACTTTTTATTTGGGTCGACTTCCTGTTCAATTTAGAGCTTTCTGATTCGTGGAAGGACCAGAAAGAGGAGTGGTTTTGACGTAAGGTGTTTATCAACAGTCGAGGTCAGAGAATGAAATTTGTTTTCACATACAGAAAAGATTATTGCAGCAACAGCAGACTTCGTGGAGTCAACTCTTGGTAATCTTCTGAAAAAGTTTAAACATGACATTTTTCTCGGTAAACATTTTAGTTGACCGAAAACCAACCTTTCACATACTTACGACTTGACTCATTTCAGACAGAAAATCAAGGAATGCTTATTCAGGTGATTTCTTCTTGGAATGAGGAATAAAAATCATTACTTACTGTTTATGTAAAATAAAGATGAGTAGTTCTTTTCAACCTATAAGCATTGAGTGAACTAACACAATTTGATTATCAAAACATTTGTAAGACAGTAATGATTATAAAGAATTGTCTTTTCTGCTTGATTAATTCAAGAAAGAAAGTCATCAGATGGCCCAGACTTATTCAGATCAATGGAAATAACAGTCTCTGTCCATCTGGTAGATTTGAGGTCATCTGGTTCACTACACCAGTCCAGTTTGAGTTCACCCTTCCCCATCTAACTCCTAAGCCGTGCATTTCTGCACGTCGCAGCCGGACCATTAACCACTTCACTGCCGCACGTTTCACAGATGTTTATAACTCTGAAATGATCATTCAGCCCCCGGTGTTTCTCACTACTACTGAGGAGCTGACATCCCAGTTCAACTCTGTCTTAAAGACTCTGGATCATGTTGCACTTGTTAAAATCAAAAAATCAAAACTCAGAGCAGAACCTTAGCTGAATGACGTCACCAAGGCCGTTAGGCAGCAATGTAGGAGGGCGGAGCGCAAGTGGAGGAAAGACAGGCTGCAGGTCTCTTTTCAAATACTTAAAGAGAGTTATTAAAGCGCCGTTATCAGAAAGCAGTGAAAGCTGCTAAATCCAAATACTTCTGTGATATAATTACCTCAAACTCTCACAACCCACGTGTCCGCTTCTCCACCCTAAACTCTGTTCTCCACCTCCACCTAGTCGTCATTATCTGCATCATTTTTATGTCTATATTTCTGATTTACTTCATTTTGTATTTTGCTTTGTGTGTTACCTGTTGTTCTGTCTGTGCAGCACTTTGGTTGGCCTTGTCGCTGTTTTAAGTGCTCTATAAATAAAATTGTATGGTATTCAGGTCTGTTCCGATCACCACTCTCTCCTCCCTGGGAATACTCTCTATCACTTCATCCAGATCCTTCCAAAATGTATCTTTCTCCTCCTCATCACATCCAAACTGTGGAGCATAACCACTGACAACATTTAGCATCAGACCTTCTACCTTCAGACCCATCACTCTGTCTGACACTCTTTTCACCTCTTCTATATTTTTTGCCAACTCCTCCTTCAGGACCACCCCTACTCCATTTCTCTTTCTATCCACACTATGATAAAACAGTGCTCCAATGCTGCGAGCCTTGCTGCCCTTCTACTTTGTCTCTTGGACACGTAAAATATCTACCTTCCTTTTCTGCATCATGTCAGCCAGCTCTGACTCAAAAAATATTTGTGGAAGTAGATAGATCCTCCCAACATGGCTGACAAACATTTAATGGCTTCTAAAGTGGACCACTGCCATCTTCAAACCACTAATCTATAAAAAAAAAGTTGTCGTTTTTAATGCAAACACTTTTATAAAGCCTTTGTTGTTGGTTTCACATTACATTATAATTTAAGCAGAAATATTTTTGATTCTCTTGCTGAATGTTGGCCCAGGAAGTGCTACATGTAGCTGCTGCACAGAAAATTACAGTAATAACAGTCTGGTGGTGTAAAGATTTATAAAATAGTATTTAAGTGAATGGCTGTGATTTTTTTTATTTTTTTATTATTAAAATGGCATCATAGCCTAGTTTGTCAGTCTGGTCAGAATTTCACTCTCAATTTCTCCAATGTGAAAATATATCTATAACAGGTAAGATAGTAACTGTTCATAACCTTTCCATAGAGTCTCTCTTCATCTGAGCTATGGCATTATTCTGCAGATGAGATAGAGCGATACAGACACACTGACAGAACACACAGCATCCGTGTGTCGCAGAGCACACAACACAATGTCCTCTGCCTGTTCTGGTCCATCAGTTTGTGAGTCCCTGCAGGACCTCGTGTGTGTTGGTGACTGTGTGAAGGTGTGTGTCAGACAGACACAAAGTCTGCGTCGTGGCCCGGAGCTGTTCAGCCCAGAAACACTCACACATGACTCACAGAGGCACAGCTGAGCAGAATGTTAAACACACACACACACACACACACATGCGTGCATAAACCAAGGGCATGCACAAAATGGCGGAATAACATTATTAGCCTCAGAGGAGCTTTTCTACATGTAAAGTCTTTGAAAGTCAAAAATATTTTGATGCAGCTGAAAAATCTGTTCATCTGACTTAAGACGGGTTAAAATGACAAATAATAAAATCCAAAAGAGGAAGAGCCAGCTGATTTAAACACGATGGCTCAGATACCTGCTAACTCAGCCC
>NC_056509.1:8667772-8671088 GCF_014905685.2 Nematolebias whitei
AGCCCTCGCAACGGCGCCCCCCCCCGCCCCCCCCCCCCACAGCAGTTTATCTGACAAAGAAGGACAAACCCTCACGTCCACATCTGTCAACATCTGTCATCAGCTAATAACAGACACCCTCTGATAAAAGAGGCAGTGTTAAAACCTGCTGATTGGTTATTTTTAGTTCCACTGCAGCATCTGTCAACAAATTTCTGAAGACTTGGTTCCAAATCACAGAGTGAATAAATAATCTGCAGTCATCAGGCTGGACGTGTTCAGTGCTGAGAATATAATCTCCTGGTGCTGATCGTTTCTGCTGATTGATCAGACTCCACACCAGTGATCCTACAGGCTCGGGTATGGAGACCAGTTAGTGTCAGAAGTGTTCCACAAGAGATCACAGACACATCAACACATTTCAACGTGCACAAGTAGGAATACAAATCATCAAATACACGTGCACAAATTGGCTGCTGTGCACAGATCAGCTGTCTGAATGAGATTTGACATTCATGCCCAGGTAGAAAGATGTTTCAAAGTTACGCCAGATCCTCTGGACGGGTTCTTGTTTGTTGAAAAGAAGAAAGAAGAATCCGCCCAGAGGACCTGAATTAAAACCTGTTAGAGACTGTTCAGACTTTCTTACCTGAAGATTCACAAAGGTGATGCTGTGTTCATGTCTGGAGAAAAGCTGGGACATCTGAGCGTCACCAGATTTACAGAGTGAAAAGACTCATTTAACTCATAACCTCAAACACAAACACATTAACGTTACTGGAGTCCAACAACACAAACAAACTAAAACAAGTTTGTTATTCGTCATGTGGAAAATATATACAAAATATATTTTTCTGGTAGTTTTTCCACAAAAAGAAGGACATATGCATTTTGGGATTTTTATTTCACAAAATGAACATTTTGTTCTTGTGGAAAAACATATTTTAGGTATTTTTTGTAGAGGACGAAAATAAAAGTATATATTTTTAGCAGTTTTTTCGATGAATAATTTAACCGTTTTGAGTGATTTCAAAATACAGTTTATACAAAAATACTGGTTTACCATTTGTAAATCTCGTAGTCTTCGAGATGAACCCAAATCAAATGTGGTGATTTTGATTTGTAAATGTGAATGTTGTTTTCACGATGGAAGCTAATCTGTGGTTCCACACGGACTCTTACGTTGTTTTCTTTGTCCACAGTCTCTGGAAAGCACTCGTCGGATGCTCCAGCTGGTGGAGGAGGTAAGAGCAACCAGAACCTCTCACTGACGTTAAGCTTTGTTACAGTTATCATGCTGACAACTAAAGGATCTCATAAACAAAAGAAACAAACAGATTTCTGCTGCTGTTTGGAGTTTGAAAGCTTTGAGGTCAGATGAAGTTTGAAGGTCTGCTCTCGTTACTTTTCGTGTTTCCTGTAGACACCAGACCTTATTCTGCAACTTTCTCAGAGAGCAGGACAGGAACCTCCTGCTGCCTGCAGAGCCTCTGCTGTAAACTCCAGACCTCATTTTGACCCCAGGGCAGCAGGAGGGTTAACAGCAGTAAAATCAAACCAAGACAGATTCTGTTAGTTGTTCTCTGAGGGCGATGCGCAGCAGAAATACAAGCTGTTCCACTTTATGGGAATTATTCTTCAGAAAAGATGAATTTTCTGACATCCTTCATGTTTGTGCTGCTTAACGCAAACATCAACGTGTTTTAAAGTTTACAGCAACATTATTTATTTTGTTTTCTTTGCACAAAGTAAAAATATGCTAAGAATATTTTAAATGGAAGCTGAGCAGGGTGTGGTCATTTACCTTTTAGCAGAATATCTCCTGAAGAACTGGACAGCAATCATCAGCATCTACCATCCATTAGTGGTAATCCATTTCAAGATGGCTGCCACAGCTAAGCGCTCTAGTTTGAGGTCAGATTTGGTGCTGCAGCAGCTGAGAGTCAGACATCGTCATGAGATGTGCTCAGCATGGCAGGTGATAGGCATTCCTCTACACTTATATTTTAGTGTTGCTTTATTTTTATGACCCAACACAATAGTATGTTTGTTAATCCAATAATTCTCAGTCAGGTCATCTGGACAGTTTCTTTTTTATAGAGACATTTCGCCCTCTGTCCGGAGGGCTTCATCAGTCTGAGGAGTTCCAGTAAACTGTTTCCCCACCAAGCAGTAAACAACTTGCAGACCAACCAGTTTGCTGGAGCTAAGGTGGTTTCTGGGGGCTGTCCTGTCCCCCGTTGACTCCTCCCAGACAGGCAGCCACAGCCAAAGTGGTTCAAGGCAACAAAGTTCATGCTCAATCATCCAGGTGTCAAATCCAATAATCCTCAGTCAGGTCATCTGGACAGCCCTCCGGATTGAGGGTGAAACATCTCTATAAAAAAAGAAACTGTCCAGATGACCTGACTGAGAATTATTGGATTTGATACCTGGATGATTGAGCATGAACTTTGTTGCCATGTTTGTTAATGTTTACAGATATTTAAACATCAGAATATTTATTAAATGTTAATCTTATTCTGAGGTGTTTTTCAGGACATGGACTGAAGTCTTTATTAGTTCAGCCTCAGTCCTCTAAATAAAGTTTACTGAAGAATAAATCAGGTGACAATCACCTGTCTGATCAATGAAGTCTGTGAGTCTCCTCAATAGTCACTGCACTGTTCTTCTGAACGAGTCAGCTGAGTGACGTCAGCACAACCCCCCCCCGTCTCTGTACTCAGGCCAGGAAGGGAGGTGATGAAGGAACTGGATGATGGAGTGAAGAGGGAACAAACGACTGGAAGTCAGCGAAACCCTCGAGGTCACACAGATCAGTGCAGACATCTCAGGAGAGGCAGGAGGAAACCTACAGCTGACTCAAAAATACTTCACAGTTCAGAGATAACAGCCTAATAACCTATAATAATAATATAATAACAATATAATAATGTAATAATATAATAACAAGTTAATAATAATATAATAATGGAATAATAATACTATAATAATATGATAATAATATAATAACAATATAATAATATAATGTAATAATAATGTAATACTGTAATAATAATATAATACTAAGTTAATAATATGATAATATAATAATGATACAATAATAATTTAATAATAATATAATTATAATAGTAATGTAATAATAATATGATAATATAATAATGATATAATAATATTTTAATAATAATATAATAATATAATAATTTAATGATATAATAATATAATAATAATAATAATATAATAATAATAACCTCTGCTGAAAATAATGATGGCGGAAACAAAGGGACTGAGCGTGACAGTCATCAGCTTTAGGAAACAATCCTTTGGTGTTAGCAAA
>NC_056509.1:8671188-8686650 GCF_014905685.2 Nematolebias whitei
AGACAGACAGACAGACAGACAGACAGACAGACAGACAGACAGACAGACAGACAGACAGACAGATAGATAGATAGATAGATAGATAGATAGATAGATAGATAGATAGATAGATAATGCAGTGTTGTTTAGAAAATGACAAATTTTGGGTGAGCATTTTTTTACATCTTCACCTCCACAGTGAGCCCTCCATATCAATCTGTCCTCTCTCCAACAACCTCCATGTCTTCTCTAACTGCATCCATGTATCTTCTCTTTGGTCTTCCTTTTTGTCTTTTTCCTGGCAGCTGCATTTCTAACATCCTTCTACCAGTATACCCACGGTCCCTCCTCTGGACATGTCCAAACCATCTCAGTCTGGCCCCTCTAACGTTATCTCCCAGTTGTTCAACCTATTATGTACCTCTGATGATCTCATTCCTAAACTTATAGATTCAACTTGTCTGCTGGATTCCTTAGATAGAGAACTTTACTAATTGACTTTTACGTGAATGTTTCTGTAAAGTGCCCTGAGACAACTTTGTTGTGATTTGGCGCTATATAAATAAACTGAATTGAATAGAATATAATTTAATTATCCATCCTTGTCACTCATAAGGAGAACTCCAACATCTTCATTTATGCCACTTCCAGTTCTTTCTCCTGTCTTTTTGTCCATGTCTCTGTCTCCAGACCAGACAACATTTCACCACTGTCTTATAAACTTTTCCTTTGACCTTTGTTGACACCCTTTTGTCACAAATCACTCCTGAAACTGTTCTTCATCCACTCCATCCTGCCTGGACCCTCTTTTTCACCTCTTTACGACACTCCCCATTTTTCTGGACAGTGGACCTCAAGTACTTGAAGTCCTGCGCCTTTTATGACCTCTGCTCCTTCTAACCTCAGTGTTCCACCAGCCTCCCTCTCATTCACACATGTACTCTGTCTTAAAACGGCTGACTTTCATTCCTCTTCTTTCAAGTGAATACCTCCACCTCTCCAATTTCATTTCCACCTGTTCCCTGATCTAACCACAGATCACAATGTCATCTGAAAACATCATAGACCACGGGAATTCCGGCCTGACCTCATCTGTTAGTCGGTCCATCACCAGAGAAAACAAGAAAGTCTCAGAGTTGATTCTAAATGCATTCCCACCTCCACCTTGAAGCTATCCGTCACTCCTACAGCACATCTCACCACTGTCCTGCTGTCCTCATACATGTCCTGTACCAGTCTAACATACTTTTCTGCCACTCCAGATTTCCTCATGCAATACCACACGTCCTCCCTGTCATATGCTTGTTCTAAATCCACAAAGACACAATGGAGTTTTTTCTGACATTCTGTACTTCTCCATCAGCATTCTCAAAGCAAAGATGACATTTGTTGTGCTCTTTCTTGGCATGAAACCATATTGCTGCTCACAAATAATCAGCTCCTGTCTAAGTCTAGCTTCTACCGCTCTCTCCCAGATCTTCATTGTGTGAATCATCAACTTAATGCCCCTGTAGTTGCTACAACTCTGTACATCACCTTGTTCTTAAAAATGGGCACCAGCACACTTCTTCTCCATTCCTCAGACTTTTTCTCACCCTCAAATATACCATTGAATATTTGAGTCAAAAACCTCACTGCCATCTCTCCAAGACATTTTCAAACCTCCACTTGTATGTCATCAGGTCCTACTGCCTTCCCCTTCTTTATTCCTTTCAGAGCTTTTCAGATTTCACCCTCACTAATCTTTCCCATTTCCTGGTCCACAGTTTCTATGACCTCTACTTTGTTTTTCATACTCTTCACTCTTTAGCTCCTCAAAGTACTCCTTTCATCTTCCGTCACACTCTTCTCACTTATTAGAACATTACCATTCCTATATTTACCAAGCTTAACCTGCTGCACATCCTTTCCAGCTTGATCTCTCTGTTTGTCCAATCGGTACAAGTCCTTCTTGCCCTCTTTAGTGTCCAGCTTCCCATCTAACTCATCATACACCTTCTGCTTTGCCTTTGCCACCTCCCTCTTTGCTCTACATTGCATCTCCTTATATTCCTGTCTCCTCTCTTCAGTCTTCTCAGTCATATTTCTTCTTAGCTAACCTCTTTCTTTGAATAGCTTCCTGCACTTCACTATTCCTCCACCAGTTTCCTTATCATCCATTCTCTGGCCAAATGACACACCAAGTACCTTCCTACCTGTCTCCCTAATTACTGTTGCTGTAGTAGTCCAGTCATTTGGAAGCTCTTTCTTACCACCCAGATCCTTAACAGCTCCTTTCTGAACTCCTCACAACATTCCAAAACAGTTCAATCTGGTCCTCCAGAGGACCAGATTGAACTGTTTTGGATTTTTCTACCTGGATTATTGAGCATGCATCAGGATGTCCTCACAACATTCTTATTTCTTCAGCTTCCACCATTTGGTCTTCTTCTCTAGCTTTACTCTTTGCAATTTTTAAATGATGATCTGGAACACACTCCAGAAGCAGTAAAAGCATTTATTGACTGAAAATGTACACATCTAATCAAATACTGATTAGTTATGATGACATCTTTTCAGCATATCTGTTCTGGACTGTTAGAAGACAGAAGCATGGGAATGCCTTTTTTCCCTTCAGCTGCTGCCAGGCTCTGTAACAAATGTGTGTTTAATAGTTCTGAAGTGAACTTGTCTCTTAAATTAATGATAATGAGAACTCTGCATGGAAAATCCATTCTGAGAGGAGAGCCAGAGGAGAAGCAATAAGCTCAAGTCCCCATACTGTATATATGTGTGTGACTGTATGGGTCCTGTGTTCAGTGCAAATATGAATATTTTTGATGATGGAGGAAGGCAAATAAATCTCCATAGTCATGTAAAATTATGATATGGGAGCAGAAACACACACTGACAAAAGGAAAAAGGAGAAATCACATATTCATCTATCATTCAGGTTTCTTCCCACAGTACAAAAACCTGCACATTAAGCTGTCTTCAGCCCCAGGCCTCCCTTGTAAAATAGATCTGTGATCTCAATCAATTTTGCTTGGTTAAATAAAGGATAATTTTTTTATCAACTTGGAAAAACTTTTGTACTTAAAAATTCATAATTAAATTATTATTCTTTAAAAAAAATGAAATAGTTCAATTCAATTTAACAGGTCTCTCATCTAAATGACATGTGAAACTGATGGACACTCTGCCCAGTTTTTACCAGCATGTCACATTCCTACACAGGGAGACAACACTCTGGACTGTGTGTACACTAATATTCGCGGTGCGTACAGAGCTCTTCCTCACCTCCATCTTGGCGTCTTTGACCACATCTCAATCCTGCTGGCGCCAGCATATTGTCCACTGATGAGATAGATTAGGCCAACAAAGAAGACAGTCACTGTGTGGCACAGAGATGTAGACTCTGTGCTCTAGGACTGTTTTCAGTGCACAGATTGGCAAGTCTTCAGACAGGTGGCTACATAGTATGAGGGAGAGGTGAACCTGGAGGAATACACCTCCTCTGTTCTTGGCTTCATCTCAAATTGTGCTGATGATGCCATCACCACCATGACAGTAACTTGTTATCTGAATCAAAAACCCTGGCTGAATGCTGAGGTGAGAGCTCTGCTGAAAGCTAGGGACACTGTGTTCAAAGTCACATACGCCCAGAAAATTCAGGGTTACTTCATCACCAATGACCCCTTGCAAATGTGGAAGGGCATCAAGTGCAGTACGAACTACAACATCAGGGATGCACAATGCCCAAATTGCCAGATGCACTCAATAAGTTCTATGCTTATGACATATGACAGCTCGGCTAGACACCCCAGCTGTCATATAGTGAAGTTTGCGGATGACACAGCAGTAGTGGGACGCATCACGAACAATGATGAGTCTAAATACAGAGAGGAGGTGGAACACCTGGTGCAGTGGTGCATGTACAATAATCTCTGCATCATTGTGGAGAAGACCAAGGAGACAGTAGTGGATTTCATAATGGACAAGGATCCTCTTCATCCCCTACACATTGGAGGAGCAGCTGTGAAGGTGGTCTCCTGCTACAGGTACTTGGGGGTGCATATATTCAGTGACCTCACCTGCAGAGTCAACACTTCTTGTCTGGTCGAGAAGGCCCACCAGCATCTCTACTTCTTCAGGAAGCTGCGGAGAGCTGGACTTGGGATCTCTGTCCTGAGGAACATTTAACACTGTGTGGTGGAGAGCGTTTTCTGTACCTGCATCACCGTGTGGCACGGCAGCTGCACTGCTGCTGAGAGGATGGCTCTGCAGTGGGTGGTTAAGGCTGCACAGAAGACTGTGGGGAGCAGCCTTCCCACCACCTCAGACATATACACTTCACGGTGCAGAGGGAGGGCACTCCACATCATGAAGGACTCCACTCATCCTGCACACAGTCTGTTCCAGCCCCTCCCCTCAAGCAGACAGCTGAGGAGCATTCAGAGCAAGACCAACAGTCTCAGAAACAGTTTCTTCTCTGTAGCTGTCAGACTGCTGAACTCAAGCTGCACTGAATTCAGCTTCATCTTAGATATACTCTTCTGTACTTATTTATTTGTTAATTGCTAGGCTTCTTGATCTGGGACCTGTGTCCGAATTTTGCACCATAAATATGCAAATGTGAGCTGGTATGACAATAAAAAAAATCCTTGAATCCTTAAAATGAGTCCTCAAGGCTCAATGGGAACTAACCTGTATAAATAAAGGTTGAATGACTTCAATTCAGATTATTTATATAGCGCCAAATCACAACAGAAGTTGTCTCAGGGCATGGTACAAAAACATTCACATACATCAAAAAGCATAAAGTAAAGTTTTCTAACTAAGGAGGCCAGCACACTCGTTGAATCTTCACTTTGTCACAGTCTCCCATCCTGAGCAAGCACAGTGGCAACAGTGGAAAGGAAAAACTCCCTTTTAACAGTTAGAAACCTGCAGAACCAGACCCAGGACAAGCAGCCATCTGCTTAAGCCAGCTGAGTTTGAGAGGACAGGAAGGAGAGACAAATGAACACAGAATGGCAGGTCCAGATGTAGGTGCAGGTGTACTCCCTTTTGGAAGAAAAAAAAAACATGTCAAGAATAGAATCCTGATGCATGCTCAATAATCCAGGTAGAAAAATCCAAAAAAGTTAAATCTGGTCCTCTGGACATTCAAAAAACAAAACAAAGCAAAACAACTAAAAATGTAGAAACATTTTGTCTTTCATCCAAAAGACTTCCTCAGTCTGAGGTATAAATAAAAAGGTACAAATAAAAACAGGTTGAGCAGAGTAAGTAAAGACAGCAGCAGAGTGAAGAAATGTGGTCAGATTGTCCTCCAGCAGTCTAAGCCTAGAGCAGTATAGCAAAGGGATATCTCACAAAACCAAAGCCAACTCTAACTATAGGATTTATCAAAAATAAAATACTTAAGCTTAATCTTAAAACTGCACAATGTGCCAGTCTCATGGACAGAAACTGGAAGTTGGTTCCACAAGAGAGGAGCCTGAGAACTGAAAACTCTGCCTCCCATTCTGCTTTTGGAAACTCTAGGAAGCACAAGTAAACCTACAGTCTGAGAGCCAAGTGCTCTGTTAGCAAAATATGGAACAATAAGATCTGTAATATAAGATGGAGCTAGGTTGTTGAGAGCTTTGTAGGTTAGAAGTAAGATTTTTAATTCTATTCTGAATTTGACAGGGAGTCAATGGAGAGAAACTAAAACTGGAGAAATATGATCTCTCCCACTAACTCCAGTTAAGACTCTGGCAGCAGCATTTTGGATCAGTTGAAGACTTTTTAAATAAGTGTTGATATTTTCTGGGTTGTTAATATAAAAGTTTGATATGTTTACTCAATTTACAGTTTACTTTACAATGATAATTAACATGTTTGCCTGCAGTTTTAGCTCTGAGTCTCAGAAAGGATCAGTACTTTGTGGAAATGGAAACATTGATACCAGTTTATTTTGTTCATCAAGTTTATCATCACACTTATTAGTCATTTACTTTATATCACACAGCTTATCAGCTAAATCCCCTCAGCATCAGTGTGTGAAGCTTTGTAACTTCCGTTCTCAAACCCAGCTCCAGAACCAGTCACTGACCACAAAAAGTACTGTCTGTTTTTTCTCTGATAAGATTGCAAATGAGGTAATGGCTGTTGTGTCAAAGCAAGATCTGTTACATGTGAAGATGTATAAATGAAGCTGCGTTGCTCATGTTTTTTAGAGAACACACAAGAATCCTTGGGCTGCGTTTCCATTCAATGTGTTCTCTCCTTCTGCAGAAGAGAAATAAACCTTGCTACGTGTTTTCAAACAAAGTTCTCAGTCTGCTAAATTTTATTGAACAACAAAGTTTGATAAAACTCCACATAAGTTTTTGGACACCCAGATAATAAACCATTGCAATAAATGGTAAATGGACTGTACTTATATAGCGCCTTTTTTATTTCAAGATACTCAAAGTGCTTTACACTACAATCTGTGTCCTCATTTACCCGTTCATACAGCTCTATACTAGATCTCTACAAAGCTAATTGAACAAATCATTCTAAAGAGACTAATCGGTGCTTTGAGATCACATTCATACACCGATGGGACACACATCATAGGCTATGAGGCGTTCAGTGTCTTGCCCAGGGACACTTCGACATGTGACTGCTGGTGGATTCGAACCCCCAACTCTTGCATTGGAGGACGACTGCTCTAACCACTCAGCCACAGCTGCCCACTATCAAATAAGTATATGTGAGCCATTTTAGAGCTGTTCCTGTAATATAATGTGATCAACTGTATCAAATCCAGCACTGAGGTCTAACAGGACCAGTATAGACACAAGTCCATTGTCTGAGGCCACGAGAATATCATTAGTGACTTTTACTAGTGCTGTTTCTGTGCTATGATGAGCTCTAAATCCTGACTGAAACTCTTCAAACAGATTATTTCTTTGTAGATGCTCACGCAACTGACCTGCAACTATTTTCTCTAGACTTTTTGAGATGAATGTTAGATTATGTATAAGTCTATTGTTGGCCAGAATTTCTGAATCAAGATCAGACTTCTTCAGTAAAAGTTTAATTACAGCAACCTAAAACGCTGCAGTACATAACCATTCATCAAAGACAAATTAAGCAGATATAAAATGTGGACATCAGTTAGGGGATATACAGTATTTTCCGTCGTACATGTCGCACCGCCCTATAAGTCGCATCAGTCCATATTTGTCTAATAAAGTGGACAAATCCATAAATATGTTGCTTCACTGTACACGTCGCATCTATTACGCGTCATCGCAGACAACCCAGAAATGTGGGCTGAACCCGGAAATGTGGACCGGTGTTGTGCCAAAAACCGATGAGCTGCCAAATGGCGGCTGCGGGAGCGTGCACAGGAGGACTTTAACAAAAATTTAACAAGAGTAACACTTAAAAACAATTATTTGTTTGCTCGAAATTATAGTAAATGTGTGTAGCAATCTAACGTTTGGTTAATAAATGCACATTGATTGTCAAATCAGTTCTATTTCCAAACCCAATACGTGGAAGAAAACGCGTGCACGTGACGAGTCGCTGTGCACATTTACCAAGACAAATGCCTCAAAATAATTATTTGTTTGCTCGAAATTATAGTAAATGTGTGTATCAATCTAACGTTTGCTTAATAAATGCACTTTTATGGTCAAATTGGCTGTATTTAAAAAAAAAGTTTTGCTGTCCCGGAGATGCAAAGCGGGCACGTGCAGCTGGGGCAGCCGCTGCATTTCTTTAAAATTTAACGATAACCACCTAAAAAACTTATTTGATTGCTCGATATTGTAGCAAAGGTGTGTCTCAGTCTAACATTTGCTTAATAAAGGCACTTTAAATGGTCAGATTAGCTGCATTTCGCCGGGGCGGTGCAGCTGTTTTGACGGTTCCAAGCAGCAAGCAGAATGCAGGTGGGGAAACTATGGCAGGCCGATTGATTCATTAATAACTGGTGAAGATTCTCGGTTATCCAGGACATGGTAAGTTTAAAAAAAATTCAAGAAAAAAATAATAAAATATAAAGTGAAGTATAATAAATAAAGTCCAGTTGTTTTTGTCTTGAACTTTTTTGAATTTGTCATTATAGCCACTTTTACCTATTACATGACACAACAGCATACCATATACTATTACTACTCTGCTGCCATCAAATGGCTGAAAGTGGTATTGCTCAATTTTTTTTCTCAGTCAGAATTAATGAAAATGATCATATCTCAGCCAAAAAATAGTTTATAAATATGGGGAAAAATCCATAAACATGTCGCTTCGGCCTATAAATCGCAAGGCATGCAAACTATGCAAAAAACTGCGACTTATAGGCCGAAAAATACAATACCTCTTTCAACAGTCTGGTTGGGATGGGATTTAGCATACATGTTGTTGGTTTGTATTAAGCTATTACTTTTGACAATTCAGAGAGCTCAACAGGACAAAACAATCAAACAATACATCAGGTTCTAGTAAAATTTCAAAAACTGCCCCAGATGACAGGGACTCAAAGGAAGGAAAGATAGAAAGCATGTAGGAAGGATGGTTTGAATTTTCTCTCTAATTGAAATAATTTTATTTATAAACAATCTCATTAAGTCATCACTGCTTGTAGTTGTAGGGAGACATGGTTCAACAGAGATGGGACTTTTCATTAGTCTAGCAATAGTACTAAACAGAAACCTAAGGTTATTTTTATTCTCATCTATTAAAGATGAATAATATACAGTTCAAGCTTTATGGAGAGCTTTCTTACGTTAGCCTATATTAACCTGTATAAATAAAGGTTGAATGAATGAGTTAGCAGACTATCTCTCTAAGTTAAATAGAATTCTTCCATGTTAGTGGAGCGACATTTTCTCTCCTGCTTTCTAGATGCCTGTTTTTAAGTTCATAACTCAGAATTGAACCAAGGAGCCAGTTTCCTCTGATTGATTACTTTCTTTTCAGCGGTGCAATTTTATTGTAAAGTTTACACTGAAGTTGTAAAATTATCAACAAGATCATCTAAGTTACTGCTTTCTGATGTATTACTCTGCAAGACAGAGGAAAATATCAATGGAAGAGATTATTTAAAATTGGTTACAGCGTTCTCTGATAAACACCTGCTAAAATGAAATTTAATCTCCGTGGCAGTGTAGTCAGTTAATGTAAACACAAAGGTTTTTCAAAAATGGTCAGACAAAACAGGATTTTGAGGATGTATTGCACTGTAATATACCATATTATTTTACATTAGTGTTTAGTCTATATCTATATCTAGAGTGTATCATTTAGCGTTTGTTTAGCGTATAACATAATGTATATCATAGATCCTTATACATTGCTTCTTTTTAAACTTTATATTTACACTGAACAGCATACACAACATTAAACCCCAAAATACATTACGGCAAAGACTGGTTCATCCCAAAGATACAGTCCCCCGGCACAAACAGAGTAATATTGTGTATGCTGTTCAGTGTCAGGAGGGCTGTGATCAGTCTTACATCGGGGAAACTAAACAGCCACTGGTCAAAAGGATGGACCAGCACAGAAGATCAACATCATCAGGCCAGGACTCTGCGGTCTACACTCATCTCCAGGCCAGCGGTCACTCTTTCAAGGATGAAGATGTGCACATCCTGGACAGAGAGGAACGATGGTTTGAGAGAGGAGTAAAGGAGGCCATCTTTGTGAAAAGAAATCGTCCATCATTAAACAGGGGTGGAGGCCTCCGGGTTCAACTGTCCCCCTCTTACAATGCTGTGATTGCTAGTATCACTCAGCCCTCTGTGAACAGTAAACAGCCATCAGTGTGCTAATGATCCATTGTTAGGCTGATGGTCCTTCTTGAGCATGTGATCAGCTGGTTTTGGATGTCAACAACAAACTGGTTGATCCACTCTGAGAAGGTGCTATTTAAGAGACTGAGCTGAAAACAGCACCTCAGACTGAGGAAGTCTCTCGGATGAGAGACGAAACGTTTCTACATTTTTTGTTGTTGTTTTGCGTTGTTTTGGGTTTTTTTAATGTCCAGAGGATCAGATTTAACTTTTTTAGATAGTTTTAAGAGCTAATTATTCAACTTTAAATTTCTTTTTTTAAACCATTTTATGTGATTTCAAGTAATTTTTCATTTACATTATTTAAGTATTTCCTTGATATATTTTATTTTATTTTGTCTGTTTTTGCACAGTTTAATTTATTTTTATGCATCCAAGTTATTTTATCTGTTGTTTGTTGTTGATCTTGCACTACAAATTAGTTTGAACATTACTGTGGCAGTTCTTTGGAACCAAACATAATAAACCAGATGACGCTTTTGCCATAAAATACATTGCATACTGGTGTGTTTTTTTGTTTTTTATTACTTTAAGTATATATATATAGGTTAATGTAAACAGGGCTGTCAGATTTGCAATGACTTTATGTTAGGTGGGTGAATAATCTGATCATCTGACTATTGATTGTAGTAATTCCCATTATTAGTAGAAATAGAGGGACTCAAACCAAATTTCGCTTAAGGCCCCATGAAGGCTAGGGCCAGCCCTGCAGGTAATACCGATAATTTGAGCTATTTCAAAGTTTCTAGTAGAAATGTTGTGTCGCTCATCTACCAGTTTTGCTTCCTCGACATGCTAATATTATTAGCATTAGCCAGGTGGAAATAAATTTGTGAGGTAGACATAGATCACACATGCAAAGTCAGGTCAGTTTTCCACAATCAGAATAAAATGATCAGATTACGTGTTTACATGCACACGGTTCAGATTATGAATCGGTATAAACTAGGGATGCACCATACACTTTTTTTTACTTCCGATCCGATCCCGATACCTAGATCTGAGTATCTGCCGATACCGATCCAGTTCCGATATCATGATCATCATTGATTTTATACGAGGCTGTAATAATCTCCTCTCAAGTACAATTTGTACAAATATATGCAAGCATGTCCAAAAAGGCAACTTGAGGTAAATTGTATTAATGTTGGATAAGTTTTAAAGTTAGAATTAAATTCTGCAAACACAAAACAAGTTTCTTTTTATTCCTAGTTTTAAAGTGGATATTAAAGTGATTAATTTAAGTGATTGTTTAAAGTTATTTTATATTTTATAAGGGGCAGATATAATAATTTTTTTCTTCTTTCTGCACTCTTTTTTTCAATGTTTTCTTTGTGATGATTTTTTTTTTAAATTTTGTTTCATTTAAATGAATGAATAAATGAATAAAATAAAATGTTAAATGGCTTCAAACATCTGCTAAGTTCATGGCATAAACCAACAGACATGTTCCTGTTTTTAGTATTTTACATCACTTTATAATGTAGCTGTTCAGGTTTTTAATATATATAATTTTCAAATCATATGTTTTTTATGATTGTCTACTGTTGTACTGATAAATATCTCCTGAAGGGTAAACTATATCTTGACTGCAAGTATTGTCAAGTTTCTCTGCAGTTACTGTGAGGTGTCCACTTGACAGACTGGGACCAGACTTCCTTTTTCACTCAGCATTCCTTTTTTAATTTCACCAGTTGCACAGATAATACAGTTGATTTGGTAAACGGTGGTTACAACTAATCAGGTGGTCAGTTTATCAGGTGAAAAACCTTCAACAAAAAACACAAATAAATTAGTTTAAATACATTGCTACAATTTTTTATAACAAACGCTCATATAAATATTTAATAATTACTTGAAGACTTATATTTTATGTAGAACAAACATTTACACGTTCAGAGATTACTCAAATAAATTTTGTCTTCCTCTACTCAAAGCAAACTGATCCAAAAAGCACCTCTAAAACTCCAATTAATGAGCTTACCGATAGTCCTTTAAGTTTTAAGTCCCCTTTCCTCACAGGTTTCAAGTCTCTGTCTCTGCTGCCGCACACCCTGCTCGCTGTGCTTTTTTTTTTCTCTCTCAACCGAGCGGCTGGTTTGCTGTTATTTTTCTAGTGCCAGTGCGAGCAGTCAGCTGATTTGATTAAGCGCACCTGCTCAGCGCTCAGTCGCGCTGCCGTGTAGCGCGTGTGAAGAGCGCGTGCACAGTATGTGCAGCGTGCACGGTGTGGGCGGCGCCAGGTTGCCGTGACACCTCCCACTCGATCTTTATGTGGTGCTACACAGAATGGTCGTACCTTCTCAGGCGAGCTAGGCACTCTTGACTTGATCTTCAACTGGTACAAGGACAACAAGGCGCCGGACATCCCGATGCAGTATGGTATCTTGGCAAATTGACTTGGGATCTCTGGTGACAGGTTTTGGGGTCTTCATCGAAAAACTGGAACTTGGAGAGACTTTTACATGAACATCTTGGATGACATTTCCAGGATCTGGATTCACACGGATAACTTTTGCAAGTTTGAACTGCCCTCTTAGTGCATTTTGGTCACAGAGCCAAACTATGTCTCCAACGGCAACATTTCTTTCAGCAGTGTGCCACTTACTGCGAATAAACAGGTTTGGACCAGCGAGTTGGCTCCAGGACTTCCAGAAGTTGTTGACCATGTTTTGCACTTGTTGGAGTCGTTTGAAGGGGTAAGTGGTGTAGTCAATACTTTTGAAGTCACCATTTTGTGTGGCTCGACCAAGTAACAGAGTGTTTGGTGTGATGTACTGGATCCTCTCTTCTGCGCTCTGAATTCTGGCATCGATGGGTCTTTCGTTAACAAGATTGGCAGCTAGATGGAGTACTGTGAGAAATTCACTAAAGGTAAGGCCCCCTACATTACCAAGACTTTGGAGTGCTTTTTTGGTGATTCTGACAGCAGCTTCGGCAGCTCCATTCCGGTGAGGCGAGTCAGCTGGCAGGATTTTCCATGTCCAGTTAGTTTCATGTTTGGCAGCATATTCTCCAAGTGACTCTTGATTTTGTTCTTTCAAGTAAATGTACATCTCTTTTAATACAGGTTTTGCTCCAACGAAGTTGGTACCAGGATCAGACCAGATTTTTTGGGGATGGCCTCGGACTGCGGTGAACCTCTGGTAAGCAAGCAGGAAGCTTTCTGTAGATAATGTGTTTGCCAGCTCGACATGAATAGCTCGACTGGACATGCAACAAAACACAACACCCCAGACTTTCATTGTCACCCTCTTTCTGACATCATCCTTCACATGGTGAGGTCCAAACAAGTCGACAGATGTGAATTCAAACGGTGCAGCAGGAGTTGACCTCTCTTCAGGCAAGTTTCCCATTATTTGCTTGCAGGTTCTTGCTTTTGCTTTCTTGCAGGTGATGCACTTGTCCACAACCTTTCGGGCAATAACTCTTCCCCTGATGACCCACGCCTTCTTCCTCATCCGCAGAAGGGTTCCTACCACTCCATAATGTCCCTCGCTGTGTGCTTCTCTGGCTAGGAGGGTGGAAATCCAGGTTTGGAATGGTAAAAGAGGAACGGCTTTGCAGTCTTCGTTGAAGTTCTGGATTCGACCACCACAAACTAGAAGTCCACTTATCTGGTCTCTGTAGACGACTAATCTGTCTGTTGTGGTGTTAGGGAAGCTCACACCCTTTTGTGCTGCTAGACAGAGATCTCGGAACACATCTCGTCTTTCATTGATTGAAAGGATCCCTGAAGATGGTACTGCCTCCCACTTTTCTTGATCTGCGACCTTGACTCTCAGGAACTTTTTGGCTGCTCTCCAGATCCACGCCACGGTCCCAATCAGTCTTCTCAGGTTGCTGAAGCGTTTTTCATCAACTAAGCTTAAAATTACCTCTTCAGCAGGTGGTCTTCTTGGCACTTTATGGGCCGTATCTTGAGCTGCTTTCAAGTGACTTCTGGTCAGGATGGCTGCAAATGTCTTTTTCTGAATTTTTTCAACTTTATCTCAAGCTTGTGCAGCAACATCTTTGGCAGATCTTTTTGGCCACTTATCATCAGGAAGTTGGAGAAACTTTGGACCCAACTGCCACTCAGAGTCCTCAGTCAGGGCTTCAGGACTGGCCCCTCTGGTAATGATGTCTGCAATGTTCACCTGCCCAGGAATCCACCACCAGTCGTTGACGTCAGTACTGCCCTGGATTTCACCAACACGATTTGCGAAGAATGTTTGGTAGCCATAGCTTTCTCGCTGGATTGCACCCAGTACAGTTTGGCTGTCAACAAAATGGTACCACTTCTTGATTTTCATGTGACAGTGTCTCTGAAAGTAGTTTTTTAGGCGGGCAGCAAAAACAGCTCCACATAATTCTGCTTTCACAGGATCACCTTTTTGATCGAGGGGGGTCAGCTTTGCTTTAGCCTCGACCAGTCTTACCACGATGCCACTTGTGCAGTTCCAACAAAGATACATCACTGCGCCATATGCATTATCACTTCCATCAGAAAATGTAATGGCAATGGGCTCTGTGCAGGGATCTGGTGGAGTTAGGGATCTGGTAAAATGGATTTGGCTCAGGTTAGCATACTCTTCTAGAAGGTTTATGGAGTCTTCTCGAAGTCCTTCAGACAAGGCGGTGTCCCAAGTGTCTTCTAAGTAGTACTTTATTTTAGCTTCTTGAAAAGCTCTCCTTACCAGGATGGCACCTTTTTGCTTGGCAGGAGTCACGAGGCCTAGTGGGTCATATAGGCTGGAGACTTGGCTCAGCAGTTCTCTTCTGGTGAGTGGATCAGGGGTTTGGTTTCTGACTTCTTCTCTGAGCAGGTTTTGACCAATACGCATTTTCTTCTTTTTCTTTGAGAAGTTCACTGCAACCATTACATTGAGTTTGTCGTTGTCGATGGTGTAACCAAGGCCGAGAGCTTTGTTGTCATCTTCTGTCAGCTGGTTAGGCAGGATCATGGTGATGGGCTCTGTTTTGATTATTTTGGTTGCCTCACTTTTGGAACCTTTCCTCCCAGTTTGACTGGAGTAGACCCAAGGTTTCATGTAGAATTGTCCGGCTTTTAGGATGTACTCGACATTGGCTGTGAGACGTTTCAGATGCTCAAGGTCATTGTGTGAAGTCAGGATGTCATCGACGTAAGTATCTTCCTCCAGCACACGCCTTTCTTCTTTAAAGTGCCTGAATGAAGGCAAATTTGCAGTCTCTCGCATGGCGACTTGGGCTATGCAACCAGCAGGTTTATCTCCAATGTTGACTCTGGTTATAGCATAATCTTCTATTTCTGCATCTTCAGTGTCACGCCACAAAAATCTGTGCAGGTGGACCTCTTGATCTTCCAACCAGACAGAATTGTACATCTTACGGATGTCACCAAGTGCAGCGTAGACACCAATTCGGAACCTCAGCAGGACAGCTCTAACTGGGTTCAGGACGTCAGGACCTTTGATGAGGATGTCATTCAAACTGAGACCTTTGTACTTTTGGCTACTATTCCACACCAATCTCACTGGAGTAGAGACAGAGTGTGGATTTGGTGCAATGAGGTGGCTGATGTACCACACTGGTCCAGTCCAGCTCAGCAGGATGTCTTTGGACAACTTCATAGCAGCTCTGCGATGCATCATTTCGTGGACTTGCGAAGTGTAGGTCTTCTTCCACTCAGGTTCTTTTGACA
>NC_056509.1:8686750-8689056 GCF_014905685.2 Nematolebias whitei
GTTCCATTATGTGGATGACACCTGGGTCAAAATCCAAACCAAGGAAATAGAAGTGTTCACCAGACACATTAACTCGGTCGATAACAACATCAAGTTCACCAGAGAGGATGCAAACGACAACTAACTGCCTTTTTTGGACTGTTTGGTTCAGATGGAAAGAGAGGACAGCCTCAACATTGAAGTGTACAGGAAACCAACCCACACAGACCAGTATCTTCTGTTTGACTCCCACCATCCACTGGAACACAAACTCTCTGTCATCAGAACTTTACAACATCGGGCCGAATGCGTCCCCACAAAGACAGAAGGTAAGGAAAAGGAACAGAAACACATTCAAGAAGCTCTTCAAACATGTGGCTATCCTAACTGGGCTTTTGTCAAGTCAGTGAGGAAATCTACAAAACACACCAATAAACTGAAAAAGGAGAACAGCAGATGTAAAAATATTGTCATCCCTTATGTTGCTGGAGTATCAGAGAAATTCAGAAGGATCTGCAACAAACACAAGATCCCAGTACATTTCAAACCCAGCAGGACTCTCAGACAGAGGCTGGTCCACCCTAAAGACAAAACACCCATACACAAACAGAATGGTGTAGTGTATGCGGTCCAGTGCAGCGAGGACTGTCCAGACCTCTACATTGGAGAAACTAAACAGCCTCTTCACAGACGCATGGCTCAACACAGGAGAGCCACCTCCTCTGTACAAAATTCAGCTGTTCGCCTCTACCTCACAGATAAGGGACACTCTTTTGAGGCCCAAAATGTGCACATTTTGGACCGAGAACACAGATGATTTGAGAGGGGGGTGAAGGAAGCAATTTATGTAAAAAGAGAAAAGCCGTCTCTTAACAGAGGAGGAGGTCTCAGATTTTCACTTTCAAAAACCTATAATGCAACTTTAAAACAGATTCCCAGTCGGTTTTCACACCTGATGGGAACAGAGGGGCCTCGTCTGTGAATTAGAGGAACAAAAGACTCTTACTGTTAAGGTGTTTAGGTGTGAATTGCCAATCTACATATGTGTGTGTGTCTTATCTCACTCAGCCTTAAAACCTGTATCTCTCACTCTCTGCTCTTTGAATTGAGAAAGCTCCTCGGATGAGGAGCGAAACGTCTTCTGTTACAAATAAAGTCCAGTTGTTTTTGTATTGAACGCTTTTTGAATTCATCATGTCCTGGATGACTGAGAATCTTCACCAGCATATTGCTAAACATTTTGGGAAGGATACCCTAGGAGCAGTGAGGGAGTTTGAGAAGATGTCAAGGAAGTTTGCAGACTACAGGAATCATCTTCGTTTCAGTCTGAGATGCAGACAAGAAAAACTCATCCCCAGCAGTTTGAAACTCAATTCCACGATCAAAGGACACAGAGCAGAAGGAATACTCCTGAAAGCTCAAAACAAGCTGCTCAGTGAGAGAATAAGACAGATACACTTCACCATTGAAGCTCTCTCACTCAAAATGGATCAGACCCTCCAGAAGCTGTCTACTCGGCTACCACTTCCTTTGTTGGAAGAAGTTTCTTGTTTCGTTGAAAAGGTCCAGCTTTCACAGCATCAAAAGAGCAAGGAACGTCAAAAAAGTAAGTTTCTAAAATTACAACAGAGAGCTGTTTTCTCATCACAAACCATCAGTCAAGAGCAGGAGTTTGTCGCCAACACTAATTTTCAGGACTAGTGGGTTAGAAATTTGTATAACAGGACATTGACACAACCTGAGAAAGATGTGCTGACAAAAGGACTAAATTTTGCCATCTCCCCACAAGAAATACCTGTTCTGGAACTAATCACGGCCACTGAATCCACGATTAGGAACAACAACTTGACGGAAGGAGAGGCAGAACAACTCAGAATGAAAATATCAGCAACCCTCTCCAGTGCCAAACCGCCTCCTTCAAACCTCACACCACAGGAAAGGAAAGCTGTAACATCACTCAGCCAGGACCAAAACATCACCATTTTACCAGCTGATAAAGGAAGATGCACAGTAGTCAACAACACTTCTGAATACTGGGAAAAAATAACTACACTACTGAGCGATAGCAACACCTACGAGACCCTGAAGAGGGACCCAACCAGCACCAATAAAAAGAAAGTCACAGATTACCTGCAAAAACTTGAAAAGGAGAAAACAAACAATCGATCGTTGTATTATAGATTGTACCTAGGGGAAGCTACTCCCTGTCTTTATGGACTTCCAAAAATACACAAAGAAGGAACACCACTCAGACCCATCATCAACAGCATGAACTCAGTGACATACAATATTGCTAAACATCTGGCTGGTATTTTAGCTCCTCTTGT
>NC_056509.1:8689156-8692434 GCF_014905685.2 Nematolebias whitei
TGCCTGGGAAAACATGTTTTCAAGGTCAGGTTATTGCCTTGGTTTTGCACAACATGTTTTTATGAGATACCGACTTTCTGTCTGTCCTTCTGACAACCATCAAACTTGTTTTTCACTGCTCTCACGCGATCTGGTCAGGGAGGGGTATTTAAAAAGCATAACACTGTGACAGAGTTAGAAGTCTGCTGCGGACCAACGCACGAGGTGCCCAGCTGTTGGTGTGATTCCTGTCACTCGGGTCGAAGGCTTCCCGACCACGTGTCACGGTGAGAGGCTCTCATATCAATTTGTGTGTAAAGAGTGTACAAGTGTACATGTTTACTTGGCTGTTTTCTGTGGCAGATTAATAAATGACACTATTATTTCTAGCAGAACAGTCTCCTTGTTTTATTTCCTCTCGTGTGAATTATTGGGGCCGACCGTTCACGAACTTTTGTTAAAGAAATTTCATAAAACAACTCTAATGCTGGTGCATTGTCTGCCTGATAGTAGTGTGTTCCTGACCATTGTATTGTCTAGAATTTTGCTTATTGTATCCTATTTGCTTCTATGCCTCACAGAATCTCCTGAGCTCATTTGATTTCCTGGATCTCCCTGCATTCTCTGAGTATCTCTTCCATTCATTCCTTGCCTTCCCCACTTGCTTATTCTTTGATCACCCTGGACTGATCCTGGAACCTTGGACTCTCATGCAACCCAGAGTTTACCATCTTCACAAGTAAGCAGACTGGTGTTTTTATAATCTTCTTCTGTAGACCCGCTTGACTCCTAACTAGTCCCTTGTCTTCAGGGTTACAGTCCCTTCCTCCAGAGGTTGCAGTTTGACTGCTTGCATATCACTCACTTGTACATAAACACTGTTAAAACTGTTCCTGGTCTTGTGGTTGCTCTTATATTTCACGACTATTCTGGGTCCTTAGTAAATCATTACAGTGTTTACTTCTTGTTTTATTCTTGTCTGCTGTTCAGCAGTCCTGGGTCTTTTTGCCAGATTTGTTGCATAATGCATCTTACAACTTCAATGCAAACTTCACTTGATAAAATTGATCCACTGAAAAAGAAAGTCATCAATCAGAGGAAACTGGCTCCTTTGTTCAATTCTGAGTTACGTACTTTAAAGCAGGCATCTAGAAACCAGGAGAGAAAATGGCGCTCTACTAATGTTGGAGAATTTTATTTAACTTGGAAAGATAGTCTGCTAACATATACAAAAGCTCTCCGTAAAGCTAGAACTTTATATTACTCATCCTTAATAGATGAGAATAAAAATAACCCTAGGTTTCTGTTTAGTACTATTGCTAGACTAATTAAAAGTCCCATTTCTATTGAACCATGTATCCCTACGACTGTAAGTAGTGATGACTTAATGAGATTCTTTATAAATAAAATTATTTCAATTAGAGAGAAAATTCAAACCATCCTTCCTTCTACTATCTCTAGTCCCCTGTCAAATGAGGCAACTTTTAAAAAAATTCACTAGAGCCTGATTTATGTTTGGACAGTTTTTGTCAACCGTGTTCGCCCAATCTGCACGGGTTCTGGCTCGGGAGGCACGGGAAGTTTGGTCTGGGGAGACAAACAAGGAGGATTAATAACCGGGGATGTTTGCATTTGATAACTTTCTTTCGCTGTCTTAAAATAACAAGGTTCACCTGAAGGGGCCGCGAACCCAGAAGTGGAAGGTTTCTGGGGGTTGTAGTCCCGTTCTCACCTCCGTTCCTGGAAGCGGTCATCAATGGAAATGGCCATTTCGATTAGTTGGTCGAACCCTTCCGGTTCATCTCATGCAGCGATTTGGTCCTTTATCTGGTCGGAGAGAGAGTTCAGAAACACACCTTGGAGAGCAAGTTCGTCCCACCTCGTTTGAGTCGCCAGGATCCGGAACTCCAGGGCGTACTCAGAAACAGGACGGCGGCCTTGACGTAACCCCAGGAGACATTTCACTGCGTTAGAAGCCTGCAGGGGGCGATCGAAGATCTGTCAAAACTCCTTCAGGAGTTGGGGGTAAGTAGCCGGGGGATTCACGTGGGACTGCATAAAAGAATTAGCCCAGCGAAGGGCGTTACCTTTGAGAAGGTTAATAAAGTAAATAATTTTCGCAGAGTCTGTGTGGTAGAGAGACGGGGCTCCCTCGAAAGCGAGTCTGCACTGCAGCAGAAAACCCCCACATTGGTCAGGATCTCCGGCGAACAGTTCAGACGGTTTGACGAGCAGCTGCTGACCATGGGAGGTTGCGACAGGTGCCTCACGAGGGACGCTGGGGACAGGCGGGTCGGTCGGATCTAGAGGAAGAGGAGGTAGAAGCTGATGTTTGAGGGAGTAAATCATACCTCCGAGTTCCTGCATGTTGGACTGGGCCGCACGTTGCTGGGTCAGAACCTGTTGCAACATTGTCTCCAGTCTGCAGATCCGTTCCACCTGTGAGATGGCGGTTGTCTGTTCGTTCCCGGTCTCATTCTGGGTCTGCTTTGGCTGGAGCATTTCTGTCATAACCACGGGGAACCCAGATTTGTATGAGACCCGGAACGAGACAGACTCAGGTGGATACAAAAGAACAGTGTTTATTTACAGGTGAAATAATAAACAGTTCTGGTGCAGCTTCTCTGCAGCTCCTTGAGGAGGTAGAGGAGGACAGTCAGAATGGAGATGGAGTTCTTAGGAGCTGATATTTTGTGTTCTGTGAATCTCTTACAGTTTGGTCCAGAGGCGGGTTCCAATCCTCCAAGAGAGCTCCAGAGAGTCCAGAGAGAGTCCAGTAGCTGGCAGGGCAGGCACTGGCTGAATTAGAAGCACCAGGCAAGGGAGATCCAGGCACGAGGGAGGTTGAGCCATGGAGGGACCCAAGGGGGTCTACAAACCAAGAACAGGTCACGAGGGAGTCCGAGGGACCAGGAACAGGACACGAGGAGTCAGGAAACCAAAGGACCATGAGGGGTCCTTTAACAAGCCGAGGAACCAGGAAACACTGGAAACAAGAGAGCAAGGTTAGTACTTGTGAGTAATAGCCTAAAAGGCTTGAAGCACAACTACCATGGAAGGTGATATGCTCCAGCGAAGAGTAGCACTGGACTGCAGCCTTTTGTAGCCGGGACGCCTCCTCAGTCTGATGGCCGTCAGGTGTGGGCAATTAGCGGCCATCTTGGAGGAGGAGCTGCAGGCAGTGGTACTCTTACACTCTGGTGAACTTGATGTTGTTATCGACCGAGTTAATGTGTCTGGTGAACGCTTCTTTTTCCTTGGTTTGGATTTTGACCCAGGTGTCATCCACATAATGGAAC
>NC_056509.1:8692444-8701581 GCF_014905685.2 Nematolebias whitei
ACAAGAGGAGCTAAAATACCAGCCAGATGTTTAGCAATATTGTATGTGAATTTTTAGCAATATTGTACTTTTATGTGAATGTTCCTGTAAAGTGCCCTGAGACAACTTTGTTGTGATTTGGCGCTATATAAATAAATTGAATTGAATTGAATTGATGCACCAAATGTTTTGGATTAGTGAGAAGTCTGCACTGTAGGTTGTCAGTTCAGCACCTGGACTCTTTCACTACATAGCCATCCTGCTGTAAGGGATGCAGTCTGAGTCTGTTCACATGTACAAGGCATTCCCTGTAAAAAGACGTTGTCTGGATGGGAGCATATGTTGTTCTCAAACCTGCATATACGGTAGTTTATCAAATCTTATTGTTCCATATTTTCCTAACAGAGCACTTCACTCTCAGACTACAGGTTTACTTGTGGTTTCTAGAGTTTCCAAAAGCAGAACGGGAAACAGAGCTTTCAGTTACAGTAGTCCCTAGTTTATCGTGGGCGATCTGTACCCTGAAGCCCTGCATTAAGTGAAAAACCGCCAATTAGGAATAGTAGTATGAAGTATTATACAAAGTGTGTGTGTATATATATATATATATATATATATATATATATATATATATATATATACAGGTCCTTCTCAAAAAATTTGCATATTGTGATAAAGGTCATTATTTTCCATAATGTAATGATAAAAATTAAACTTTCATATATTTCAGATTCATTGCACACCAACTGAAATATTTCAGGTCTTTAATTGTTTTAATACTGATGATTTTGGCATACAGCTCATGAAAACGCAAAATGCCTGTCCCAAATAATTGAGAAGGGGTTCTCTGCAGACCAAAAGTGGGCGTTTCTGGCGAATAGGCGTTTGTGGGTGGCAAACACTGATTGGCTATGGGTAACCCTCAAAGTCACAAGGATTATTGATGAGGTAACGTTTCTTTGCGATGTTTGACAAAGAAATATGATTTATTGTACTTATAAAGTATGTTATGTTTTCACTTATGCATATTATTGAAGTACGTTTATTGTAAGTCACGATAGTTTCGACCGTTCTCTCGTTGTTGTCGTGCTTTAGAAGTTTAGCTCATGTGAAAACATGGTGGGGAATTCCCATGCACGTAATGCACTGAGGTAAAGTGAGCCTCCACTCGGCTCCGGCAGCCCTTACTGGCTTACACATGCACGTTTACAACAACTGTGTGTTGCTTTTCAAAATAAAAGCTGAAAATAAAAGTTCTTAATACTTGAAAAATAAATATTTAAAAGCTGTGTATAACTGAAAAATATGAAAAACAAATAAATAAAAGTTGTTATTAGCTGAAAAATAAATAAATAAAAGCTGTTAATTATATCTATGTCTTTCTGCCATGTCAGGAACCACTCTCACTTCAGGTTGACTCTAGAAGACCCCAAGATGTTGCTCAAAAACTTTGACCAACATCTGATGTTGACTTTCAAAATAAATCCCCTCCAAAGTTTAACATAGTTCATAGTAATAGTCAAAAGTTGCTGACCTTGTTGCAACATGAGTTAACACGAACATGAGTGTAATTTGTCAATGATTCAATAACGAGTAATAACTTATTCAATAATAAGTCTGTAATTTGTCAATAATAGTCAACAACTCATTCAAGAATAGATTATGGGTGTTTGGTATGGCTCAGTGGCTAAAATGGGTTGGATGTTAGAGAAATTACTTAATTTTCAATTACCTGAATGTACAAATTCCTTCATTTATTGTTAAACTTTAGGAAATCAACTTTTTTTTCCTTGTGAAAAAAATATCAAAATTAACTTTTGGTGTTCATTTTGAATAGATTGGGGAAGGAAAACAGCCCAGGCCGTGTAGAACTGCTATTTTGTAAAAATGTTGTGCTTGGTGATCTAATCATATTTTTATTACAACTTCAGGTGTTGTGAACTGGAGGAAATATTCTGAAGAATTTCAGGCTGAGCACAGAAAGTCTTATGTAATTTCTGTCTGCTTCAGCTGTGGAGAAGAATTTAAAGACTGTGCAGGTTTCTGGGGCAGTGTCAAAAGAGGAGAGCGAGGGCCTTCTACAGTGAAGCCATTACTCCTGGGTACTGCACCCACTTCTGTGCCATGGATGCAGGGTTAGTAGTCCAGCTTTTGTACTGTGATACCCACACATTACAATAAGTAACAACTAGCAACACCCTAACTGTACTATGTTTTGTGTTTCCAACAGATGCTACGATGACTTCTAAAAATGGATGTCCCAATAAACACAATAAAAAAATTCATTGATGCATCAAATGTTGTCTGAGTATGTTTTAAGGTAATAACAAATGTGAAATCTGGAAAACAAAGAGAATTCCTGAATCTGTCTTGTGTGCTTTGATGTGTACATAAATTTATTGGAGGTCCTGAAACAACTTCTCTGAGAACACAAAGATTTTTATTTTACCTTTGGCCAAGATGTCAGTTTGAAATCAGGCTGCTTACTGCAAAACCAAGAGTTTTTTTTTAAGACAGACAGTCTTCATTTGTATTGTTTTGTCCACTAAGCTAAATGTAATTTCTAAAATATGGATAAATCTGATCTCATCATGCAGCATGAGCAACTGGGTATAGGTGTGAGGGCCAAAAGTCTGGTTATGTACTGACTCTTAAATGTGCTTGTTTTCTACTGAAACATGAAGTAGGGTTGACCTTTAAAATGTGAGACAGCTGAGGAAGTTAACCAGTAAACAGAAATACCTGCTCCAGTTGCAGAAATCTTACAGAAACTGACAAATCACTCATCTGTAGTGACTGCAGGTTGAACAAGAAAATGTGAAGTTAAAGGAAACATCCTTTGTCCCAAGGCCAGTTTAAGTATCATTAATATTTTTCTTTCTTTATGAATCGATTGTAACTTTGTTCACATTTTTTAACAACCAAAATGGAATTTGTTTTTTAATGTTACGGCTAGGTATTAAAAAACCCTAACATTTAGCTCTCCCCACTACACAGTTATGTTGCTCTTATTTTGAAATGTAACCGGAAGTTCTGTGTTAAGAGAGGCGGAAAAAGAAGTTATGGAGACGCCGCGGCAGTATACTGGAGCAATGTCGAACCAAGATGCCACCAGTGTTGAACCTGAGATGCCGCTAATGTCGAACCGGTTAACACCATATACATAATATGCCTGTGGTTAACACAATCTGCCTATAACGCCTTGTTTTTAGACATAATGTGTCTGTGGTTACGGCATTTTATCGTTCAGCCTTTTTTTCTATCGTCCAATCAGATGTTGCCGGCCAGACACGCCCATTTTTCTATCGTCCAATCAAATGTGGCTGACCAGACACGCCCATTTTTCTATCGTTCAATCAGATGCAGCCGGCCAGACACGCCCATTTTCATATAGTCCAATCAGATATGATCGCCCAGATACGCCTTCTGAATTTGCCTGCAGAGATACCTACTTGAAATAATTAGCATACCATGAAAAGGTTCTCTAAACAAGCTATTAACCTAACCATCTGAATCAACAACGTAACTCTAAACACCTGCAAAAGATTCCTGAGGCTTTTAAAAACTCTCAGCCTTGTTCATTACTCAAAACCGCAATCATGGGTAAGACTGCCAACCTGACTGCTGTCCAGAAGGCCATCATTGACACCCTCAAGCAAGAGGGTAAGACACAGAAAGAAATTGCTGAACGAATAGGCTGTTCCCAGAGTGCTGTATCAAGACAATGATCTGTGGAAATGTTCCTGTGCCCACAACAGAACCGGACCTTGTTTTAATGCAATGGCCCCTGAGGGCCCAAAGATCACGACCATCCAGTATTGACTTTCAGCCTTGGCCTTTGAGCTCAGAGACTTCTACAGATTCTTCAAATCTTTTGATGAGATTATGAACTGGAGATAACGAACATTCAAGGTCTTCCTAAATTTCCATTTAGGAACATTAGTCTGAAATTCTTCCACTATTTTTAGACTGTTTTTTACAGACTGGTGAACCTCTGCCCATCTTTACTTCTGAGAGTTTCAGCCTCTCTAAAATGCTCTATTACACCCAGTCCTCTAACCATAGTGACCTGTTGTCAATTAACCTATACAGCTGTGAAACGCTCCTCCAGCTGTACCAAGCACGTATAGCAGGACCAAGACTCTGGAACGAGTTACCTCTGCTTGTCAGACAGGCCCCCTCCCTCTCAGTTTTCAAGTCCCGTTTAAAAACTCACTACTATTCAATAGCATTCAACACCAGAGGATCTGTGTTTTGAATCTGTATGCTCCACATTGGTTTGTCGTCATTATCTGCTTCGTTTTTATGTCTATATTTCTGATTTACTTCATTTTGTATTTTGCTTTGTGTGTTATCTGTTGTTCTGTCTGTACAGCACTTTGGTTGGCCTTGTCGCTGTTTTAAGTGCTCTATAAATAAAATGGTATGGTATGGTATGGTATGGTATGGTATGGTACAACAATGGACAACAGCGACAACAATAAACAGTTATAAAAATTCATCCATTTTTTAACAAATAGGATGGGTTAAAAAAAGAAAAGTAAAAAGAAAAGTAACAAAAAACAGCTAGATTCTAAGTCTAATGTAGAAAACTAAAAACAGGAACATGTCTGCATTGGTCCCTGCCAGGAGTCCAACAGATTCTTAAAGCCACTTAGAGAGGTCAAGGTCGAGAGCTTCAGATCTTTTTGTAAGATATTCCAGGAAACAGGAGCGGAGTAGGAGAAGGTCCTTTTGCCTAGTTCAGTCCTCACTGAGGGAACACTGCAGGTAATAATGTCCTGAGAGCGCACACTGTAGCTGCACACACGCAGAGACATGTATGTATGAAGGCAGCAGACCAGGAAGTGATTTAAAGATGAAAATGTACCAGTGGAAGAGTCTGCGTGAAGTTAATGATGTCCAGTTAACCAGTGAATACAGAGTACAGTGGTGCGCACGATAATCACAGCCAGTTATGAATCTTAGTGCACCATGATAGACAGCATCCAACATCTGCAGGGTTCTTGTAGGAGCGTTCATGTAAATAATGTCACTGTAATCAATGGAGGGAAGGAAAGTCACAGATACAAGGTGTTTCCTAGCATTCAGAGTTAGACAGGATCTGTTTCTGAAAAAGAAGCCCAGTTTAACTTTCAGTTAAACCAAGTTTTTTTTACCAAGTTTTCCACATGGAGCTTCAAAGAGAGATGTGAGTCGACCAAGATACCCAAATATTTATAGGAATCAACAAACTCAATGGGGACACCATTTGAGGATGAGATCAGAGGAGGAACTGCTGGGACCAACTTCCTATTTGAAAAAAACATCCCTTTGGTTTTGTCGGCATTTGGGACAAGTTTGAGGCAGAACAAATCTGTCTGGATGTTGTTGAATGCAGATTTCAAAAGCTGGAAAGCCTTAGCAACTGTTTTAGCTCGACAATAAACAACTGTGTCATCAGCATAGAAATGTATGGATGCATAAGGGATGTTTTTACCAACATTATGTATGTAGATTGTAAAGAGGGTGGGTCCTAAGACTGAGCCTTGTGGTACACCATTGTTGACTGTTAAGTAACTGGAGGAAGTACCATTATGTTGAACACATTGCCTCCGGTCTGAGGGATAGTTAGAGAACCAACCAATGGTGTGATCTGAGAAACCGATTTCTGAGAGTTTATGACACAACATGTTATGATCCAGTGTCAAAAGCTTTAGACAGGTCTAAGAAAAGTGCAGCACAATAATCCTTAGCATCCAGTGCTTCAACAACGTCATTAAGAACCTTCAGTGAAGCAGTCGTTGTGCTGTGTTGTTTCCTGAAACCAGATTGATGTGGAGGTAAGATGTTAAATGAGTCCAGGTAATTTTTGATTTGAGAGTTTATCAGTTTTTCTAGAACCTTGGCTAAAATACAGAGTTTGGAGATTGGTCGATAGTTGATCAGTGAGGTGGGGTCACCTCCCTTCAGCAAAGGAAGAACAAAGGCTGTTTTCAAGTGTCTGGGATGGAGTTTTGTCTTATGGAGAGATTGAAGATGTGGGTCACAGGACTGTGATGATATGAGCAGCCAGCCTTAAGAAATAAGGTGGAAGTTCATCTGGACCTGCAGATTTTTTAGGATCAAGATCTTTTAACAGTTTATTGACCTCACTGATTGAGAATGGAGAAAAAGAGAAGGTGTGATTAACTGAGGATTGACTTGTACAGGTCCTTCTCAAAAAAATTAGCATATTGTGATAAAGGTAATTATTTTCTATAATGTAATGATAAAAATGAAACTTTCATATATTTCAGATTCATTGCACACCAACTGAAATATTTCAGGTCTTTAATTGTTTTAATACTGATGATTATGGCATACAGCTCATGAAAACCCAAAATGCCTGTCCCAAAAAATTAGCATATCATGAAAATGTTCTCTAAACAAGCTATTAACCTAACCATCTGAATCAACAACGTAACTCTAAACACCTGCAAAAGATTCCTGAGGCTTTTAAAAACTCCCAGCCTTGTTCATTACTCAAAACCGCAATCATGGGTAAGACTGCCGACCTGACTGCTGTCCAGAAGGCCATCATTGACACCCTCAAGCAAGAGGGTAAGACACAGAAAGAAATTGCTGAACGAATAGGCTGTTCCCAGAGTGCTGTATCAAGGCACCTCTGTGGGAAGTCTGTGGGAAGGGAAAAGTGTGGCAGAAAACGCTGCACAACGAGAAGAGGTGACCGGACCCTGAGGAGGATTGTGGAGAAGGGCCGATTCCAGACCTTGGGGGACCTGTGGAAGCAGTGGACTGAGTCTGGAGTAGAAACATTCAAAGCCACCGTGCACAGGCGTGTGCAGGAAATGGGCTACAGGTGCCGCATTCCCCAGGTCAAGCCACTTTTGAACAAGAGACTGCGTCAGAAGCATCTCGCCTGGAACTGCTGCTGAGTGGTCCAAAGTTATGTACTCTGATTACAGTAACTTTTGCATTTCCTTTGGAAATCAAGGTCCCAGAGTCTGGAGGAAGAGAGGAGACACAGAATTCACATTGCTTGAGGTCCAGTGTCAAGTTTCCACAGTCACTGGGGTGTCATGTCAGCTGCTGGTGTTGGTCCACTGTGTTTTATCAAGCGCAGGGTCAATGCAGCTAGCTATCAGGAGATTTTGGAGCACTTCATGCTTCCATCTGCTGAAAAGCTTTATGGAGAGGAAGATTTCATTTTTCAGCACGGCCTGGCACCTGTTCACAGTGCCAAAACCACTGGTAAATGGTTTACTGACCATGGTATTACTGTGCTCAATTGGCCTGCCAACTCTCCTAACCAGAACCCCATAGAGAACCTGTGGGATATTGTGAGGAGGAAGTTGAGACACGTAAGACCCAACACTCTGGATGAGCTTAAGGCCGCTATCGAAGCATCCTGGGCCTCCATAACACCTCAGCAGTGCCACAGGCTGATTGCCTCCATGCCACGCCGCATTGAAGCAGTCATTCATGCAAAAGGATTCCCGACCAAGTATTGAGTGCATAACTGTACATGATTATTTGAAGGTTGGTGTTTTTTGTATTAAAAACACTTGTCTTTCATTGGTGGGATGAAATATGCTAATTTTTTGGGACAGGCATTTTGGGTTTTCATGAGCTGTATGCCATAATCATCAGTATTAAAACAATTAAAGACCTGAAATATTTCAGTTGGTGTGCAATGAATCTGAAATATATGAAAGTTTCATTTTTATCATTACATTATGGAAAATAATGACCTTTATCACAATATGCTAATTTTTTGAGAAGGACCTGTATATACATATTTATATAACATGAAAACATGAAAAAGTAAAGAGAGAGAGTGGTTGTAGAAGTGGATGGCAGGATGAAGGATGAAGCAGCCAGGCTGAGAGCTTCAGCGTGGGGGGAGGGGAGGGCAATGCAGCAGCCTCACTGTGACTCAGCAATAAAATCTGCCTTTGTTTCTCCTCTCCTTTAAATATCATATTAGTCACTGTACCAAACACTTGATTGGACTCTTTTTATTCATCATGACTGCAATTTTCATGTTGTTTAGCTGCAAAACATTGTGTCTGATTAGAGCTGAGCGAGTTCACAGGATGGTAAAAAAGTGTTTTTATTCAAACCTGATTTTAGTTTATGTGGTTGCTGTAAAAAGTCCCCTGATGGAAGCATGTTTGCATAAATAACACATGTAATTACTGTTTTAAATTAGATTCACTCAGTGCTACAGTTTTATCACAGCAGTAAGACAAAACCTTTGAAACACAAAGTGATGAAGACTACTAGCTGGTCAGCCATGACAGTACAAACTGAGGAGCAGCACTTGCCTAGCGCACATAAATATGAGTATAATTATAAATGTGACCCTGTATCATTTTAATACTCGTGTTATGTCCTCAGTTATTCAACTTTGTACTGGTCTGGGTCTGGCTGGTTCATCTCTAGTTTGTGAGCGGTACAATACATTAAAGTCCAACACCCACCATTATGGTCCCAAATGCTCTAATCACTGCTGTAGAATCTGATGGTTTAAGGTTTTTAATTTATTGTTTTCACATCCAGGCAACACAAGTGTTAAAAAATATCAAAACACATTAACCAGTCAAGGAAACACCTGACGTGTTTGTCAAATGGTAAATGGTTAATGAACTGTACTTACATAGAGCCTTTCTATCTAATGAAGATACTCGAAGCGCTTTACATTAGAATTTGTGTCCTCATTTACCCATTTATACAGTACTTTACTAGATCTCTACAAAGCTAATTGAACAAATTAGGGCTGCAACTAACAATTATTTAATTAATCAATTAATCACCCAATTATTTTTTGGGTTAATTGATGAATCAGCAAAAACAAACAAACAAAAAAAAAACTAATGTTTTAATTTCCACCTCTTTATTCCAAAATTTGACTGACATAGCAAATCACACAAAAAACAGGTTGCTACTTGACTATTCTGTCAGTAAAAATATTGAATAATAAAAAAATAAAAGTTTGTCAAATAGCTTCCATAAAATATAAATGTACACAAATATATATAAACATGCAACAAATATATATATGTATATGTATGCTTTATACCTGCATAATATGTAGCTACTTTGTAAAATGTGCCCTTGAGGGAAGAGTGTAACCTGGATTAAAAGTGTGGATTATTGTAACCTGGATTAAAAGT
>NC_056509.1:8701681-8708032 GCF_014905685.2 Nematolebias whitei
ATATGTGTGTGTGTGTGTTTCATTCAAACTGTATTTATGCAGGTTAATTTTTATTACAGGTAAATCCCATTGAGCCTCGGAGACTGTTTTACAATAGAGACCTATATATATTAGAGATGCACCGATCCGATACCAATATCTGTATCGGTACCGACATCGGAAAAACTTCTGGATGGGGTATCGGTGACAATGTGACCGATCCATGACTGGGCAGATCTATTCACTCTAATTCTATGCTTTATGCTCTGAGTGACGTCACTTGCTAGCGTACTGACTGAACAAATTAAAGTTGTGTTGTTTTTACATGTTTGACCAAGCTTGTGAAACTCTTGGTGTGTTTAAGTGTGCTGTTATGGTGCAGTTTTCAATAAATTTGTAATTCAGTACATTCATGTCTGCGTTTTAAAAAACAAATGTTTTAAGTTAATTTTTTAAGTTAATTCAGCACTGGGTTTGTAAGCTCAATCATCCAGGTAGACAACAAAAATGGCTAAATCATGTCATCTGGACCTGTTTCAGAAACGGGTCCAGATGACATGATTTAGCGGTACACCATCAACACTATTTATAGTGGAGGTAGTGTAATGCTGACCTCAACTCGGGATGTCGTGGGTCAGTGGGCAGAATACTTCGAAGACCTCCTCAATCCCACCGGCACGTCTTCCATTGAGGAAGCGGAGCCTGGGGACTTTAGGTCAGGCTCCCCAATTTCTGGTGCTAAGGTCACCGAGGTGGTTAAAAAGCTCCTCGGTGGCAGGGCCCCAGGGATTGATGAGATTCGCCCTGAGTTCCTTAAGGCTCTGGATGTTGTGGGATTGTGTTGGCTTACACGACTCTGCAATATTGCATCAACATCGGGGGCAGTTCCCCTGGAATGGCAGACCAGGGTGACCATAGAGTGTGTTCCAACTACAGGGGGATCATGCTCTTAAGCCTCCCTGGTAAGGTCTATTCAGGGGTTCTAGAGAGGAGAGTCCGTCGGATAGTCGAACCTTGGACTCAACAGGATCAGTGTGGTTTTCGTCCTGGTCGTGGAACACTGGACCAACTCTACACCCTCAGCAGGGTCCTGGAGGGTGCATGGGAGTTTGTTCAGCCAGTCTACATATGCTTTGTGGACTTGGAGAAGGCGTTCGACCGTGTCCCTTGAAGAACCCTGCTGGGGGTACTCTGGAAGTATGGGGTACTAGGCCCTTTGATATGGGCTGTTAGGTCCCTGTACGACCAGTGTCAGAGCTTGGTCCGCATTGCCAGCAGTAAGTCAGGCTCGTTCCCAGTGAGAGTTGGACTCCACCAAGGTTGCGGACAGAATTTCTAGGCGCAGCCAAGGTGTTGAGGGGATCCGTTTTGGTGACCTTAGGATTGCTTCTCTGTTTTTTGCAGATGATGGGATCTTACCGGCGTCATCATGTCATAATCTACAGCTTTCACTGGATCGGTTCACAGCCAAGTGTGACGCGGTCGGGATGAGGATCAGTTCCTCCAAATCTGAGGCCATGGTCTTGAGCCAGAAAAGGGTAGATCGCCCTCTCAGGGTCGGGGAGGAGGTCCTGCCCCAAGTGGAGGCGTTTAAGTATCTTGTGGTCTTGTCCATGAATGAGGGAAAAATGGAGCAGGAGATTGATAGATGGATAGGTGCAGTGTTGGCAGTGAAGCGGGCGCTGTATCGATCTGTTGTGGGGAAGAGAGAGCTGAGTCAAAAGGTGAAGCTCTCAATTTACCAGTTGATCTATGTTCCTACCCTCATCTATGGTCATGAGCTTTGGGTTGTGACCAAAAGAACGAGATCACGGATACAGGCAGTCGAAATGAGTTTTCTCCACAGGGTGTCTGGGCTCTCCCTTAGAGATAGGTTGAGAAGCTTGGTCATCCGAGAGAGACTCAAAGTAGAGCCGCTGCTTCTCCACATCGAGAGGAGCCAGTTGAGGTGGCTTGGGCATCTGGTTAGGATGTCTCCTGGACGCCTCCCCAGTGAGGTGTTCTGGGCACGTCCTACCAGGAGGAGACCCAGAGGAAGATCCAGGACACGCTGGAGGGACTATGCTTCTCGGCTGGCTTGGGAAGGCCTCGGGATTCTCCTGGAGGAGCTGGCCCAAGTGGCTGGGGAGAGGGAAGTCTGGGCATCCCTACTTAGGCTGCTACCCCCACAACCCAACCTCGGATAAGCGGAAGAAAATAGATGGATGGATGGATATAAAAACAAAGACTTTACATTCCAGAACCTGCCTTAAAAACCTGATTTGATGAAAAGTTCAGGCACACCCCTTTTCTTGTGGGCGGACCAATCATAAGGCTGTTTTCACTCACAGAGAGTTGACTTACAGTCTTGTCAAACATCTTGTCAAAGAATGACGAGAAGAAAGATGGAGAAAAAGATGAAGCATAAAGAAAGTCTTGCTTTTAAACGTTGGGACTTTATTTTAACTTTCAAGTCCGTTCAAGTTTCAAACTAAATTTTCACGAAAGATGACAGCCACATTTTGTTGTGACCTCTATGTCAAGTTCCAGAACCCCAGCACCTGAATTTCTGCACCAGAACCAGGTCTGCAGCTGTCTACAAGACTGGGTGAACATAAGTCAGAATGCCACCGCAGAAAAGTAAAAGTCCCAACTGACTGCTGAACCAGTTGACAACGTCCCTCCCACTGAACTTTGATGAATGTCAGCCTTAAAGTCACTGGAACATCTGAGGCTTTACTGGTATTCCTAGCAGCTGTCAGACCCACCATCAAGTTGGGCTCATGGTTTCATCCCCATCCTGGTAGGACAAAGCCTTTCATTCACTGGTGGTGCTGGGTGTTACCAAGATAAAAGCAGTTCAGCTTTGACATATTTAGCCCCTTCACAAACCAGAGATAAATAAATATCTTTTGACAACCAGTCCAAGTCTACCTTTTAAAGTTTCAGTAACTTTAATAACCTTATGCTTTTCCTTTCAAAGATTCAAGGTCATTTGATATTCGGTTAATTTCACAGATTTTTATTTTATATTTTCATTTTATTTCCAGTAGTACTAGTTTTCACATGAGCAGCATGGTGGCACAACTGGTAGAGCTGCTGCCTCTCAGTGAGAAGGTCCCTGGCTCAAATCCCGGTCCGGGGGCCTTTCTGGGTGGAGTTTGCATGTTCTCTCTGTGCATGCATGGGTTTTCTCCTGGTACTCTGGTTTCCTCCCACAGACCAAAAACATGCATGTTAGGCTGACTGATAACTCTAAATTGTCCCTAGGTGAGAGTGAGAGAGTGAATGGTTGTTTGTCTCTATGTGGCCCTGTGATGGACTTGCGACCCGTCCAGGGTGTACCCCGCCCCTCACACAGTGATTGCTGGACATGGGCACTGGTGACTCCCATGACCCAATAATGGAAGAAACGGGTAAAAGATAATGGTTGGATGGATGGGATCAAGCGTACTGCCATCCTTCCACATCTGCAGAGAATGCTAACATTGCTTAGCGGGACAGCTGCAGGATCTAAGCAGACCTCCTCAAGTCAAGATGGACCAAAATGACCACTTCTGCAAAAATACACATCACGCCTATTTGAAGTGCAACAGAGAAGTTTTAACAAAGTCTAGCTTGATCAATTGGAATACAACGTGGGTAGAGATGCCATGTTTTGCTTTGCTTGCCTGCATTTTCTAAATGGAGGACGCAGATTTCACAATAACAGGCGGACTGTCCTGTATTGAAGACTTCTGATGGTGAGTGAATGATTTCAACCTTGTGACTTTGTAATGCATTCAGTGTTGTGCACTGAAATTGTCCACAGATACATCTGGGAGAACAATACAGTGGATTTATTGTAACAGTTTTCATTCTTCACTATACATATGTATGTCATGTTTGTACATGATTTAATAAAATTGCAGAATATCACATATTCACTATCCACTTTATTGTTGGTGACCATACTTGTCTGAGTTCTGAGTGCACCTCTGTGCTTGCGTCTGTATGTGTTGAGAACTGAAAGAACAAATGATCCTCCATAGCACCCTCAGTAAAATGCTTAGCACCGTCACTACCCCCCCCCCCCCCCCCATTTAGCACCTGCAGAAAATTATCTCTGGAGCTGCCACTGCCCAGAAACAACTTGGGATCTAGTGTTCCAACATTTGAACAAGGAACCTGCTATCACACAGCTCCACTGAAACTGAATACAAGGAAAATCAGGAACTAAATACGAGGGCAACTGAACTGAGAATGAAAATTGCGATCAACAACCTGCACCCTTAAGCAAGTGCCTTCTGAAAGTCTGCTAGAAGATCTGAATGCAGCATTGCTAAATATCCATATTTATACCACCACAGAGACCTATACCATTCACTGTTAGTAAACAAAGACGGCTGTGCACGCATTGTGGCAACAGAAGTACTGCTTCTTATGGTAAACCCAGGCGGTCTTCCAACATAACACAGAATCTAACGTTAAATAAGTACAACCACCGGAATCAAAATGTTATGTTGTTGCATTTACGGTTGTTCAAACTGGTATTCACAGGACGGGCTTAAATTCTACCATATACCAAGGGGTAATCAACCATTTCAGAGCCACCGAAGGTGGCTGTGGCTTCAGGCTGTCAAACGGGTTGATTGGGCCGAGCAATACTATAAAAAATGCACGGGTCTGCAGTGCCCATTTTATATCAGGTAAGGCTATTTGTCTATACTTTAATTTCAATAGAAACTCGTGTTGTTATCAACAGTTGTTTGTAAAGCGTAGACCCACAATTTATAGCTGTTAGCTCGTTGTTAGCTAGTTGCTAATAAACAAATGCGTACGCGTGTTTTCTTTACAGGGGAGACGTCGCTGGACTGGCAGAGTCCTGATTTCGTGCCTTCTGTGTTTGTGTACACTAAACAAATTCAGAGACCCGAGACAAAGATAGAAAGGTATAAATAATCAGCCTTATCCTCTCTTTACTCTTTTTGTTGTTGTTTTCCTCTGTTCCATTGTCATGATATTTAATATGCATTGGCGCTAGCTTTGAAATATTGCTCTGTACTCTAATACATTTTCTTTGTCATTCTTTTATCAGTGCTGACAGATGATGACATTCTGGAGTTGAAAGTTGTGGACCCAGATGCTGCATTGCTGACAAGTCTTGAGAATAGTGACACGGACACTGCATCTATGATAAAGAGGAATTTCCATCCTTATCAGAGCGCTTGACTGCTTTGTTTAGCACATTACTGATGTTTTTTTTTTTATTCAGATAGTCCGACAATCAGAATAAAATTATCAGATTAAGTGTTTACATGCACACCGTTCGGATTATGAATCAGCATAAACCACCCCTCTCAGTAGCTATGTTTACATGGATATAAGTAATAGGGTTAAATGGCCATTCAGAATAAAAATGTGTCATGTAAACGCCCCATTCGGATTATTCTTTGTTGATTCAGCTCGATCCGAATGAATTTGTAATCAGAATGAGACGGGTGGTTTATACTAGGGATGGGGCCGATTCGATCCAGCATAATTTACGTATCGGATTTTTCCGATCCACCTCCCGATATCCATGATGCAAGTTGGCTTCAAACTATGGAATGGATTTTCTGAACGGTGGCGTGTCTCATGAACCCAGAGTAATAAGACCCACCTCACATTCAGGAAATCCAGTTCATAGTTTGCAGCCAGCTACAACGTGAGGACTGAGTTAGCAGCACTGTGGCTAACTGCTAACAAACTTTTCATCTAAACATGTCCGCTATGTGGAAGTATTTTACACTAAACACCACAAAACAAGACAGCAAAGTGCAATGTCTGCAGAGCCATAGCGCCACATTGAACCGCGGTAAAGTTAGTTTTACGATGGACATTTGAGCTCCGTGGCTTCAGCTGCTCTTTGCTCAACCGGAAAGAGGTGACTCGATCCCGGTCAGCCGCGTCCAATCTGCCCCGCTCAGTCTGCCCATCTCTGAGGAGGGACAGACTGAGCACGGCTGCCCCAAATCAGGCTGCCTGCTTCGGATTGAACAAGAAGTAGACGTTGCTGAAACCACGGAGCTCAAATGTTTACAGTGAAGTTGCTAAACTTCATCATAATTAATAACCAACCGCTATCAATTGTAGAAAACGAAAGATTTCTCAGCTTGATACTTGTCACGGCAATCTGGCGCCGCCCACACCGTGCACGCTGCACATACTGTGCACGCGCTCTTCACACGCGCTACACGGCAGCGCGACTGAGCGCTGAGCAGTTGCGCTTAATCAAATCAGCTGACTGCTCGCACTGGCACTAGAAAAATAACAGCAAACCAGCCGCTCGGTTGAGAGAGAAAAAAAAAAACACAGCGAGCAGGGCGTGCGGCAGCAGAGACAGAGACTTGAAACCTGTGAGGAAAGGGGACT
>NC_056509.1:8708132-8725456 GCF_014905685.2 Nematolebias whitei
TGTGGATTATTGTAACCTGGATTAAAAGTGTGGATTATTGTAACCTGAATTAAAAGTGTGGATTATTGTAGTGAAGCCTTCGTCTTCAACCATCGACAGAGGCCTCCTGCCAGTGACGATCATGTAAGGATGTTTTCATTGACGACAGCTGCTGCTGTGGTGTCCATGATGTCTGTCCATCATGAAGGCTGTCATTGTTTGTTGTTGTTTTCTGGAATGAGAGAGTAAATATGTATTATAGCTTAATTTACAGCAACTCAAGAAATGCCTTGTTTCACTTAGTGTTAGTTTCAGGCAGTGCTTCTCAATCATTTTCGGTTACGCCCCCCCCCCCCCCCCCCCCCCCCCCCCCCGCCACCTCCACCACCTCTTTCTTCCCCCCCCCCCCCCCCCCCCCCCCCCAGGAAGAAGTAAACATTTCGCACCCCCCTCCCCCAACTCTCTGCCGCGACTGTAAATAGTATAATTTGTCTAAAAAAATGTTATAAATACACCTGTACATAACATTGTACCCTTATTAACAATAGTATTAATATTAATTGTGTTCTAGAATTGCGCTACTCAAGGTGGCTGCATGTTGGAGCAGCTCTGTTACTTTCATTTTGAGATTTTGCTTTTGGAAACTTTAATTCCTCTTTTTCTGGATGTAAATCACATTTTTTGGATGATTGTTTCCTCTGGTATCAGATGCTGTGCAGCTGGAAGGATTTTGACTGAAACTTTTTCAGTTTTGGGCATTTGTTATGATGCGTAACTATGGCAACAAGGCAGTTTTCTACAACCAACAGCAGCTGATTAACATCTCAAAAGCTCAAATAATATCTCAACTACAGCACAAAATCTCAAATGAGTTGAAAAGGATGCTCTGTGGACGCATTCTCATCTACCTGCCAGCTGTGCTCGAGTGCCTGACCACTGAGATCCTGGAACTAGCAGGTAACACGACTCATGACAGCAGAAGGACAGGAACGTCCCTCAGCACCTACAGTTGGCTGTTTTCAGCGACAAGGAGCTCAGCAGACTGCTGGGAGGATTGGCCATCGCTCTGGGAGGAGTTCTGTCTGGCATTCAGGTGGTCCTACAGCCTGGGGGAACTGAGAGGCCAGCCGAACCTGGGTGGACGGATCGGACGGCATCTGCAGACAGTTTCTTAGGATCCACTGTGGGATGGACCTTTAGAAGAGCTCCTTCCTGTCTAAAGCCATCAGCATCTATAACATCTCAATGAAATGAGGATAACGAGTTACAGCAACAAATAATTTCCCTTTGGGATTAATAAAGTTTTTTTTTTTATTAAAAAATATAGAAATATAGATCAACTTACAACAAAGATTATTAACATTGTTTCATAGTCTGTAACAGAAAAGGCTTAAAGTTCATCAATTTGCCTGAAAAAAAAATCTATCCTTATTTAAACTGTAAACATTTTGACCATTTGATACTGAACAATCAAATTAAATACAATCAATAAATAATAATAAATTCAAATTGATCAGCAACATTTTAACTCAGGAGTGTTATATACAACACTTTGACCTACAAAACAAAAAGGAATTAAACAATTTGTGCTGTTTTTTTTGTTTTGTTTTGTTTTTAATCAAAATGAGGAAGTCAGGATTAATGGCTACAATGAGCATGTTTTGCAGTGCACAGCTTTTTGAAGTGCAGTTTGAAACATGATCCTGCAGCTCTCAGCTCCTGCTCCATGTTTAGCTGGACCTGGACTTGGTCTCAGTGCAGCAACAGCAGAGACGTTGCAAAGAGCTCAGAGCGAGCGGGCTGGCTGGGGGGTGGGGGGAGGGGGTGTCCAGGGGAAAGTGGCGCACTCACAAGAACCTGACAACTTTTAATGACAAAATATATTTTGTTAGCAAAGAATGGAGTCTTAATATTTATTAAACTTTACTTCTGTATTAAAAACACGCACAAAAATTGTGCTTTCACAAAATAAAAAAAATGTGTTAAAGTCAAAGAGGAAGAGGGGCAGGTAACGCTCTCGCTTTGAGTTTATTCTCTGTCGCATGTGTGCTGTGGGTGACAAGCGTCCAGAGCGTCACCAGCTGAGGAGGTGTCACAACGACACGGTTCAATCATGGCTCCCTGAACGACAAGAGACATATTTGTTCATAACTGTATTATTAGTCAGACTGAGAGTTGCTGGATTTTAGCAAACAGTTGCCGAACACACCCTGACACAATGAGAATGGTTAAAAAAAAAAAACTAATCCCTGCCGCAAAATGTTCCCCGGGGTCACATGCGCCCCCCCTGGCATTGCTCCGGGCCTCTCAGGGGGGCGTGCCCCACTATTTGAGAAGGACTGGGTTAAGGCAAAAGTAGCTCAAAGAGCAATTAAACACATACACACACACATATAAAATACTTAATTGCGCACATTTGAGTAGATGTAATCAATTGTTTTAATTCCTCTTTAAATGCAATTCATCCTGCCATACCTGCAGTGCCTTCAGATTTTGCCAGCTAATTAAAAGTTAAAGCTTAATCATTAAATTATTACCATCTTTGTGTTAGATTTATTTATAAATCACATTTAAACACTGCTTGTACCAATTAAATTAAATAAAAATAACACACGTTCTCTATCACTGTCATTAATCAGCAAACAAACAAGCAGCAGCTTCAGCTACCAGAGAGACTGACGTTATGTTTTCTCACTTGGAAACAGAACAAACATAAAATATGTTAGAGACTCACCTGCCAACACATGACGAGTTGTATCTGCTGCTGAGCTCCCTTGACTCCGACAGGTTTACGTTTCATCAGCGTGGTTCTCCCGTGTCATGTCGTCACTTTTCAAAGCTGCGTGTTATGCAGTTTTTATCTTTGTGAAGCGTCAAGTGCTCCCACACTGTTGAGGACTTGGGTCGAACTGTTTTCGCTGCGTCGGTCATTTGTAAAATGTAATGAAATTTGTTGCCAACACTTTTAATAATCAATTTTTATCGATTTTATCAATTGGTTGTTGCAGCCCTAGAACAAATCATTCTAAAGAGACTAATCAGTGCTTTAGCGCTCATTCATACACCGATGGGACACACATCAGAGGCAATGATGGGTTCAGTATCTTGCCCATGGACACTTCAGCATGTGACTGCTGGTGGATTTGAACCCCCAACTCTTGCATTGGAGGACGACTGCTCTAAACGATCAGCCACAGCCGTCCAGCCAAGAGAGACCTTTGAAAGGCCAAAGGTCAAAAGTCATTGTTGACCTTAGCAAAGCAACTGTTACTGCCAATCAATCTGAGACGGATTAAAGGTCATTTTAAAACAATTTAGAGTTAACCTTTCTGCAGATTGAAAGATTATTCACGTTAGAAATATTTAAGACAACTGCCAGTCTTCACAGGAGAAGTTGTAGCAAATACACCCAGAGGTCAGACTGTGCAATGCTCAGAGAAATAAAAAAAATACCCTACAGTGCTATAGACTGTACAGGCCTCCGTTATTACATGTTTTATAAAACAAAACAAGCACAGCACATCATGGCTGGTATACGTGGACCCTAACATGCTGTATAAGCTGAAATGAATTAAATTAACTCAGTCATAACTACATGCAGTGCGCTCGTGTTTTACACACTAAGTTATGCGTGTGAACCCTGACCTGTAATTGACTCGTCCTCATCGTGTCCCCACTTGATGGTAACCAGTTGATGTTCTCAGTGCATCGCTCTGCAAGCCTTGTGTTTCTTGTCTCCACAGAGACCCTGAGCTGTAAGCAAACAGACATCAGCAGAGGCCTGCATGAAGAATAGCTCTCAGTCTCCTCCAGGCCACGGGGGAGAGTGATATTCAACCTGATGATTGAGGTATTGATCGACTGGGAGAAACTGGTGACATTGATGAGTGTGGGACTGAAGGTCTTGATGAGGGTGGTTCTCAGAGGGAGAATTGATCCGCATCAACTCACACAGCTCCACACCTCATGGCTTCTTCTTCTATTTTCTATTCAGGACTTTTATAAATTCTGCCTTCTTTCATGTTTTCCTCATGTCGTATTTAAATTATTTCCAGGTTCCGTTTTCACTCCTCTCTGTTTCTGTACTTTGAAGGTGATGAAGATGAAGCATGAGGAACATCCTTCTGTTTTGGTTGGACAACAAAGTAGAGCTGTCATTTCTAACCCGAACAAGAAACCCAGCCCGGACTGACCCGGATTAGGGCCGGTCCAGGCCGTTATAATATGATTAATGTGCGGGCCGGTCTCAAGCTTTGGTGTGGTTTTACGAATCATACAGCACAAATAAAATGAGAGGATAAAGAAAGAAAGAACAGTGCAGCAGTTAATCAGACTGTGGAAGATATCGCTGGCGCATTGTGCAATAATTGCGCACATAGGCTCAGGCTTCTGCGGTTTTGCAAATTAAAAAGAAAACTAAATAAGAATGCACAATATAAAATTGTGTTAATCTACTTGTTGAGGAGGAGGCAGGTCTGACTGGCCGGTTTAAAGAGGTTTAAAAAAAGTTGCGTTAAGCTCAGATGGACAATCTGTCACTGGCCATGCACGTCCACTGACTCGCCGGTTGAAATGGACTTGCGACCTGTCCAGGGTGTACTCCACCTTTCACACAGTGACTGCTGGACATGGGCACCAGCAACCCCCACTACCCGAAAAGGAAGAAGGGGGTAAAGATAATGGATGGATCAATCAGCTGATCACCGGCCACACGCGTCTCCACACCTGCTGTCATCTGTGGTGAAGGAAGTAACATCATCTACAAAAGCCCATGCGAGCAACGCATTCAATTAAAATAGCCTTGTTCTATATTTTTCCAAATTATTTTGCTCTAAAAATATTTTTGTTCATCTGTGTAATAGCCTGTCTTTAGAGCTGATTTTTTAGGTTATTTGTTTTGTATGTTAATATCCATTTGGCGACTTGTTAATAAACATTTATCTTATATCTTCCTTTCGTTACTTTTTAAAACTATCATGTCAAACTGATTTGCTTACAAAAGCAGTAAAAGCTTAATTTTAAAAAAGTTGTTTTTTTCCCCCAAGTTCAGCCCTCTAATTACCGGTAATCCGTTGGGCTTGGGAAAAAAAACTACGTGCTCGGTCCATTCCGGATTTATTAGGCCCAAATGCAACTCTACAACAAAGTGAGAAGCTGTGAGGAGACAACAGAAAACACAACAGAACAAAATAAAGGAGCAGGAACAGGAAAACAGCACAACGTCAGCATGAGAAATGCTCATCAATCCTTTTAAGGTCACCTTAAAGGTTTAATGCAGTGACGTGCAGTCAGGGGAGGCAGTGCCTCTCCTGTCACCATGACAAGTAAAATAATAACAATGATAAGAGAAAATACATTTGACGACTTTACTGTTCTATAAAAGTGTTTTATAAAACTGTTTTCTGAATTATTTCAACACTTCAATGGTCAAAATAGCATAATTTACACATTGCCTGTTCAAACAATGCAGGGTGAGGCAGTGTAGTGTTCTGGTTCATCTCTGGGGGGGCTGTGTCATATACAATATATGGAGTAGGTGGTTGGCAGATGCCCATTGCTGTCTCTCATTATATTGCCAATCTACATGTTTGATTACACGTGTTGCACATGTTGATGTTCTATAGTCTGTCTAATATATTAAATGAATGTGGGTGACATATTTCTGTTTTCTAATCTGTCATAATGCACACTGAAAAACATGAGAGGTGCGGCAGAATATACCTTGCCGCACTGATAGGGGGCAGTGCTGCCCCATAGGGACAATGAAGCAGCTGCAGTCGCTGAGCGTTCTGTTACACAGAGGGGCAGTATGGGTGAAGCAAACGGTACACTCATTTAAATTTGTTTAGACAAAATGGAATATCATATCTAAAAATTAAAGGATTTTTCTACACTAGATTTTCAGTTGAAACAGAAGATATTAGAGTGAGGAAGAAAGATAAAGAAAAAAAGGCTAAATTTATTTATTAAGTTTATTTCGAGGTTCGTAGTGAGATGGTGCATGTTCATGGTGAGATGTATTATGTCAGTTCCTGTTTCTCTGCTGTAGCTCGAGTGATTTGTTTGCTTGAGTCGTCTTTTGTTTTTCGGATTATATGTCTTTTGCACAGTTTTTCATTCTAGTTCACATACACCCTTAGTACAGTTGTTTTTCAACTGGTGGATAGTGCTCGAAACACCTATCTTTCAACACTTCTCAGTTTTTATTGGTGTTTTGGGATCTGCTTGCTCTTGCTAACATTAGCTTAGCGTGGCTTCTGTTTCTTTCCCAGTTTTCACTTGCTCTGTGTGTCAGATGTTTAGTTATTCCTCTACCTCCTTTAGTGGTAATGATACATGTAACAAATGTAGTCTTATGATAGCGTTGGAGGAGAGGTTGTCTGAAATGGAAGCTCAGCTCCGGGCTGTAGATAAACCAGTAGCTAGCCAGGTCCCCTTAGATAGCACGGAACCACAGAGACTAGCTCCTGTTAGCAGTCCTCCAGGAGACCGTGAGCAGCTGGGACCTGAGGCCGGCTGGATGACGGTCCGGAGCAAGCATAGTGCTAAGGCTAAGCCCCCAGTTCATCACGACCCGTTCACGTTTCTAATAGATTTTTCTCGCTCAGTGACACACCCACTGCGAAGCAGACTCTGGTTATTGGCAGCTCCATAGTTCGAAACATGGCTTTAGGGACTCCAGCAGCCATCGTTAAATGCATTCTGGGGGTAAGAGTGGGCGACATAGAATCTTATCTGAAACTGCTGACTAAGGCTAAGACTAAATACAGTAAGATTGTTATTCACGTCGGCGGTAATGACACCCGGTTACGTGAAAAGGGGTTCTCTGCAGACCAAAAGTACAACTCGTTACTGGAATTTCTGACCAACCGACCCCAACATGTCCGGCTGGATAACCACTGCTCATCTACCATCACTATGAACACCGGTGTACCACAAGGTTGTGTGATGAGTCCCTTCTGTGATGAGTCCCTTCCTCTACTCCCTCTTCACCCATGACGGCAAACCCATCGATGGTTACAATACCATCATTAAGTTTGCAGATGACACCACGGTGATTGGCCTGATCAAAGACAACAATGAGACCGCTTATAGGGAGGAGATGGTTCGTCTGGCTGAGTGGTGTGACACCAACAACCTGCTGCTCAACGCTGAGAAGACTAAGGAGCTCATCGTGGATTTCAATTCAATTCAATTCAAAATACTTTATTAATCCCAAAGGGAAATTATTTGTTGTTGTAACTCGTTATTCTCATTTCATTAAGAGATGTTATAGATACTGATGGCTGTAGGCAAGAAGGATCTCATGTAAAAGTCCATCCCACAGTGGATCCTAAGTAACTGGCTGCAGATGCCGTCCGATCCGTCCACCCAGACTCGGCTGGCCTCTCGGTTCCCCCGGGCTATAGGATCGCCCGAATGCCAGGCAGAACTCCTCCGAGAGCAATGGTCACTCCACCCAACAGTCTGCCGAGCTCCTCTTTGCTGCGGACAGCCAGCTGTTTGTACCGAGGGACGATCCTATCCTTCCACTGTCATGAGCTGTGTTTCCTGCTAGTTCCAGGATCTCAGCGTTCAGGCACTCGAGCACAGCTGGCAGATGAGAATGCATCCGCAGAGCCTCCTTTTCAACTCATTTGAGATTTGGGGCTGTAGTTGATATATTATTTGAGCTTTTGAGATGTTAATCAGCTGCTGTTGGTTGTAGAAAACTGCATTTTTGCCATGGTTACGCATCATAACAAATGTCCAAAACTAAAAAAGTTTCAGTAAAAATCCTTCCAGCTGCACAGCATCCGATACCAGAGGAAAGAATCATTCAAAAAATGTGATTTACATCCAGAAAAAGAGGAAATAAAGTTTCCAAAAGCAAAATCTCAGAATGAAAGTAACAGAGCTGCTCCAACATGCAGCCACCTTGAGCAGCGCAATTCTAGAACTCATGACTTCAGGAGGAATGCTGACCCACAACCACCCATTTACATCAAGGGGACGGTGGTGGAGCATGTGAACAGCTTTAAGTTCCTGGGTGTCCACATCTCCAAGGATCTCACCTGGACAACCGACTGTTCCAAGCTGGTCAAGAAGGCTCACCAGTGCCTTTTCTTTCTGAGGACTGAGGAAGAACCACCTGTCCTCAGACATCTTGGTGAACTTTTACTGCTGCACCATTGAGAGCATCCTGACCAACTGCATCACAGTCTGGTACAGAGCTGCTCTGCCTCAGACCGAAAGGTGCTGCAGAGGGTGGTGAAAGCTGCCCAACGCAACACCAGAGCATCACTTCCTGCCATAGAGGACATCTACAGGAAGCGGTGTTTGAAAAGGGCTGGGAAAATTGCAAAATCAACCGAGTTATGGTTATTGTTGTGTGTGAAATTGTTGATTAGCTGTAATGACCATTTTGATTCAGGTTTACTCCAAATGCTAACCAGCTGTGATGTTCAGCCACTGATTCTGTTCTGAGTTTCATTGAAATCTGTTCAGTGATTCATGAGATATTTTACTAACAGACAGACACAAAAGCACACACAGTAAGGGGCAGTAGTAGAGCTCCTCTTCATCAAAAGGATTAGGATGCCTCCTGGATGCCTCCCTTTAGATATTCTTTGAACAAATGGCGCTGGGTGGATAACGGGCGACCTACAGATGCATCTCTATAATGCACAAACAAATGTTGAGTTTGACGCATTGCAGCTGTGCGCGCTATGTAACACGTCAATGCCCGCACAGGACAAAGAAGATGGAAAGATGCTTCTTCTTCTGATTGTGTGTGTGTGTGTGGGGGGGGGACCCTTCCAACGATATCGCTCTTGATTTAAAAGGAGCTCGTGATGTTTTAGGCATAAAAGCTGGATTAGGTCTCAGATCAGCTGAGCTGCCATCAGCCTGAATTCTAAGACATAACGGAGCGACAGAGAGGGCAGATAAATCACTCAACCTCTTAGCGGATGTTAAAGCCAGCAGCAGGGCTGTTTTAAGAGACAAGAATTTAATTGGAACCTGACTCAGTGGCTCGAATGGAGCTTTGATCAGGGCCCGTAGGACCAGCATTAAATCCCACTGTGGAACGAGTGGGCATGAAAACAGGCCTGCGTCTATGTACACCTTTTAAAAAAACGCTTCATCAACGGATGATTAAAAGCTGTTCTGTCCCTGAAAACCTTCGTGACAGGAAGAGATGGCTGTAGCATACGTTTAATCGTGCTGAACACCAAATTTCTGTCCATCAGTTGCTGCAGAAAGGACAGCACGCCACCTAGTGTACACCTTTCTGTGTATGCCTTTTAAAAAACGCTTCATCAGCGGATGATTAAAGGCTGTTCCGTCTCCGAAATCTTCGTGACTAGAAGAGATGGCTGCAGCATACGTTTAATCGTGCTGAAACGCCAAATTTCTGTCCATCGACTGCTGCAGAAAAGACAGCACCTCACCTAGTGGACATGAGGTGGCCTCTACACCTTCTCTGTACACCTTTTACAAAGCGCTTCATCAGTGGATGATTAAAAGCTGTTCTGTCTCCGCAAAACCTTCGTGACAGGAAGAGATGGCTGTAGCATGTTTTAATCGGGCTGAACGCCAAATTTCTGTCCATCAGCTACTGCAGAAAAGACAACATGCCGCCTAGTGGACATAAGGTGGCCTCTACATCTTGCGGGAGACCCATCCTCTCTAAGCGGATCTGCCCAGCGGCCAGACCCACAGGTGCTGGCCTATTTCTGGGTAACTCCTGATCGCTCCTCCCGCCTGGAGGAGAGCATCCTCCCTCCACGACAGTTTCCACGGGTGCCCCGATAACAGGTGTCGTAGAACCGGAACCCTGGTGCATTCACGCGCTTGGGAGCCACCAGGAGAGCTGTCAATCCCTCACTCGGTTCAAAAAACCCGTAATATCAGAGGAGGTGGGGGAACATGTAAAATCGTTTTGGGCCATGGGCTATGAGCGAACACGTCCACCCCCCAGCGGTGGTTCGTCTCATGGACTCAGTGAACCCCATTGTTGACACTGAGCGTTTCCTCGTGTCGCAAACAGGTCCACGGCTGCTTTGCCAAATTCCTGCCACGTCTGGGCCATCAGACCGAGGTGGAGGGTCCACTCCCCGTGACGTGGACCGCCCCTGGACATCACATCTGCCTCTTGTACAGAACACGGGGGATATACACTGCTCTGATGGAGAGCAGATTTTGGTGTGCCCAACACAGTACTTTCCTCGCAATGTGTAACATTTGGACTGCGTTGATTCTGTAGCACAGGAGCAAAGTGTTGAATCACATTCATAACCGTACAACCCTCCAGAACGTTTATATGAGCTGTTGTGAGAAAAGCCACAGCACCCCTACAGCTCAAAATAGGCATGTCACCCCCCAACCTGACACCGGTGCATCTGTGAAGACTTACACGTGTGACGTAGGTCTGCTGACGGGGGCTCTCTCCGACAAACACCAGGGGTTTTCCCAGTGTCGGAGGTCTGCTCTCACGGAGGGAGGAACAGTGCTCGTTCGTCTCTTTTTTTTGCCTCACCAGATCCATGCGTTGACGACATCGTATTTAACAGCTTTATGATGGAAAATATCTGTTATTACTCTACCCGGTCTTCGTGGCGGAAATGGACTCTTAGAGAGTCGATTCTCGTCTGTGATAAACGAATAAACGAGTTTAGCCCCACTCCCAGATAACCATCGTCTGGGCCGGGAGAATCGAGCTTTTCCAATTTTGTGGCGAAGCCCAGAATTAGCAGGTGTGACGTCAACATCTGAGCCTGAGCCGACATGTGAAGCGGTCTGCCCACGATTGCCTTGTTGAAAAAACTGACAGGTCCACATCGGTCTCGTTCCTCCGGTCCGTTTGGAACCAGGAAGTAACGTGAGTAACAATCTGTGTTTTCTTCTCCGTCGGGAACCCTGGACTTCTGCCTTTAGGGATGAGACCTGGTCTGGTGACAAGACCGTCTCTAAAAACTCCGAACGAAGGGGGTCGGGCTGCAAGTTGCAACATGTAACCTCTGCTAACAGCTTTGGCCATCTATGTCTGGCGAGAAAGCTCGCAGCCACTCCGCGTAACGTCCGTGGAGTGGGCGCACGTTTAGGTGGTGCGTCATGTTTTAATGGATTTCAGTCAATCCACTGCCTCAACTGCTGTCACGAGCCGCGGGAGTGTGTTCTGCGTGACCCACAGGCGAAGCTTCCACGAAGGGGCTCTGAGCACGTCTGTGTGCTGCGCTTGGCTGCGGGTCCACATTCATGTGTATGTGGACCGGTGTGTTGAGGAGAGGCGTGAAAACTGTTGATGCCGTAGGAGCGCGTGTTTGACACCACTGTGGTGAGACGCGTGTTGCTCCTGCCGAGAGCGAGACACGTTACTGGGCTCGTACAGCGGTCCCACATTTATGTTGACGTGAGCAGCAAGTGTTGAGAAGTTGCGTGCATGCCTTCATAAAGCAGTGCTGTGAGCGGAAATTCCCTCAGTGCCCCCCGCGGGAGCGCGCATTGGCACTGCTTCGTGAGGGGTGTGCAGCTTGGGCTGAAAAAACGAGTTATTCCACTGAGACTCGTTGTGCGGACCACATTCACTTATGACTGTTGTGTCATGCGGGCGTCTCGCCTTGTTTGCAGTGACGGTGATTGAAAACAACCTTTAAAAGGCCACTGGCTCATTCGTGTTGGGGGGGGGGGGGTGACGGAGCCGCTGTCAGGTCATCCAAGCTGACAGACTGGCTAAAAAGACACTTTCATCATAAAATGATGTTTTATTCCCATATTCGTGTCATCTTCACACACATCCCACAAACGTCATTGAGTCATCTCCCCCTGAGCTCTGCGGTTTGTTGTCCTAGGACCCCACCTGTTGGCGATCTCCGAGAAAAGCTGAACTTCCGGATGCCGGGGATGTTAGGAGTGCGCGGGGAACCCAGATGATATGAGACCCAGAACGAGGCAGACACAGGGGAAGTACAAAAAGAACAGTGTTTATTATGTACAGTGATAATCAAAATCCACACGCTGCTTCTCAGCGGCTCCTGGAAAGAGGGACGACAGGTTAATGTTGGTCCAGAGGGGAGGACCAGAGTGGTTTGTTTGAAGAGCGTTTTTGTCCTTACAGTCCAAACTCGAAGGAGGAGAGCTGGTCCTTCAGTCCAGGGAGTGAGCAGCAGAGGGGAATCCAACGAGGGTCCAAGGGAAACGAGGAAGGCTGGCAACTGGAGGCAAAAAGGCACGAGGGATATCTGACAGGCCGAGGGATCCAAATCAGGTCACGAGAAGAATCCAAAAACACAAGGAACCAGGAAACTGGAAAGAGAACACAGGTGAACAAATTCTTTTCACCTAGACATTTCTAGCTCAACGTTACTATACCATGAGAGGTGATATGCTCCAGCGATGAGTCACACCGGACTGCAGCCTTAAGTAGATGGAGGCTCATCAGGCTGATGGCCGCCAGGTGTTGGTAATCAGCGGCCATCAGCAAGGCAGGCTGCAGGCAGTGGGACCCTTACAGGGGATGTCTGACGGGTGGGGCTGGCGTAGCGGAGTGGGAGGTGTTATGCAGCTGTGGAACGTCTTGAAAATGATCCGTCATTGATGAGGGCCCTCCAACAAAAAGCTTTCTGCAGCTCCTGCAAGAGGGAGGTGGAGTGACGAGCCAGGTGAACCTCTGGGAAACCTCGTTCTCCGGCTGCGATGCGAGACCGGCAGACAACAAAGAAGCACACCGGTTGAGGAGGACGTCAGCTGCCTTGCAGAGGGAGCGAACGTCTCCTCCCGCCTCTTGAACGTTGTACGCCAAGAGCGTAACATGCTGTTCACTGCGGTTGCCTGGAACACACGCTAGTGAGCTCGGTTGGAGAGCGACGTCACCGTCTGGTTATGCTTATACGGAGGCGCAGGACGCTGGTCCAACCTGGACATCTTTGCTCCGAAAAAGCCTCGGTCAAGGCTCAGCTCCCGGGGGGCACTGAGGGAATTTCCGCTCGGAGAAAACCCCTCCGCTCTGATGATGGGCGCGGATGTGGGAACCGGCGCCCTATTCTACCAGGAACCGGCTGTGGCCTCGTCGCAGTAGGATGTTGCTGCTGGGAACCCGAGGCCAGGTGGAATCAGGACAGCAAGCCGGAATGGAGCCCAGAAACCTTCCCGCTAGATCATCCGAACTGGCGGGGAAGGGGGGGGGGGGACGGAAAAAGGTCCCTTTGTGTCAGCCGCCTCCTGGATTATGCCGGGCAGCTCCAGAGGAGGGCTCCGGCGGTTGGAAGTGGTGTGGTCGCCGATGCAAAACAAGGTGAGGGGGGGTGAGCATTCCCTCAGCCCCCCTCTACTGACACTATGCTCTCCAGGAGGGAATGAGGAGCGGGGGGCTGCTGCTGACGTCGCCCGTCCCGGAGATACCATCCGATTCGCTCCGAGAGTCGACGATAAGAGGAAAATTACAAGATGGCGTCGTCCAGCATGTAGCGACCTGCCACTAAGAAATACTCCTCGGTGCTTACCTTGAAACAAGACTGTTCGTCTATTTCTCCTCGGGGAGAACTCACCGGGACGACAGGAGGTTAACGTTGTGGGCCACAGGCAGTCTTAACAAAGGTTGGTCAGCTAGACAACTTTCCTTCTTCGTTCTTCTGACAGTGCTATTAGCTTGCTGAAGAAAAAAGGGAGCCGATTACCCGCTCTTAACGTAATTTATATGGACCGGGTGGGGCCCACACAGCAGGTGGGCGTGGACTAAATTTTTCAGTGTAATGCTTCGCATGACGGGATAAACCCACTAAGCGACAGCCTTAAAGGGCGAAGCCTAAATGAAATAGAACTTATACACCACAAGCAACCAAGTTTCAATCAACCATCATATACACTTCTTTGAACAAAAAACAGGCAATGTCTAAATATAAAGGAAAAAAAACATATTTGTTATGATACGGCACTCTGAATCAATATACAGTACTTCATTGTACCTTGAAAGAAAATAACATTTTATTATCTTCATAAAAGTAAAAATAGATCTACTCTCTTTGGTTTCTTTAGACAGACTGTTCCAAAAACAGTGGTACAGTGGGTAGAGCTGTTGCCTGTCAGCGAGAAGGTTGCTGGATCAAATTTCAGCTGAGGAACCTTTTTGGGTGGAGTCTGCATGTTCTCTCAATGCTGCATGGGTTTTCTCCGGGTACTCCAGTTTTCTCCCACAGACCAAAAACATGCATGTTAGGCTGATTGGTAACTCTAAATTGTCTATAGGTGTGAGTGAGAGAGTGAATGGTTGGTTGTCTCATTTGTTTCTATGTGTCCCTGTGATGGACTGGAGACTGGACTGGAGACTGGTCCAGGGTGTCCCTGTGATGGACTGGAGATTGGTCCAGGGTGTCCCTGTGATGGACTGGAGACCAGTCCAGGGTGTCCTTGTGATGGACTGGAGACTGGTCCAGGGTGTCCCCCACCTCTCTTAGAGTGACTGCTGGATATGGACCTCCATGACCCAGAAAGGAAGAAGCAGATAAAGATGATGGATGGATGGATGGATGGATGGATGATGAATGGATGGGTAGATGATAGATAGATAGATGATGGATGGATGGGTGGATGATGGATGGATGGATGAATGATGGATGGATGGATGATGAATGGATGGATGATGAATGGATGGGTAGATAGATAGATGATGGATGGATGGATGGATGAATGATGGATGGGGTTGCCGGGGGCTGGGCTCTTGGGGGTACCTGGGCAGGGGGGCACTGCTTTCCCTCTGGGGAGGGCCTGGGTTGTTCTGGGGGATGTCTGCTGGTGGCTGCATGCAGGCCCTCAGGTGGTCTGTGGCGGCGGTCATGGGTCACCGATCTGGTAGCCTGGCTGTGCTGGTGTGGGTTCAGGGTGGGCACGGGGGCTTGGGGTTCTGGGGGCTTGTCGCCCCTGGGCTTGGGCCTGTGGGGATCGGGGATCTTGGGCTCTGGCGGGCGGGTTGCCGGGCTCTGGGCCGGCTTGCGCTCTGGTGCCCGGTTCTGGGCGGGGGCCTTCGGCTCGCTGGTGGGTTGTGGGTTCATGGGCTGGGTGTTTGGGGGCGTGACCAGTGGCCCCTAAGAGGGGGTAGTTTGACCCAGCCTAGGTGTCTAGTGTGCTATGTGTTTTGAGAGATGTCCGAATGAGGGGTGGGTGTAGTATTTCTTCTGGGGTGGGGATGGGGTGGATGTCCTTGGGGGCAGCCCGGGACTGTGCATGGCCGGCTGGCTGGCCCCTTTCCTGTGGTGGGGGCTCGCTCCCGGTGCTTCCTGGCTCTGTCGGCGGTTGGGCGGGCGCTCTTGGCCGGGTCGTCCTGGTGGGGTTTGGCTTCATCTGGTGGCGGGCTGACTGCAGTTTGTGGGGGTCCTGGCAGCCCTCGGGTGTGTAGGCTGCTGGTACTGCTTCTGGCGGCCCTCGGGGCTCTGTCCCTCTTTGGTCTGGAGCTCAGCAGGCCTGGCGGTCGGTCCAGAGGGGGAGGTGTTTTGGCCTCGGGGGGGGGGGGGATGTGGGGAAGGGGGGGGGGGGGGGGGCTGTTGGGTCAGTGGGGGAGCTGACTCTCTGTGGGAGCATTTGCTCTCACAGTTATTTTTCCCCATGCCTCACCATGCACCTCCACCCTCTTCATTTCAATTCCACACATTTAGGGTTGTTTGGGCTCGGGTGTGCTACAACAATTTTACATCTCTGTTGACCATAACCACCTGGGACTCAATTTTATTGTACACCTTAGACATTCATTCATAACATCCTCATGACATTCACATATAGGAACTTGAGGTGGGCACATGGCTATGGGTGGTGGGATGACCTTACTCTCACCCCCTGTGCCTGTGCTCACTTACAACGGTTGCATTTAGACACTAGGGTTTGGATAGAGTTGGGGTGGAGGGGAAACTGGCGTCATGCCAGCCTTTGCTCCTTCTTCTTTCCTTTTTAATGGCACTATACAACAACACACATCAACAGCACATCTAGGGGCGGGGGTGTATGTGTCGGGGTCTTATTTTTTAATTTTTTTTCCTCCCCCCCTAGTTCCCTAACTGTCATTCTGGGGGTGGGGTCCGGGAGAAGGGCAGGCTGTCGGGTGTTGACCAGGACTATGTGGGGGTTCGGGGTCTGGGGGATTGCCTTGGGCGGTGCTGGCGCTGTGCTCTCCCTGGGGTTGTTTGGACCCCCTGAGCTTGGCTCTTGGGTGCCATGGTTGGCCCGCTGGCCGGGGTGGCTGCCTGGGTGGCTGCCGGGGCCTGGCGGCGGTCGGCTGGGGGCGCGTGCTTGGTTGTTGGCGGTGTGTGGGGGTGGTCGGTGGCGTGTCCTCTTCATGGTGGGGGGTGTCCTGTCGGCTGGGCGTGGCCTGGGCCGGGTCTGGGATATTGGCTCTTCTCCGCTTGAGAATGAATGGGTTTACCTCCTGGGTTTGGGCATGGGCTGCCCCCTGTAGAGGGCGGGTACATGTCTTGGACCTGGGGGGTATAGAGTGCGTATCGGGAATAAGAATGAAATGTATTGTTATTGTATGTCTTTGAGTGAGTGAGTGTGAGAATGAGGCTGGGACTGTGTGATTGTGTCTGTGTATGAATGGGTATTTGTTAGGCCGAGACTCGGACTGCCCCCTCTTTGATACAACTGTGGGTGCTTGGCATCATGCCCCTATCGCGCGGCCCCCTGGTGGGGTGTGCCCTTGCCTGCCGGCGCGCTTGGGGCCCTTGGAGTCGGTGGCTGGGCGCTTGGGCGTGTGTCGGCTCGGCCTGGTGTCTGCCTGGTGGGGCTCAGGTCCTCTGGCCCTGTCAGGCCTTGGCCTGGGTGGTGTGGGTCCTCGGTGCCCGGGCCTCCGTGCCCGGGCCTGGACCTGCATCGGTGCGGCGGGTTCCGGCGGGGGCCTATGAGTTCGTCGCTGTTGGCCCCGGGGGGGTCACTGTATGTGGTCGCTGGTGGGGTTCTTCCTGTTCTCCCCTGTTGTCCGATCTGGGGGGTGGGCGAGTGGTTCGTCCTGTGTGGGTGGCCCTGGGGGCTCCGCGGTCGGGGTCCCTCCTGGGGTCTTGGGCTCTGATCCCCCCTTTTTCATCTGCCTCTGGTCTTGGGGGTCGGGTCTCTGCTGCTTCACAGTTACTATTAAATGTTCTATTAGAGAAGCCTTATACACTTATGCATGCTCACAACCACACACAAATAGAAGCAGGGATGCTTATGTAGGCTTTATATGTAGATATATAGATATGTATATGAATGTATATTCATGTGAGTGTATTTATGTATATAGGCGTAGGAATGGGCATATATATTTATGGAAACTTACTGCAAAGCCATGAATATTTTAAGTTCTTTATGTATTTTGTTGCTGTGTTTTGTCATGTTCTTTGCAG
>NC_056509.1:8725556-8726126 GCF_014905685.2 Nematolebias whitei
TCGGGGATCTTGGGCTCTGGCGGGCGGGTTGCCGGGCTCTGGGCCGGCTTGCGCTCTGGTGCCCGGTTCTGGGCGGGGGCCTTCGGCTCGCTGGTGGGTTGTGGGTTCATGGGCTGGGTGTTTGGGGGCGTGACCAGTGGCCCCTAAGAGGGGGTAGTTTGACCCAGCCTAGGTGTCTAGTGTGCTATGTGTTTTGAGAGATGTCCGAATGAGGGGTGGGTGTAGTATTTCTTCTGGGGTGGGGATGGGGTGGATGTCCTTGGGGGCAGCCCGGGACTGTGCATGGCCGGCTGGCTGGCCCCTTTCCTGTGGTGGGGGCTCGCTCCCGGTGCTTCCTGGCTCTGTCGGCGGTTGGGCGGGCGCTCTTGGCCGGGTCGTCCTGGTGGGGTTTGGCTTCATCTGGTGGCGGGCTGACTGCAGTTTGTGGGGGTCCTGGCAGCCCTCGGGTGTGTAGGCTGCTGGTACTGCTTCTGGCGGCCCTCGGGGCTCTGTCCCTCTTTGGTCTGGAGCTCAGCAGGCCTGGCGGTCGGTCCAGATGGAGAGGTGTCTTGGCCTCAATCCCTGGGTGGA
>NC_056509.1:8726226-8737010 GCF_014905685.2 Nematolebias whitei
GGGGGGGGGGGGGGGGGGGGCTGTTGGGTCAGTGGGGGAGCTGACTCTCTGTGGGAGCATTTGCTCTCACAGTTATTTTTCCCCATGCCTCACCATGCACCTCCACCCTCTTCATTTCAATTCCACACATTTAGGGTTGTTTGGGCTCGGGTGTGCTACAACAATTTTACATCTCTGTTGACCATAACCACCTGGGACTCAATTTTATTGTACACCTTAGACATTCATTCATAACATCCTCATGACATTCACATATAGGAACTTGAGGTGGGCACATGGCTATGGGTGGTGGGATGACCTTACTCTCACCCCCTGTGCCTGTGCTCACTTACAACGGTTGCATTTAGACACTAGGGTTTGGATAGAGTTGGGGTGGAGGGGAAACTGGCGTCATGCCAGCCTTTGCTCCTTCTTCTTTCCTTTTTAATGGCACTATACAACAACACACATCAACAGCACATCTAGGGGCGGGGGTGTATGTGTCGGGGTCTTATTTTTTAATTTTTTTTCCTCCCCCCCTAGTTCCCTAACTGTCATTCTGGGGGTGGGGTCCGGGAGAAGGGCAGGCTGTCGGGTGTTGACCAGGACTATGTGGGGGTTCGGGGTCTGGGGGATTGCCTTGGGCGGTGCTGGCGCTGTGCTCTCCCTGGGGTTGTTTGGACCCCCTGAGCTTGGCTCTTGGGTGCCATGGTTGGCCCGCTGGCCGGGGTGGCTGCCTGGGTGGCTGCCGGGGCCTGGCGGCGGTCGGCTGGGGGCGCGTGCTTGGTTGTTGGCGGTGTGTGGGGGTGGTCGGTGGCGTGTCCTCTTCATGGTGGGGGGTGTCCTGTCGGCTGGGCGTGGCCTGGGCCGGGTCTGGGATATTGGCTCTTCTCCGCTTGAGAATGAATGGGTTTACCTCCTGGGTTTGGGCATGGGCTGCCCCCCTGTAGAGGGCGGGTACATGTCTTGGACCTGGGGGGTATAGAGTGCGTATCGGGAATAAGAATGAAATGTATTGTTATTGTATGTCTTTGAGTGAGTGAGTGTGAGAATGAGGCTGGGACTGTGTGATTGTGTCTGTGTATGAATGGGTATTTGTTAGGCCGAGACTCGGACTGCCCCCTCTTTGATACAACTGTGGGTGCTTGGCATCATGCCCCTATCGCGCGGCCCCCTGGTGGGGTGTGCCCTTGCCTGCCGGCGCGCTTGGGGCCCTTGGAGTCGGTGGCTGGGCGCTTGGGCGTGTGTCGGCTCGGCCTGGTGTCTGCCTGGTGGGGCTCAGGTCCTCTGGCCCTGTCAGGCCTTGGCCTGGGTGGTGTGGGTCCTCGGTGCCCGGGCCTCCGTGCCCGGGCCTGGACCTGCATCGGTGCGGCGGGTTCCGGCGGGGGCCTATGAGTTCGTCGCTGTTGGCCCCGGGGGGGTCACTGTATGTGGTCGCTGGTGGGGTTCTTCCTGTTCTCCCCTGTTGTCCGATCTGGGGGGTGGGCGAGTGGTTCGTCCTGTGTGGGTGGCCCTGGGGGCTCCGCGGTCGGGGTCCCTCCTGGGGTCTTGGGCTCTGATCCCCCCTTTTTCATCTGCCTCTGGTCTTGGGGGTCGGGTCTCTGCTGCTTCACAGTTACTATTAAATGTTCTATTAGAGAAGCCTTATACACTTATGCATGCTCACAACCACACACAAATAGAAGCAGGGATGCTTATGTAGGCTTTATATGTAGATATATAGATATGTATATGAATGTATATTCATGTGAGTGTATTTATGTATATAGGCGTAGGAATGGGCATATATATTTATGGAAACTTACTGCAAAGCCATGAATATTTTAAGTTCTTTATGTATTTTGTTGCTGTGTTTTGTCATGTTCTTTGCAGGTGAACAGACAGTGGCCGGGTGTTTTGCCGTGTGCTCTCTTTGTGTATATTTCTTATATTTTGGAGTCTTACTTTGTCTTTTATTTCTTTCTATCCTATTAAAAAAAAATAATAATAATAAATAAATAAATAAATAAATTGTCTATAGGTGTGAGTGAGAGAGTGAATGGTTGGTTGTCTCATTTGTTTCTATGTGTCCCTGTGATGGACTGGAGACCAGTCCAATGTGTCCCTGTGATGGACTGGAGACTGGACTGGAGACTGGTCCAGGGTGTCCCTGTGATGGACTGGAGACTGGTCCAGGGTGTCCCTGTGATGGACTGGAGACCAGTCCAGGGTGTCCTTGTGATGGACTGGAGACTGATCCAGGGTGTCCCCCACCTCTCTTAGAGTGACTGCTGGATATGGACCTCCATGACCCAGAAAGGAAGAAGCAGATAAAGATGATGGATGGATGGATGGATGGATGGATGATGAATGGATGGGTAGATGATAGATAGATAGATGATGGATGGATGGATGGGTGGATGATGGATGGATGGATGAATGATGGATGGATGATGAATGGATGGGTAGATGATAGATGATGGATGGATGGGTGGATGATGGATGGATGGATGATGGATGATGAATGGATGGGTAGATAGATAGATGATGGATGGATGGATGAATGATGGATGAATGGGTGATGATGGATGGATGATGGATTGTTGGATGGATGGATGAGAGACTACTGAACTTTAGCTTCATGAAGGTCTGAAGCAAACATAACACATCTCATCCTACTGAGGTCAACATCCTCACAGCAAAGCACCATGTGGCAGCATCATCAGCTGACCTGTCCAGGTGTCCCTGTGATGGACTGGAGACCTGTCCAGGTGTCCCTGTGATGGACTGGAGACCTGTCCAGGTGTCCCTCCCCTCACACAGTGACTTCTGGATTATCCCTGTAAGTGCTTCAATGAGACAAACAGCAGGTTCCGACAGGAAGTGTTTGTCTTGTCCACAGGGATGATTTCTCCTTCCAGCCTCACCACCTTCTACCTTGTGTTGTCATATCAGCAGCTGTCTCCTTCTCGCTTTGTTTTCACCACACACCAGGCAGCACTCCTCCTCAGTGTGTCACCCCTCTTCTTCATCATGGTGCCACACCCGTGGGTTTGAATCAAGCCATCACCCCCTTCCCCCAGCTCCCTTTCCTCTTTAATCTCAAACTCCTGTCTGAATCCTCCTCTTCTCTCCTCTGTCTCCTCTGTCATCCTCCTCTTCCCACCTCTGTGTCCTCAGTGTGTCAGGAAATTCCTAATAAGCGTGTATGTGTGTGTGTGTGTGTGTGTGGGGGGGGGCTAACTAAATGAGGGTCCTTGTCTGTCGAGCACACCTTTGCTGTCCCTGCTGATCACGTTTGTTTTCACAGATCATATACCATAGTTTACACTAGGTGTGTGTGTGGATAATTAAACTGTGATGTGCATGTTTCACCTCAGCAAATTTCAGCTCCCCGAGTCTTACACCTGCATGTTGCTATGGAAACTGGGTATCCTCTGTACGTCACTCGTGCCCATGTTTGGCCTCATTTCCTGCTACTTTCTATCAGCCCCCGTCCCGTCATGATTTACTGTTTACATCTCTTCCCTCTCTGGTCCACGTCATGCTCAGTAAAAAAAAAAAAAATCATTTAAGGGAGTTTCTGTTTTGACACCTTGAAACCTTGACTAAATGAATTTTCAGATTCACTGGGAGTAGTGCAGCTACCAAGATACTCCAGTTTAATGGAGTTAACAGAGAAAGTCTGGTTTGAAATGATTCAGTAAAACATAGTAATAAAACTGAGAAGTGTTGAAGCATAAGAGTTCACGCCCTTTGCTTTGAAGCTCCAACCATTACCTTCAGAAACCAGAGGATTAAACAAATCCATCTGTGGACTATCCAGTTGCTGAATGTGTCACAGTTGTATAAAGTTGGACCTGGGAGAGCAGACCAAACACAAAGAGCTCAGAAAGAAAAACTTATTTTATTAAGAGATAAAACAAAAAGCTGTTGAGGCACAAGGAGGTGTGGAGTAACATGGAAACACCAGGAACCCTCTTGTGTGTGGCATGCACAATGTTCCACTGAGGAAGAAGTGAGAACTGAAAGGCTACATGGACTGAGGCTGACGAGGAGATGAGAGACAGCTGAGCTGAAACACGGAGCAGGTGATAAGGGGCGTGGCAGGACTGAGGGGGAGCAGGTGATAAGGGGCGTGGCAGGACTGAGGGGTAACACTCACAGAGGAAATGACTGACAGTGACAGGAAACAGAAACTAACTGTTGGGATGTACTGATCCTGACAGAATGATCTCAGTGTTTGGACACGTGTTCTACTAAACCTCTGAATGATACTTCAACACCCCAGAGTATTAAGGGCAGATCCATCATGAAGACCAAGGAACTCTCCACACAGAAAATAAAGAAAATGAGTCAGACTGTTAGAAGTCTAAGTTAACCAGTTGAAAAGTGTGCTGTGGCCAGCTGAGAGAATACTGAACTTTAGCTTCATGAAGGTCTGAAGCAAGCCTAATGCCTCCATCCCACTCAGGTCATCATCCTCACAGCGAAGCACCATGTGGCAGCATCATCAGCTGACCTGTCCAAGTGTCTCTGTAATGGACTGGAGACCTATCCAGGTGTCCCTGTGATGGACTGGAGACCTGTCCAGGTGTCCCTGTGATGGACTGGAGACCTGTCTAGGTGTCCCTGTGATGCACTGGAGACCTGTCCAGGTGTCCCTGTGATGGACTGGAGACCTGTCAAGGTGTCACTGTGATGGACTGGAGACATGTCCAGGGTGTCCCCCACCTCTCTCACAATGACTGCTGGATATGGACCCCCATGACCCAGAAAGGAAGCAGCGGGTAAAGATAATGGATGGATGGATGTTGGATGGATGGATGTTGGATGGATGCTGGATGGATGGTTATAATACCATAAGTTTCCATCAGAAGAAGATCTCAGTTTAAAACAGGCTGGTGGGTGATTTTCATCCCATAAAGACGTGCTGACTGAGTCTTTTAACTTCTCGTCTCTACAGATTGCTCTCATCACCATCTTTAATATAATGTTGTAGTTGTTAGGATTGCACCACACACTCACACCCTTGGTAGATGGTGACGCAGCTGTAAAAGAAAAAAGTGTTATTTTAGTTGAGGTGTGTGTCGTTTGCGTATTACAAAACTTTTAGACAGCTTCAGTCGAGGTTGCCAGATGAGTTCTGGCAGAAGGTGCCAGGTGTCAGAGGTCTCCCCAGGAGGAAGATGACACAAGTCAAAGGCTGATGGAGTAAACTGCATTTCAAAGGACCAGAAGCAGAGAAAGAGACAGAGTTTGTCGATGTGAATGGAGGGAGAGTCGCAGTGGAAACATCAGAGGAGCAGACTGATCCTCCTCCCTTTGGTCCTCATCGATTCAGTGCTGCAGCAGAACCAAACTCCCCTCAGCTCTGCAGACTGCCTCACTGAATACACACATCTCTTTCTACATGTTTTAAACTTGAAAACATCCTGTGTAATGTTTAAAGCTCAACATTATGCAGGATACACCACTCTAACATCTTTACAGCCAAACTTTGCTTCTCCTTCCTGCACATGCTCATCATGCATGAGCTGTTAAAGACAAAATGATCACCCAGACTCTGTTTGTCAGCCGGCAGCATCTCCTTCGCTCTGTTGATAAAATCATGAACCACAAATATTAACTTGGCTTTTTGCTTTCTGTCCATGTCCCTCGGCTACAACAAACAGCTGCTGTGAATGTTGAGCATCAAGCAGTGTTGACGACAAGTGTCATCTGTGCTGTGTTCAGGGACACTGCTGATCTGTCCTGTGTTCAGGGACACTGCTGATCTGTGCTGCGTTCAGGGACAATGATGACAGTTTGTATTTGGGGACTGCCTAGAAGGCAGCCACCCGAACAGCAACGTGTACCCCCACAAATGTTTTATCAAAAAGCCATCGGAGTCTGCGAAAAGGGTATCTTTGTCATCCAGCACACTGGCAAAACGAGTCTGGATAGCCCGAAAAATATAACTGATATGTTTTGATATGTCTACAAGGCCTACTATTTATTATGTAATTAAATTACTTTCAAACCATACCTAATGTGGGATCAATATTATGGATTTAATTTTGTTTTAGGATTCTTATTGACATTTGTATTTGTTTTAATCTTTTATTGTGATGATAATGAATATCAGAATCAGAATAAGCTTTATTATCATTGCACCGAGATACAACGAGAACATGTACGTACAGTCGTCCGAAAGATGGGCGAAGTGAACGAAGCTGTTACTATGAAAGTGCTGCCCTCTTATTCTTGTTCAGAATAATATTTTGCTTAGATGAGAAAAGGGAAGAAAACATGAGGAGACGGTATAAAAAAAAAAAAGATATTTCACACCGTGTCCGACAGGGCACAATTTGAGGCATCAAAAAACTTGCCACAGCAAAGCAACATAAATAGACGTTATACATATACATATAGACCGGTGAAGACATTTAATTTTTAAGGGAAAGTCGTAGCATAGTCCAGACCCCCCACCCCACCCGGTGCTAAGGTGCTCAGGTCCAAAAACCAAAACCTCAGTTTTGTCTTTTCAACAGGAGAAAATTAAGGGTCATCCAGGTTTTTATGTCTTTAAGACATGCTTGTAGTCTAAGTAGCTGATTGGATTCATTGGGTTTAATGGACAAATATAATTGTGTGTCATCAGCATAACAATGGAAATTTATCCCACGCTGTTTAATAACTTTACCTAATGGAAGCATATATAAAGTAAAGAGTATTGGCCCAAGCACTGAGCCCTGAGGAACTCCATGACTAACTTTGGTGTATGAAGAAGATTTATTATTTACATTTACAAACTGGAATCTATCAGATATATATGATTTAAACCATATTAGAGCTGTTCCTGTAATCCCAATATCATATTCAAGCCTCTGTAGTAAAATATTGTGATCAACTGTATCAAATGCAGCACTGAGGTCTAACAGGACCAGTATAGACACAAGTCCATTGTCTGAGGCCATGAGAATATCATTAGTTACTTTTACTAGTGCTGTTTCTGTGCTATGATGAGCTCTAAACCCTGACTGAAACTCTTCAAACAGATTATTTCTTTGTAGATGTTCACGCAACTGACTTGCAACTATTTTCTCTAGAATTTTTGAGATGAAAGTTAGATTAGATATAGGTCTATAGTTGGCCAGAATTTATGAATCAAGATCAGACTTCTTAAGTAAAGGTTTAATTACAACAATCTTAAAGCTCTGTGGTACATAACCATCCATTAAAGACAAATTAAGTAGATCCAAAATGTGGACATTAATTAGAGCAAATACCTCTTTAAAGAGTCTGGTTGGGATGGGATCTAGCAGGCATGTGGATGGTTTGGATGAGGTTAATATTTTTGACAATTCAGAGAGTTCAACAGGACAAAAACTGTCCAAACATAAATCAGGCTCTAGTGAAATTTTTTAAGTTGCCTCATTTGACAGGTGACTTGAGATAGTAGAAGGAAGGATGGTTTGAATTTTCTCTCTAATTGAAATAATTTTATTTATAAAGAATCTCATGAAGTCATCACTACTTATAGTTGTAGGGATACATGGTTCAACAGAAATGGGACTTTTAATTAGTCTAGCAAAAGTACTAAACAGAAACCTAGGGTTATTTTTATTCTCCTCTATTAAAGATGAGTAATATAAAGTTCTAGCGTTACGGAGAGCTTTTTTATATGTTAGCAGACTATCTTTCCAAGTTAAATAATATACTTCAACATTAGTAGAGCGCCATTTTCTCTCCTGGTTTCTAGATGCCTGCTTTAAAGTATGTAACTCAGAATTGAACCAAGAAGCCAGTTTCCTCTGATTGATTACTTTCTTTTTCATTGGAGCAGTTTTATCAAGTGAAGTTTGCAGTGAAGTTGTAAGATGATCAACTAGATGATCTAAGTCTCTGTTCTCTGATGCATTACTCTGCAAGACAGAGGAAAACATTGATGGAAGAGATTGTTTAAATTTGGTTACAGCATTTTCTGATAAGCACCTGCTGAGATGAAATTTACTCTCAGAGACTGTGTAGTAATTTAATGTAAACTCAAAGGTTATTAAAAAATGGTCGGACAGAATAGGATTTTGAGGAACTATTACCAAGTCCTTAATCTCTATACCATAGGTCAGAACTAAATCAAGAGTGTGATGATAAGAATGAGTAGATGTGCGGACGTTTTTGGTAAAACCAAATGAGTCTATTAAATTATTAAAGGCTATGCTTAAGCTATCACTCTCAACATCTACATGAATATTGAAATCCCCCATTATGATGATTTTATCAGTATTTAATAATAAGTCAGTTAATAATTCTGAGAATTCAGACAAAAACTGAGAGTAAGCGCCTGGTGGACGATATATAACAACTAGTAAAAGTGGCTTTTCTGATTTCCATTTTGGATGAGAAAGACTGAGGGACAGCGATTCAAAAGAATCATATCTAATAACTGGTTTGGCATTAATCAATAATCCTGACTGAAAAATAGAAGCTCCTCCTCCACCTCGGCCAGTTGTTCTAGGAACATGAAAATTGAAATAATTAACAGGAGTGGATTCATTTATACCAACAAAATCCTCCTGTTGTAGCCAAGTTTCTGTCAGACAGAATAAATCAATATGATGATCAATTATCAGTTCATTAACTAACAGGGATTTAGAGGAAAGAGATCTGATGTTCAATAATCCACATTTAATGATTTTATGATTTTGCTCTGGTAAAGTAACTGTGTTTATTTTAATCAGATTTTTATGGTTTATATTTTTAGAGCTGATTTTTTGTTTATTTAATTTGAGCCGTGGGTGAGTTGACACTGTTTCAATGGGGGTGTGGGTGGGTAACAGAGGAGAAGCAGCAGAGAGGTGTGGAGGACTACAACTCTGCTTCCTGGACTGGACCCTGGGTTGTCAATAATTTGGGGGATAAACAAAATCAGCCATATTTCTAGAATATGGGATCCAAAGTGGGATGGATGCCATCTCTCCGCATCAGACCAGGTTTTCCCCAGAAAGAACTCCAGTTATCTATGTAGCCCACGTCGTTGTCAGAACACCACCTGGACACCCAGCGGTTAAACAACAACATACGGCTAAACATGTCATCGCTGGTCAGGTTGGGGAGGGTCCACAGAAGTCCACAGAAAAGCCTGTTGCTAAACTGTGCTCCTTGGTGGATTTCAGGCTTTAATATTTAAATTAGTGCTGCATAGACATGTTGGTCTAACTGCTGTAAATATTGTCCAGTCTGAAAGTCAGATCAGCTGAAGACACCGACCAATGTTTATCTAGGGCAGGCATGGGCAAACCCCTGCCCGCGGGCCGTATATGGCCCGTTGGGCTTTTTAATTGGTGTAGTATGACATACGGATGAGATATATTCATACTGTTAAAACGGATTCTTTCATTTTTCTGGACTGTATAATGTACGTGCCTTGAATGTAATAAAATGTGGACGTGAGGCGTTAATTATCTTTGACCCATCAAAATGAATGCGGTCATTTATTAACAGAATCAAGTTTAACACATCACACATTTACATTAATTGGCAAGAATTGAGAATAACGACATAATTAATCAGCTTTACAACCAGGAAAACCATACGGCCATGATTTTCCGTTGCTTCACCACAGACATTTCTGAAAACATCTGGATTAATTTGCTAGCAGATAGGAGAATTTTAAAGATGGAAAGATGAAGTTTATCTACAGAGAGATGTGTGAGGGAATTTGTCTGTTTTAACCAGAACATGCACGCTCCTTTGGAAATCAGCTTGCCCCAACGGTACGCTTGGTTGAGATCGAACCTTTACCTTTCTGAAGATAGTTTCAGCGTTGGTGTAGAGCTCTCCTTTCAACTCTTTCAGCATCTCCGTGAGAACAGCTAAAAACCTCTGGAGTCGTGAGGTTATCCAAACAGAAGTTCATAATTCCCAAATCGTCTATGGTTCAGCTTAATTCTCTTTCAGCAGCATCCTGAATTCCAGCATTCTGCATTCTGGAACTCCAAACTCTCTCTGAACTCTGGAACTGCTGAGTTTCAGAACTGCTACTCCATCTTCAAGACTGAGCTTACTGCAGCTTCAAGACTGAGCTGAACTCTCTCTAGTTGAACTAGGAAGTGCCGACATTTAAAGGGCTCTACTTTCGGTTCATTTGAGAGCTTCTGATTGGTCGATGAACCAAGACAGAGGTGTGTTTTGTGATGTAAGGTGTTATGAAAAGTCAAGGAAAAGATTAAGATTGTTTAAGAACAGACAGAAAGATTGTTATGGAGAATTCAGACTTCGTGGAGTCACCTCTTCCAGTATCTTGCTGTAAAAGTTAAACATGACATTTCTTTTCAGTAAACTTTCAGTTGACCGAAACTTGAACTTCGACACACTTACAACTTCGCTCATTGAAGACAGAAAATCAAGAAATGCATATTAACCTGATTTCTTCTTTGAATGAGGATTAAGAATCATTATTACTGTTTCACCGTTGATTTAAATGATCAGTTCACTTCAACATTTAAAAATGGTTTGAACTAAAACACAATTTGATTATCAAAACATTTGTAAAATAGTAATGATCATAGAGAATTGTCCTTTTTTTACTTGATTGATTCAAGAAAGAAAGTCTCAGGATGGGTCAACCTGTATTTCTGGATGCAAATCAATGAAATGACAAGTTATGTCCCAAATGATCCTTAGGTCAAGGTTTTGACCTCAGCTTAGTTCACTACATTGGCCTGCCGAAATTGTCCAAAATTTGGACAATTAAAAAAATATATATTTTTTTTATATACTTTATTTTTCAGGAGTGCTGAGGTAAATTTTAGGGGTGCTTAAGCACCCCCCCCCCCCCCCCC
>NC_056509.1:8742010-8743332 GCF_014905685.2 Nematolebias whitei
CCCCCCCCAGCCGCCACTGATCAGGCTGTTGAGGCTTTACAGAAAGATGTTCAGATGCTACAGAGCTCTGAAACTGAAATTAGTTCAGAAATCAAAAATAGCTAAATTTATTATTTTTACTTGTTTACATCTTAAAACAGCCAATCCTTGCAAATTAACACTAGAAGATACTGAGTCCTGAAATATAAACGCCTCAAAATGCAACGATTGACCGAAATTATTATGAAAAACAGAGAAACTCGTGAGGATGCTGCAGCTGCAGTCAATCCTGTGAGATAATCACTTTTGCTTTCTTTCCCAGGATCTGTGCCATTTACTGCCTCGCAATCAAATTCAGATCAATAAGGGCATAATGAAAAGTTCTAGTCCTGCAGCAGACTGCAAACTAAAGCGCCAAAAGCTGCACATATCAGTGGCGCTGCCAGGGGCTGGGGGGAGTGGTGCACTAATAAATGATGAATCACTGCAACACCAACACACAAACATGGAACTGTGCTCCTCACTTGGCTCTAAACACTAATGAACAGAAAACATGCCTGCTCATATCTCCTCCTCCCGCCTCACATCCAGTGTGCCGGGCCGGCGTAAAACTTGACCACCTCATCAATAATGGATGGGAACCAGCCGCTCTACAAAGTCGCCATTGTTTTTGCAAAGTGCAGCTTTTCCGTACAACGCCACTGTGTTCACAGATTTCTCCTCTTGGCATTGAAATCCATCACATGACAGCATTTTATGACAAATCCTATCTGCTCTGCAGCACGAGAGATTCATGGGAGCCCTATTGCAACTTACAAATCACATTTATTCATGCTTGTTTGGCTCCAGTATGTCATTATTTGATCATATGCATGTGTGAACCCATCTGTGTTTGTGTGGGCTCTCTGTAAGCTATAGATGGTATTATATAGAGTTAAAGTGGGTGGGTGGGGGGTGGGGGGGTCCCAGAGGGCTGTTTTGGGAAGTGAAGGATTTGGAGTGCTGAGTAAGCGGTGCAGGGCCAGAGCTGGGAGACTGCAGTGCTGCTGGCTGAAACTCACCGGAGCTCAGACTGAGGTGCAGCAGAGGGGAGGAGGGGGAGAGAATGATGCTCCAAAAAAAAAAAAAAAAGAGAGAAAAAGACTCCAAGACTGGGAGAGCCATCCTCAGACATGTTCTGTGAGTGGACATAAAGCTGTAGTTTGATCAACACAACTGTGAAGAGCAGATACACAAACACTCAGACGCTAGACACAGAACAAGCAGTTCTTATAATTTCTGTATGGCTGTCTGTCCGACACACACACACACACACACACACACACACACACACACACACACAC
>NC_056509.1:8743432-8750435 GCF_014905685.2 Nematolebias whitei
CACACACACACACACACACACATACACACACACACACACACACACACACACACACACACACACACACACACACACACACACACACACACACACACACACACCAGCACACATACTGCATGACCATATAAGCCATGCCCACGCCCTGACACTGCGTCAGCAGCAACACTCAGAGCCAGCTTGTTGTTTACTTCCTCTAACCTGTGTGCCACTGAGTGCTGGAGAAAAGCCCTCTTCCTCTCCTCCTCCATGTCCTGGCATCTGAGTCACCCTCCTGTAAAAAGCTCTTTTGCCTTCTCACTGTTAGTCTTCATGTCTGATTATGGACAGCTGGACTTCACTGCCTCTGAACATCTTTCTCTTTTTCCATCTCATTATTTCATATTTCAGTTTTTTTGCCTTCCTGCCCCCACACACACGTCCCTCTCTCTTTACACCCTTTTTCATCAGTCCTGTGCAGATTTGAAGGCATACATTTCAAACCTCTGAGCTGACGCCTCCCCCCCACCCTTGTATTTTTGATTATATAACTGCGTCTCAGAGGACCTTGAAGCTCTGCATCTAAATTTATCTGCCTCAGTGTTAGCTTCAGCTATAAAAATGATCATCTTTCTGAAATAACGTTAAGTTGCACATTAAAAGGCTAAAGAAAAGGCTTCCTGTTGTCGATACAGATTCAAAACAAAGGTATCTTAAAAATAATGCTTATTTGTGTACAAGTTGTAGATTTTTCAGTGTGACAAAAATGAGAAATGAAAACACGGAGCTCTCTCCAAGTTGTTTAAAAAAACCAAATCTGGTGTTTGTGAACAGCGCCACCTGATGGTGGAAACGTGGACCTGCACTTGGATAAAACCTAATGAAAACCAGAGAAATTGCATTTCCTGCCAAAATGCAGTGTGAATGCTTATTGCTGGAAAAACTTGCTGAACAACAGCTTAAATGAGCTAAAATACATGCTGAAATGAAACAAGTCTTAATTAGCAGAAGAAAGCATAAATTCAATTACTTTATACAGCACCAAGTCACAACAGAAGTCGTCTCAGGGCACTGAACAGAAAGATTCATATATAAAAATAATAATTGAACATTATTTATCTGAGGAGCAGCTTTGGGTTTAACTCCATCAAAGAACTCTCATCTTGAGCAAGTATGAAGGTGACAGTGGAAAGGAAAAACTCCCTCATGAGGAAGAAACCTTTAGCAGAACCAGGCCAGATCGTCTCCTTCGTCTTCCTCACATTGATGTGAAGGTTATTCTCCTTGCACCAGTTCTCCAGGTGTTCCACCTCCTGCATCCCACCACTACTGTATCATCTGCAACCATTACAATATGACAGCCTGGATGGGTAGCTGTACAGTCATCCGTGAGCAGAGTGAACAGGAGAGGGCTCAGCACACAGCCCTGAGGGGAGCCAGTGCTGAGGGTTATGGTGGAGGAGGAGAAGTTGTGGATCCTCACAGACTGTGGTCTGTTTGTTAAGAAGTCTAGGACCCAGTTGCAAATGGAGGGGCTTAGTCCTAGAATGAATAGTTTGTCCATCAGGGTTTGGGGGATCATCGTGTTGAAGGCAGACATGAAGTCTACAAAGACCATACAGATGTAGGAGTCCTTCTGCTCCAGGTGGGTGAGGGCAGTGTGGACCACAGAGGAGATGGCATCTTCTGTAGATCGATTCTCACAGTATGCATACTGATAAGGGTCCTCGTTGATGTTGATGGTTGTTTTGATGTGGGTCATGACAGTTTTTTGAAGCACTTAGCGACTATCGGGCTGAGGGCCACTGGCCGATAGTCATTCAGACCAATCACTTTAGTCACAGTCACTTCACCATTTGCTCTTGCCGAGATCGGACGCTTCTCCCCTCCCCTCCCTCCGCTTTGCTGCTCTGTCTGTTTGTGAAACTGCTTCTGAGCCTCTCTTGCATATCTTCCAAACCATAACTATGGACTTGTTTTGATCAGTTGGTCCCTCAACTCAATTTACAACATTTCTTCGAAGAGAAGAAGAGCTTTAGGTGAGCTGATTTGCCCTGTTGGCACGCTGGATATCTCATCGACTTGGAAGACTTCATGATGTGTCTATCTCTGCTGCCATTTGTGGATTTTAAGGACGCATATTAAATTGGATTTACGATAACTGGTTCCTGCTTTTTGGATTCGGCTGGTTGCCGGTTTTATCAATCAATCAAGGAAGTCGTCGGCAGCAAATTTTGGTCCCGATCACGCTGCTTGCCTTTATGATGGTCTTTATGATGGTTCGTGTCTCAAGTACCCGGACTCAAATGCGTTGGGCTAAATGGATCAGATCTTGGGGATTTTACGCAGTCACGTTCCATTGGTGTGGCCATATAATTTGGACATTTCAGAACCGAGTCGATCAACACAGACTCAAGGTAGATGTCATAACCAGATGAAACCAGATGAATAAACTTGTGTCATCATTTCATTAGGGGCGGCAGTGGCTGAGTGGTTAGAGCAGTTGTCCTCCAATGCAAGAGTTGGGGGTTCGAATCCACCAGCAGTCACATGCCGAAGTGTCCCTGGGCAAGACGCTGAACCCTATATTGCCTCCGATGTGTGTCCCATCAGTGTGTGAATGTGATAAAGCTCTGATTAGTCTCTTTAGAATGATTTGTTCAATTAGCTTTGTAGAGATGCTGTATGAATGGGTAAATGAGGACACAGATTGCAATGTAAAGCGCTTTGAGTATCTTGATCAGATAGAAAGGCGCTATATAAGTACAGTCCATTTACCATTTCAGGACTCTTGGATTCTCATAGACGTTATTCTTGGTCATTCCTCAACATCCCTCGAGAATGTTTATGGATCTGACTGGAGGACACTGGCTGATTATTACATCTTTATCAGAACTCTTACAGTGTCCTCGAGAGCCTCTATGATCATTGCACACCGCTTTCGTCGTCCCCCTCTGCAGAATGTCTATGTCACTATGTGCTTGTTTGTGCAAGGTGTTTTTTTAATATCAAAGTTTTTTTCTTCTCAGGCAGGAAAAAAAAGTCTTGATAGGAATTTTTTGCCTCCAATTCCTACACGTGTCCAGTTTATCACTTTTATTGTCTGTCCAAACAGGTCTCACTTGTAAATGAGTCTTTGAGGCTCAATGTGACTTATCTGTTTAAATAAAGATTGAATGAATAAATGAATGAATGTAGAGCTCTTTGGGACTGGGATGATGGTAGTGGTCTTCAGGCAGGTGGGAACTGTTGCCAGGGTGAGTGAGGAGTTAAAGATGTCGGCCAGCACCTCGCAGGGCTGATGGGCACATTCTTTATAGGTTAGAAGATTTTGAATTCTATTCTGGATTTGACAGGGAGCCAATGGAGAGAAGTTAAAACTGGAGAAATATGATCTCTCCTACTAACTTCAGTTAAGACTCTGGCAGCAGCATTTTGGATCAACTGAAGACTTCAAAAAAGTGTTCAATACAAAAACAACTGGACTTTATTTTTGTTTTTGTATTGAACGCTTTTTTGAATTTATCATGTCCTGGATGACTGAGAATCTTCATCAGCATATCAACTGAAGACGTTTTAAAGAAGTATTTGGATGCCCAGATAATAAACCATTGCAATAGTCCAGTCTAGACATGACAAATGCATGAAACAGTTTTTCTGCATCATTTTTAGATACGTTTCTAATTTTAGAGATATTACGTAGGTGGAAGAAAGACAAAGAACACATTTTTGCTGAACTAGGTTTAAATGAGCAGAAATGAGCACAGAAATTGGGCAGCATGTGGTGTAGTAGGTATAGCTGTTGCCTCTCAGCGAGCAGGTTACCCTGGTTCAAATCCCAGTCCAAAGACCTTTCTGGATGGAGTTTACATGTTCTCTCCGTGCTGCGTGGGTTTTCTCTGAGTAGTCCGGTTTCTTCCCACAGACCAAAAACATGCATGTTAGACTGATTGGTAACTCTAAATTGTCTCTAGGTGAAAGTGAGAGAGTGAATGGTTGTTTGTCTCATTTGTCTCTATGTGTCCCTGTGATGGACTGGAGACCTGTCCAGGTGTCCCCCTGCCTTTCATACAGTGATTGCTGGACATGGGCAACAATGACCCCCGTGACCCAAAAAAGGAAGAAGCAGGTACAGATAATGGATGGATGAGCACAGAAATGAGGAAATTAGCTTAAACAGCGGAAATTAGCAAAAAAAAAAAAAAAAAAAAAAAAGCTGACAAGTAGCTGAAAAAGCAGAAAAAACTGAAACAAGCAGAAAAAAAGCTGAAAGGCGCATAACAAGCTAAAATTAGCATAAATAATTTAATTAGGCTGAAAGTAGCAGAAATTACTATGAAAACCCTGGTTTTATCTGAAAACAGCTGAAATTAGTGGAAAAATGCTAAAAGGGTAGCCGAAAAGGTAGAACAAGCTTAAATTAGCAGAAGAAAGTTGAAAGAACACAGGTTTGCTGAAAGAAGCAGAAATGGTGCAAATTACCTGAAAAAGCAGAAATTAGCAAAAAATCTGTTGAAAAGTTCAAGGTTCTTTATTGTCATTTCATCACATGTGGTACATGAGGTGGAACAAAACTGTGTACACAGGGTCCCAGTTACATCCAACAATAGCAAAAATATAAAGTGTAAAATGAAACAAGGATCTAAGATATACACTAAACAATAATAATGTAAAATAATAATAGCTTAAAAAAAAGCAGAAAGAAGTTGAAATTATCTGAATGAAGGAATAGAGCACACTTTTTTGCATTAAGCTGAAAAAAAAAAGCAGAAATGAGTGCAAAAAATGTTGAATTAGCTGAAAATGCTAAAATTAGCATAAACAGCTAAATAGTAGCTGAAATAGCAAAAAAGCTGAAACTTGCAGAAATAAGCTGAAAGGAGCATAACAATGCTGCCGTATTCATTCATTCATTCATACTCATCCACCCACAAAGACTCATGTTCGTGCTGCTGTTGTTTGGTGTATTGTTTTGCACTATTAGTGACTGGCGTATATCTTACTGTAGATCTTTTAGTGTACTGTTTGGCGTTCGTTTAGCGTATATTTTAGTTTATATCTTAGATCCTTATTTACAGTTTCTTTTTACACTTTATATTTTTGCTGTTGTTGGATGTAACTGGGACCCTGTGTACACAATTTCATTCCACTTCATGTACCACATGTGGTGCGAATGACAATAATGAACCTTGACCATGGCAAGCTGCAAATAGCCGAAAAAAGTTAGAAAAAGCACAAAAATATTGTAGTTAGCAGAAAGAATCTGAAAGGACCACAAAAGAGCTGAAAAAAATACTGAAAGAAGCTGAACTAGAACAAAACATGAAAGGAGTAGAAGGTTGTAAACCTAAAGATTTGAAGGGTGTAAAATGAGCTCAATTAATTTTCTATGAGGAAAAAAGTGACAGAAAAGGCTAAATATTTCACAAAGCTAAAGTTGTACCAATACCAAAAGTCATAGCAGGATCGTCCTGAAAGAGATGAACGTTTTGATTTATGATTTGTTGAAACTGAAAACTGTGGAACGCGAAAAATGCTGAAAAACGTATAGAAGAAAAATGGATGACAAGAGTGAATGCTTCATTCTTCACACACCTAAACTGAATGTCAGTGACCATGACAGGCAGACGTTACAGCGTTCCCTTCTCTTAGAATAACCTTCCTCCTGTTTAGTTTTTGCTTTGTGTCAGCTCAAGAATCTTTCTCTGGACATCGTGGCTGACGGGCATCAACAAGTCATCCAAGTCGAACCCAAGGGGTAAGTCCTCCCTTCGTCTCTCTATCTTGGACCTCAGCTGGCTGGTGCTGGGGGGTTTCCCCCAAACCTGAAACAAAAGGACCAGTTACATTTGTGTCACCACAATGATTTATGCATTGAAAAAAATAGTAATTGTTTTCAGTAGTGAGAATATATTGTTTTTAGTTTGTTTAGTTCACGTTTTGAAAATGTTTTATCTTTTGTATAAGATGCATTTATTCCGTCATGAAGAACTATTTTTTGTTGTACCATTATTGCAAGATTTGTGTGAATGTAAGGGAGTGGTGAGATCTGCTGTGATCGCTACACACATTTACCTGAAGTTACATACAGTTACCTGAAGACACGAGTGATATGCGGCAGCCTCGATAGTTCACTAGCTGTAAAGGTATTTATAACTGTTGTAATACATAGTAAATCTGTCAGTTATGGTGTTCTAATTATTTTATGTTTATTTAGAGTGCACAAGATGAAAAACATTTGTCTAGGACCTCTTTAAAACTGCCTGCTCAACCACTTGGTTGAAGTTATTTTGGGTCACTATATCTCAATGAAAGGAGTACGTAACTTGGTTCAACCTGGTTAACCAATCTCTACCATTTGTCTAAGATTCGTTATCCTTAAGAAATCCACTAGGGGGCACTGTGTCTTTGAATAGTCTTCTTCTTCACTCCCGCTCCAACCAGGGTGTCCAAAACACAAAAATCTTCTGACACATGTTGACTGTTTTTGGTAAAAAATTGAAAGGTAGGGATAGTTTTCTGACATATGTGTGTGTGTTAAAGTCCTCACTAAACAAAATTATGTTATTTGATATCATCTAAAAACTATAAATTAAATATCAAATAATTTTTTGAAAATGTGCTTGACCAAATGGTTGATTCGGCGCTTCATGGTAAATGTAGCAAATTAAGCTAATGTAAATAAAATTGACATTTTTCTCAATAAAATCATAAAATATTTTTATTTATTGCTGTAAATATGAAACATAAAGTGTTATTACATTGTTATACATCATGAATAAGCTGAGATAATTACTTTACACGTTAATTTTTTGTTAATTTCTGAGTTTACATTAGTGAATATGTTAAAAGTCTAGAATATATGGGGGGGGAACAAAATTTTGACAAATATTTCCCTTTTAACTAAATGACACAGGCTAGTATACTAATATTACTATAAACCGGATTCCAAAAAAGTTGGGACACTAAACAAATTGTGAATAAAAACTGAATGCAATGATGTGGAGGTGCCAACATCTAATATTTT
>NC_056509.1:8750445-8761955 GCF_014905685.2 Nematolebias whitei
TGGTCTGGCATTATCGTGTTGAAAAATGCAGGGTCTTCCCTGAAAGAGATGACGTCTAGATGGGAGCATATGTTGTTCTAGAACCTGAACATAGTTCTCTGCATTAATGGTGCCTTTCCAGACATGCAAGCTGCCCATGCCACAAGCGCTCATACAACCCCATACCATCAGTGATGCAGGCTTCTGAACGGAACGTTGACAACAACTTGGGCTATTCTTGTCCTCTCTGGTCCGGATGACATGGCGTCCCAGTGTTCCATAAAGAACTTCAAATCGTGACTCATCTGACCACAGAACAGTCTTACATTTTGCCACACTCCATTTTAAATGACCCCTGGCCCAGTGCAAACGTCTGAGCTTGTGGAGCTTGCTTAGAAATGGCTTCCTCTTTGCACTGTAGAGTTTCAGCTGGCAACGGCGGATGGTACGGTGGATTGTGGTGTTCACTGACAATGCTTTCTGGAAGTATTCCTGAGCCCATTCTGTTATTTCCTTGACAGTAGCATTCCTGTTTGAGGTGCAGTGACGTTTAAGGGCCCGGAGATCACGAGCATCCAGTAGAGTTTTACGGCCTTGACCCTTACGCACAGCGATTGTTCCAGATTCTCTGAATCTTTTGATGATGTTCTGCACGGTTGATGATGATAACTTAAAAGTCTTTGCTATTTTACGCTGGGTAACACCATTCTGGTATTGCTGCACTATCTTTCTGTGCAACAATGGTGGAATTGTTGATCCTCTTACCATCTTGGTTTCTGAGAGACACTGACACGCTGAGAAGCTCTTTTTATACCCAATCATGTTGTCAATTGACCTAATTAGTGTTAATTGGTCTTCCGGCTCTTCATTATATGCTCAATTTCCTTTTTCCAGCCACTTATTGCTACTTGTCCCAACTTTTTTGGGATTTGTTGACACTGTGAAATTTTGAATCAACATATTTTTCCTTTAAAATGTTACATTTACTCAGATTAAACTTTTGATCTGTCATTTATGTTATATTACGAATAAAATATTGACATTTGCCATCTCCTCATCATTGCGTTCAGTTTTTATTCACAATTTCTTTGGTGTCCCAACTTTTTTGGAATCCGGTTTTTAACTCCTAAAACTGCTAAATCTTGATGCCACTCCGCTTTTGTTTTTATTTCCAGAAGAAGATGAAGTGTCTTCAGAGGTTTTTGTGTTGTTTCTTTCAGTAGTTCTTGGTGTAGCGCCTCCACAAGCGAGCGGGGAAATAGGTTGGTTCAACAGATTGGCTCGACTGCACAGTGCAGTGTGAATGCAAAAGCACCAGCTCAAATGTAAACAAAATGTCATGAATATTGGTCCCCAACTGAACCGAGTCTACCAGACTATCAGGTGTGAATGCACCCCAAGTCTGATCTGCTGAGTGGTCTGCAGTGACTCCACCCAGTCCTTGTTTCAACTATCCTTTCATGTTCATGTTTATAAGCTGATCAACATCTTCAGTACACCACAAATCTGGTACCTGTTCAGCTTAAACTGGTCCCAAGACTGACCAGCCCATGTTCCCCATCACTGAGGGAACTGAACAGGCAATCAGTCAGAGTATCTTCATTTGTCATTCGCACCACATGTGGTACATGTGGTACATGTGGTACATGTGGTGGAATGAAATTATGTACACAGGGTCCCAGTTACATCCAACAATAACATTTAAAAAGAAAACCAGTAATAAGATCTAAGATTGGAACTAAGAAAAAAACATTAACTAAAAATACATTAAGCACTAATAGCATAAAAACTATATGCCCAACAGCAGCACAAACATGAGTCTGTGTGAGCAGATGAGTACGAATGAACACAGCAACATGAAATAGATCAGCGGCAGAATAAACTAATTAAATGACAATTTAAACAAAAACATACAAGTTTAGAGTTGTTAGGAGAATCTTCAAGAGATACCTGAAAAAATGTTTGTTTTCTGATAGCATTTTGTAGCTTTTTTCTGATGTTAGCTTTTTTTTTTTTTCTGATAGCATTTTGTTAGCTTTTATTCTGATGGCATTTAGCTTTTTTCTAGTGGCATTTTGTTAGCTTTGTTCAGATAGCTATATATCTAGCTAGCTATCTAGCTAGATATCTAAAAATAATTAAAATATGGTTTTGCACAGCAACTGAAAATAATACAGAACATATCTGAAAACAAAAAGTATAAACATATTAAATGATGGAAACCTTTTATCTCCTGAGTGAGAAGATTTTAAAGGATTTATCTAAAAATTCTAATCTTGTTTTTCCCTTTGTCTCATTTTTTCCCCATCTAATTATTTTCTTGGTTTTACAAGAGGTGTTATGCTCCCATCCGTTGATTTACACAGGATAAAAATGAGTGATAATTGAACTGATAAGCTGTACAATTAATATAGAAAACCAGTTTAATTACATTGTTGCTGTTCTTGCAGGAGATTCATCTGGAAACAGTTGAAGAGATGGTGGAGAGCAAATTGGTTTGTATATTGCCTCACTCTGTCACATTCTGGTGTTAGACAAGGAGACCACACTGATAATATGAAGTCATTGTCATAATGGCATGGATGAAATTTCAAAAGGGCATTCCACTTTGTACTAAGCCTATTTTTTTCTGTTTTGAGCTGAATATTCAGTTGTAGACTTTCAAAAAGAAACCTGATACCAAAATACAATGTTGCTGGAGGTGAGAGAGCTACAGGCGGATCAGATGGTGTAGTATATCAGTCTGGTATCTTGGTGAATATTTAATGAATACAACAGGGACAGAAATAATGTTTATTTTAGCTTACAGATGAGGTAAATGTACCAAGAACAAAGACATCCTCTTGGCTTGTGGTGGGGGAAGACTGAGTGTATTTTTAATGTTGCTCACAGTGTGCCGCTATGTGAGAACCATCAGTAATTAAACAGTATAAAGACCTTTTGTTGGATTACATCAGTCTTGAGACAGCCTGTACCTCCACATCAGACCAATCTCTCTGGGCTTCTTTATTCGGCTCCAACACGTAGTGGAGGTGGGTGAACCCCTTTCATTTCGTCCTGTGGGGCATCATTGTTGATGGGTGTGTGTGTGTGTGTGTGTGTGGGGGGGGGGGATTGGGGGGGGGGGGATGGGGGGGGGGGGGGGGCTTGGGGCAATGGAGCTCGACTGGGGATGTGGCTTTGGTGGTTCTGGGTGTTGACCTCTGCTGGCTGCATGCAGGCTTCTGGGTGGTCTGTACCGGCAGGCACAGGTTACTGGCCTGGTGGCCTGGCTGCTCCTGGGTGGGTTTGGGGTGGGTGTGGGTTCTGGGGGAGTGTCGCTCCTGGGCTGGGGTCCCAGCTTGACCCATGGGTCTCAGGTCTTGGTGGGTATGTTGTCAGGGTCTTGGGCCTGTGCATGCGCCAGCGCCTGGCCCTGGCATGGGGGCCCTTGGTGCGCTGGTGGGCTTTGGGCCTCTACCATGGGGGTGATACTGTTGGTCGGGGGAGGATGGGCCATGGGAGGGGACGGGTGGATTCAGCCTGGGTGTCTTCTTGCCTAGCTGTGGCCGCGGTCTGGTGCTTGGCTTGGGGTCTGGGCTGTGGGGGGCTGTGTGTGGGGGTGTATTGGGGGCTCTCGCTCAGGTGGCTCTGCACTGTTGGCCCGGGGTGTCTGGGTGTGTTAGGTGTGTGCCCTCCCTTGTGTGGGGTACTCTCATTGTGGGTGTCGCTGTGGTGGACTGGTTGGTTCTTTTGTGGGGGTATGCTCTTGGTCGACGTGGTGCACTATCTGCGGCTGTTTGGGCACTCCAGGTTGATTGTCGTTGTTGGAATTTGGTGGCTTCTTTGGTCGGGGGGCTCGGTGTTGAGCTGGGGATTGGGTTGGGGGATCTGGATGGTCTTGGGGGGTTGGGTCGCTGGCTCGGGTTCTGGTCGGTCCTTGGGGCTATGTGCCAATCCGTGGCCTGGGTCCCTGGTGGTGCGGCTACCTCCTGCTCCTGGATGGATGTACTGGAGCCTCCCCTGGTAGATCTCAGAGAATGGGGGTGTCTATTGGGGTCAGTGGGGGAGCTGACCCCCTGGGAGGGCATTGCCACCTCAGTTCTTCCTCCCCATCCCGACATCTTCCTCCACCCACTCCATCACACCACCACTCAAGCAGGGCCTTGGGGTTCAGGTGCACTACTGAGCTGCAGGGAAGATCCTCCATCTCCATGGTTCATGGAGACCTGGGCCCCAATTTTATTAAACAACCTAGACACTCATGCATATCATTCTCACGACACATGCATATATAGGGTCTGGAGTGGGCACACAGTGGCATATAGGTGGTAGAATGTGTAATCATTCTCACCTCTGGGACCTGTGCCCACTCTCATATGTAGCATGTAGACATTTAGTGTTCTGGGCAAGGGTTGGGGAGGTGAATGGGCACTACCTGCTCTCTGGGGAGGGGGTGAGTCTGTGCCAGTCGCCGCCTCATCCCCCCATTTTAAACGTACTATATACTGTAACAACATGCATCAACACCTTATTTGAATGGGAGGAGGGAGGAGTTGGGTCTTCCCGTTTTACTTAAACCCTCATTCTCCGTTTGACATTTGGGGTCGTGAGCAGGGAGGGGGAGTTGGCTGCCTGGTTGGGGTCTGGGCTGTGGGTGGGCATTGGGCCTTGGGGGGCGATTGGGGATGGGGCCAGTGCTTCGGTTCTCCCTGGGTTGTTTGGATCTTTTGATCAGGGTTAGTGGTTGCAATGGCCGGCCCTTTGGCTGGGGTGGCTGCCGGGATCCGGCAGGGGGTTGGCTGTGGTTGTGTGTGTGTGGTCGTTGGTGGTGTATGGCGGTGGTCGGGGGGCATGGCTTTGCTTTGACGGGGTGCTGGCTGGTCGGCCTGATGTGACATTTGCAATGGGGGGGTGCTGTGTGTGTGTGTGTGTGGGGGGGGGGGGGGTGCATAGGTGGCATGCCGGGGCTTCTCCGGGCCTGTGGTGTGGGGCTGTTGGGGTGCCTGATCCTTGGTGCACTGGGACGGCCTTCCTCAGCTACTGCTCCCTGCTGCTCTGGCCCCTGGCCTGGGGCCGACTTGCGATCGCTGTCGGGTGGGTGGTGCGCATGGATGGCCCGACAGAGGCTCTGTCGGGCTGTCTCCATGTGCCTGTTTATGTCTCGGGTTGGGTTTTAGGTGGTCCCCTCTCTTGGATCAATTTGGGCCCCCATTTAATGTGGGGTCTACTTCCCCCTGTCGTGCTCCCCTCCTGTGGTGGGCCCCCCTGCCGCCAGTGCATTGGCGGTTCTCAGCATCTGGGGTTGGGTGGTGGGGTGTGTGCAGGCCCGCCCTGTTGGCTGCCTGCCGGGGCCTGGGTGCTCTGGCTCTGTCGGGCCTCTGTTGGGGGGTGGTATGACCTTGGGACTCGGTGTCCATGGCCGGATCTACCCTGGAGGGGCGAGTTGTTGGCGGGGCCTGTGGACTCCTTGCTGCAGCCTCCTGGGGTTTCTGCATTGTGGTTGCTGGGGATTGCCCGGGGCTTCCCTTTGCTTGTCTCTCTGTGGGGTGCGGGTGTCCCTGTTGGGGGACTCCCGGAGCTCCAGGCTTGGGGACCGCTGCGTGTCTGTGGCTCCGGTCTTCCCTGTGTTACCATCATGTCCTGTGGGAATGGGTCTGTGGGTCCCCACATCCACTATTGAACATTTTTATGGAGAAACTTTATAGTGACAAGCATGCTCACACAGGTGTTTAGATTCAGGTGTTTATCAGATACACACTCAATTAGGTTGTGGAGACCACTAAATATATCTTGTATTACCATGTACTGTATAAAATACTAACGATGTTATAAGTATCATTATATATGTTGTTTGTTGTTGTGGTTTTTTGGTTTTGTCTTGTTTTTGTTTTGTTTTTTTCTTTCCGCAGGTCTAGAGGCAGACTTCAATGATGTTGATTTGTGTTCTCTTTATACCCCTCTCTCTCCTCAATTTCTATCTCCTTCTTTACCTTTTAACCCTTCTCTCACTTTTCTGATTTGTTTTCTTCTTTGTTTTTCATCAAAAAAAAAAAAAAGAATGGTTCAAATGTACTTGCTTGGTTTGTAGCTTACTTTACACTATCATAATATACAGACAGATATTTATATTTAGATTGACAGTGGTTTATATGTAGGATCATTTCACATTTTCTTATCATTTCTCAGCCCTTCAGCTCAGACAATGGAGGAGATGAGCCACTTTAAATTGAAGACATTTAGATAAACACTGTAAAGTTTTTTTTTTTTTTTTTTGTCAAATCACCTTAATATTGCATTGGGGACATTAGCATTAGCCTCAATTAGCTTGCTAATTCAGCTCAGGCCTCAGTGCACTATGGCATATTTTCACTGGTGTAGATGAACAGATGCAGAGATATATTCATCAATTAAAACGGATTCCTCATTTTTCTGGACTGAATAAAACGTGCATTGAATTTAATGAAATGCAAACATGAGACGTCATTTATCTTTGACCCATCAAAATGAATGCGGTCATTTATTTACAGAATCAAAGTTTAACATCAAACGTTTACATTAATTTGGCAAAATATGAAAATAACAACATAATCAATCAATCAGGAAAACCATACGGCCATGATTTTCCGTTGCTTCACCACAGACATTTATGAAAACTGTACAATTATGATCAATTATCCACACGGCGGTGGATGAGCACTTTACACAGACATTTCTAAAATATCTGGAAGGATTTCTACTTTAGAGAAGAATTTAAAGATGGGAATGAAGTTAAAGGGAGTAAAAGATGGTATGTGAGGGGAAGTGTTCACCAGAACCGACACTCTCCATCAGAACCCAGCTTTCCCCAGTACGCTTGGTAGGAAACTTGACTCATTACCTTTCTGAAGATTAATCAGCAGATATGGAGGTCCAGTTAACGCTACCTGTCCAGCGTCTCCATAGGATGGCTGAACTCGTCCGAAGTAGTGACGAGATTCCGTCCGACACCAGCTCACATCAGCAATAGCAATAATCCAACTCGGAGGAGCCTTATCATGCTGGACTTCTGTTCTCCCAAACGACTTCTCAGCGCAGAACCGAACTGAACTGAACTCAACTCAACTCTGAGAGAACTAGGAAGTACCGGCATTTTTAAGAGCTCTTTTCCCGGTTCATTTGATCGTCCCGGATTGGTCCAAAACAACCAGACAGGGGTGTGTTTTGTGATGTAAGAGGGTTACTAAAAGTCAGAAGACAGCAAGAATGTTATTGAACAGATTAAACTGTTCTCACAGACAGAGAGTGTTTTGTTTTGGCGAGTTTTAGAAACAGGTGCAAAAACCCCCCTGTTGACGTCTGAGAGGATGTAAAAACAAGGCAGTTGTTCCAACACATGTCTGCTTCGACTCCTGACCTCGGAAACGCACACTTGCTCATTCAAAGACAGAAATCAGAAAATGCATAAAAATCTGTAACAGACCTTAACATGAATTCTAACTCTGCATAAGCATTAAAAATCATTACACTGTTTCACAGTTAATAAAATTGATTAGTTCACTGCAACATCTAAAATGGTTTGAACTAAGACACTTTGATTATCAACATTTGTAAAATAGTTATGATAATAAAAAGAGAGTGTTCTTCCACTTGATTTTCAAGAAAGAGAGTCTCAGGATGGGTGAACCTGTATTTCTGGATTCAAATCAATGAAATGACAGTTTCTGTCCCACAAGGTTCTTAAGGTCAAGGGTTTTGACCTTAGGCTTAGTTTTGACATCAGGTTAAGTTCACTACACTGGTGTAGTGTACAACTTCTGTACACAATAAAGTGAATGAAACATAAGCAACATTTCAAACAGCACAACAAATAAATAATACATTGTCTAAAACCAACACTACAGTAGAATAATAAAACAAGCAAACTGAAATTTAATGTTATTTTTAATATAAATATTTTTAATTAGATGTTTTTTTTTTTTACACATGAACAATTAAACTAATAGAAAATATTCTTCTTAAATTATGGCATGTAGTGCAGCTGATTGTTGTTGACGTGTTCATTTGTTCACGCAATAAATCAGATTGTATTTTACTTGAGAAATGATTACACACTGCAACAGAATCATAGTAGAAATCAGCCCATGTACCTTGTTAAAATGTTTTTTGGACTGGTCCTATGGTTTTTATCTTCTCAGAAACGAGATTATAATGAAATTATGGCCCAGTTCTGACTGGGTTAAACTGGGCCAGCAGCTCTAAGAGAGTCTCCCTGGGGATTTCAATATCAGTCAAGGAATACAGTTTAATCTGCTTGCCACATAAAGTAGGAAGGCTTTTGAAGCACCGTCTCATATTTCCTAACACATCAGAACCACATAAAATCGAACTGAGATCACACTTAGTCTCGCCCCCTCATACACTGACAGGTTGAGCTCCCCTTCTGCGAAGGAGGAGTCTAGGACCCTATAAATGAGTAATGACACGGGACATTGGGGCTCTTCCGGGTTTGTGAACACGTCACAGACCAGAGAGTCCAGCGCTGTAAATTGTAATCTTTTCCTGCCTCGATTTTTAATATAATTGGTAAAACTGAATTCACGCTTCCTTGATTTATTTGTTAGTATGAGTTGCCACTTCTGAGGGAGATGGTATAAAGTTTTTTTCATTTTAAAAAAGTACAAAACAATTCCATAACAATATTAAAAAAAGATACAAAAGATTTAAAATGAAAGGCAGCAGAAAGAAGAAAAAATTCTTATTATATCTGCCCCTTTTTTCAAACAATTATTTCAATCATAATAATTTTCAAGTAACAGAACAAAATGAATAACTTTCTAATTTTTCTAATTCTAATACAAAACACACACTAAGCTACTTCATATATACTTTTTAACAATTCAGCTTTGATCTTTTTCTTAAATGTACACATTGACTTGGCATTTTTAACATCACTCTCTAGAACATTCCACAATCCAACTCCTTGGATTGAGGTAGACCTTCCCTTCAGACTAGTTCTGAATTTTGGTTTGACAAATATCTCTGTCCCCTTAAGATTGTAACAACTTTGTCTTTTAACAAAATTTCTTTGGATATTTAATGGTTATGTGTTATTTTGAGCCCTATACATAACTGATAAAATACTGTAATCTACCAAATCATGGAACTTCAATAACTTCAGTTGATAAAATAATGTGCTTGATGGGTGACTGTAATGCTTTCTGGTGATGATTCTTACAGCTCTTTTCTGTAAAATAAAAATAGGTTTTGTAAAGATTTTGATAAGGTTTTGAGACAGAGTCGGAGGAAGTGGTGAGGGCTGGCTGAGGGTCCAGGGTCCGAGAGGAAGCCTAAGGTCCACGGCTAGCAGTAGCTAGCTGCAATGACTGACGACCCGCAGTCAGCTCCCAACGCAAATTGATGCAGACGTCAGTGTGAATTAATCAAAAAGTAATTGGTTTAGCGCTAGGGGTTGAACGACTACATAACTTTTAAACTCTACATTAACATAATAAAACTTGAGTAGAACTCGAGTAGTCGATGACGTCATAGGATCTCAAAATGCAAAAATAAATATATAATTAAATAAAACCGCAAAAAAAGTCATTTATTATTTACAAAAAAAGACCAACAAAACATTGGGAGCGTATATTATGTTCCTACCATTTATCATATTGCAAATAAGTCACAGGAAAACCAAAACTATTAGTTATTATTATTAAGCTGCAAAAGTGAAAGAAATGTGCAACACGTAAAAAACAAAACTTAAAAACAGTGGAGCGGACGACCACCCCGCACCACCACCCGTGGTGCTGCGCATTAGGTTTAGTTTTAGAGATTAATATAGTTAAAGTTTTTTTTAAATAGATTTAGATGTTGAGATTTGAGTGTGTACTCTGTGTTATGTGCTGTAAATATTTATTGTAAGATGTAATGTTTTATTTTTACCACAGTGTGGCGGCAGAGAGCTGTTTGTATAATGAGCCACGTCACCACACACCTATATCATATAAGCAATCACATGATGTCAGAGAATCAGAGTCAGAGATTCTTTATTGTCATTCGTTTGCACCACATGTGGTACATGTAGTGGAGCGAAATTATGTACACAGGGTCCCAGTTACATCCAACAATAAAATGTAAAAGAAAAACAATGATAACATCTAAGATATGAACTAAGAAAAACATCAAGTAAAAATACACTAAGCACTAAAAGCATAAAAACATTACGTCGAACAGCAGCATCAACATGAGCATGAGTCTGTGTGAGCAGATGAGCACGCATGAACACATCAACATGAAACAGATCAGCAGCAACATGAAACAGATCAGCAGCAACATGATGTGATTTTTCACAATGATTATTCTGGTTAGAGATTCATGAGTCTAACAGCCTCAGGGTAAAAGCTGTTCCTCAGTCTAGTGGTTCTACACTTAATGCTCCTTTCTTTCTTAACCTCCTTCCTGAGGGGAACGGGGCAAAAAATGTGTGTGCTGGGTGAGTGGGGTCCTTCATGATGCAGGTGGCCCTCTTCCTGCATCTGGAGGTGTAGATGTCTGTGATGGTGGGGAGACCGATTCCAACAGATTTCTGTGCAGCCTTCACCACTCTGCAAAACTTTTCTTTCTGCAGCTGTGCAGCCTCCATGCCACACGTTGATGCTGGATCACAGGACGCTCTCCACTGCACACCTATAGAAGGAGGTGAGGAATAAGCTTCCCAGTCCAGCTCGTCTCAGCCACCTGAGGAAGTAGAGTCTCTGATGAGCTTTTTTGATCAGGCTGGAAGTGTTGTTGCCCCAGCTGAGGTTGTCATTCATGTGTACACCCAAGTACTTGTAGCTGGAGACCACTTCCACCGCAGATCCTCTTATGTTCAGGGGGGTGTAGGTGTGTTTGTTCCTTCTGAAGTCCACAATCATCTCCTTTGTCTTCTTCACATTGTTGTGAAGGTTATTCTCTTTTTACCAGCTCTCCAGGTGTTCCACCTTGGAGCAGCTGTGGCTGAGTGGTTAGAGCAGTCATCTTCCAATGCAAGAGTTGGGGGTTCGAATCCACCAGCAGTCACATGCCCAAGTGTCCCTGGGCAAGACGCTGAACCCCTAGTTGCCTCCCATGTGTGTCCCATTGGTGTATAAATGTGATAAAGCTCTGATTAGATTCTTTAGAATGATTTGTTCAATTAGCTTTGTAGAGATATAGTAGAGTGCTGTATGAATGGGTAAATGAGAACTCAGATTGTAGTGTAAAGCGCTTTGAGTGTCTCAATAAGATAGAAAGGCGCTATATACAGGTCCTTCTAAAAAAATTAGCATAATGTGATAAAGGTCATTATTTTCCATAATGTAATGATAAAAATGAAAATTTCATATATTTCAGATTCATTGCACACCAACTGAAATATTTCAGGTCTTTAATTGTTTTAATACTGATGATTATGGCATACAGCTCATGAAAACCCAAAATGCCTGTCCCAAAAAATTAGCATATTTCATCCCACCAATGAAAGACAAGTGTTTTTAATACAAAAAACACCAACCTTCAAATAATCATGTTCAGTTATGCACTCAATA
>NC_056509.1:8762055-8768279 GCF_014905685.2 Nematolebias whitei
AAAAAAATATTAGATGTTGGCACCTCCACATCATTGCATTCAGTTTTATTCACAATTTGTTTTGTGTCCCAACTTTTTTAAAATCCGGTTTGTATATTTTGTCATTTTTCAACAATGGATTCAGCATGAGCGGAAGATGAGGCAGAAGATCATGGAGAATATTGTTTTTCACACAAGGCAGCTGACGGCTCCATATAAGGTAAGAGAAATGCGTGTTTGTTTGCCCTGCGCCTTACTCCACTTCTTGCTTGTGGAGTGGGGCTCGGTCTGTTTACATTCACACTGCACTCGAACCGCGCTGGAGTTCTCTTCTACCGGACCGAGACCTAGGTTTTAGCCCGGGCCAGAGTTTGCCTTTTTTGTTCCGTGACAGAGTTCGATGGCGCGTTCACACCTCCCCAAACGAACTGAACTTTCTAGGAAAACGAGCTAGAGTTCGATTAAAGCGGACTAAACAGGGCTGGTGTGAATGCACCCCTAGATCTTAAATCCCTGCAGCCTTCAGCGCATCCTGCAAGCAGCAGACACATGGAAGCCTTCCATCTTCAGACAAGAATGTATTCTCCCATCCTAAAACTGATATTTTTTGGGTGTTCGTGTTTATGACTGTGTTTGTTTTGTATTTTAGATTATTTATGCTGCTAAACCTTCTTACCCTGCCTACATCTGCTACTCTTAGTTGTGGATGAGCTGTTAAGACAGGACAGGTACATGTCTGGTGTTCCCTGCAGAGCGCTGCTGCAGAAGCTGCACTGCATGCTGACACGCTGACTGCAACCTCAGGAAAGACTTCCACTCAGATGGACTCAAAGAGCGTTGTCCTCCAGAATACCAGGATCACAGCTGGGAAGATTAACGCTGTGGACATCAGCTTTGTGCCAAAAACGGTACTTTTAATCCTATTTACACCACTTACACAGAGAAAAGACTATTTAATGTTGTAACTCTTAATGACGACTCAGGCACGGCTTCTTTATTTGAAACGGGCACTTTAATGAATGCCTACAGAAATAAGACACAAAAATACAGAAATAAAACACAAAGCTTTAGGTACTGTACCGAACAACGAGTGAAACATGCTTTATCAAAAGGTGTACCTCGTGGCCGCTCATCATTAAATAGGTCCTAGACAAATGTTTTTCATCTTGTACACTCTAAATAAACATAAAATAATTAGAACACCATAAATGACAGATTTACAATGTATTACAACAGTTATAAATACCTTTATAGCTAGCATACTAAGTGTGCCTAGTGAGCACAGCAGATCTCCCCACTCCCTTACATTCACACAAATCTCACAATAATGGTACAACAAAAAATAGGCCTTCGTGACGGAATAAATGCATCTTACACAAAGGATAAAACATTTTCAAAACGTGAACTGAAAAAACTAAAAATTCTCACTACTGAAAACAATTGTTAATTTTTTCAATACATAAATCATTGTAGTGACACACTCCCACCAAATCACCAATTGATTCTCAATGTGATTTTCTAATGAGTGTCAAGTTAGTCCATGTTACTGTGCATGTCAGTCTCAAGTAAAGTCACTACCTTGTGAATAGGTCTTTCTAGATATATCAACCTTGTCAGTGGTTTCACTGGTCTTTGGTTTCACTTTTCAGACTTTGTCGTCTGGACTTTCTACAGTCTGTACTACTAGACCTAGTTTCCATTTACATATTGGAACATTATCATCTTGGAGGATCACAGTGTTGTTCACTTGCAGGTTCCTTGAAACTTTCTTCCATTTCTGTTGCCTTTGGACGTTTGTGGACTTTCTATATCTTCTATGCTCATTACAGTGGTAGATGTGCGAAGAGACCATACTTCTACATCCTAAATTCCATATGCCATTTACTCGCAGTTCATTCATAGTCACGCCTCTTCCTTGGTGATGTATACGTTCATGGTAGTGTTTGATGAGGAGGGCTGACGCATAAGATTTCTTGGGGAGAATTGCGGGGTGCTTGACATGATAATGTAAAGCCCCCAGTATACTGCCATGAACGTCCGTTCACGTGGATGTACGCGTGTACTGTACGCAGAGGGTTCAGACTTCGTACTCGAGCATACACCCCGAGCAGCTGCAGAGCAGCTTCACAGACAAGGGGCGTTTACCTTCGGGACAAATTGAGGTCGCCTATTGGTCATTTGCTGACACGCCTACTGGATTGATTGACAGGTTGGGGAAAAAAAACGAGCACTGGCAGCCTCAGCCACAGCGGTGTTCTGTGTTTATATGTTGTTAATAAAAGATCTAAACAAAAAAAAAACAGGGAGCGCTAGCTCTACAGCCCACACATCAGACCAGCCCACCAGGAAATCTCCAGACCCTCCCGCAGCCATGTTGGACCTGAGTTTAATTCTGTTGTGACAAATTCCTTCATTTCTCACCATTTCAGTCATGGCATCAACAGAGGAGGAAGAGATCACTGCCTCTTGGCAAAAAACAAACAAAGAAAAGGCCAGATCAGCGATAAAGAAAGGGAATTTAATACATTGGTATCGCATACAAAACAGTCCGTCGCTGGGCAGTTTATTGTGCGACACCGCGTATGCGTATGCGGTCGTAAAAATGTGAGCTTTGCACAGACATGCCCTGGAGGGTACGCTCGTACCTCTGCATACGTACGTGCGTACCTCTGCGTATGGATGTACGCGGCAGTATACTGGGGGCTTAAGGCTGATTGGGACAACCCCACCCTGAGAACATTGGACTTATCCAAGAAAGCATTTAGCTGCTTTAGTCTGTTATACTCATGTAGAGATTTTTCCTTCTGAGATTTAATTTTCTGTATTTCTTTAATAAAAGTTTGTCTTAGCACTAGCTTGATAATGAACATCTCTGTCTCTTCTCTCTTCAAGATTTGTAACTTGGTTTGTTCTTTGTTGAACACCTTTAAATTCTTTGATGAATCGTTTTAATCTGGCAATAGCCTTTACAGCTCTCAACCAATCAGAGAACGTATTTAAATGCTCTGGAACTGGGTTCACTTCCTTTGACTGCACTGTGTGTGTATAACCTTTACTGAGTTGAAGATCTGTTTCTAAAACTTCTCCCACCATTTCCTCTTTGATTGGAAGATCTTGTTCCCAAAAGAAATTGGGGTTCTTCAACCAGTTTGATTCTTTTATTTGAGTAGCAGTTAAACCCTTTGAGGCCCGATCAGCCGGATTTTCTGTTTTAGATGGTAACGGGAGTTTGTAGTGCCCATTTTTCTTTTGTTTTATGCTTTTTCTTTTTATGCTTTGACCTGAACAGAATGTCTTCCTGTGAAATTGGGTTGTCGTCTGTTGCATGCTTAGGAAACTCAGGTTCCAAAGCCTTTATCGCATCAGTTGGACGGACTTCTTTTACTTGGATTCTACAAAATGCACATTTTGCTTGGGTTCAATTGCTGGTTGTGACACAGGGGTTTCTTCACAAACAATGATTCTGTGACTCGTGCTGATGACATCTTTGTGATTTTGAACTTGAGATGAGCAACTAATTATGCTCCAGCCAAGATTGGTTAACTGTGCATAAGGTTGGTTCTCCTTGCCTGCAAGAACTTTGCATGGTAGGAGGGCTTGTTGACAGTTATAACCAAAATATAGACCAACTTCGCATTCACATTGGAGGTAGCTTATTTGCCAGCCTTTCAAGATAAGACCACTTTAAGGCGGTTTCAGACGTCAGGATATGTGATCTGTTAACAGGGATGAACTCTGTTGTATAGACTGATGGCAATGTGATTTTCTTTTCATGCTTATATACTATAACTTGAAGGTTTATCAGTCACATGGTATTATTGTTGACTTGGCGGACATAGTTGACAGTCGCAGATTGACCTTACCTTTATCCGTGTCAATATCTTGGGCTACTTCGTCCACAATGAAGGATGTATCAAGGAGTGCGTATACTAAAACTTGTTTTTTTTGGGTGATTTTTTGATTAAACCCACACAGATAGAAGATGTCAATGTGTTTGAGGTTGTTTGAGTTACTCTATTTGAGATTGCTGGTTTATCTCCTTCTTCAGTGTTTGTTTCATCTTCGTCTTGAGAGTTATCACTTGTTGCCGGTATTACCCCTTTATGCACAACAAACTTGTTGTCGTGCAAACATCTAGGATGTTTCCTTTGACATTTTTCACATGTGCTCTTAGTATCACACTCCTTAAAATGATGTCCTCTCTTTAAACATCTAGAACTCAGCCTTTCTGCTTGTGCAAACTTGATCCAGTCTTGGACTGGGTTTTCTGTGAATTTGAAACATTTATCGAGTGTGTGACCGTTTCCTTTGCAGAAAAGACAGGTTACAGTATATGTGTGGCTTAAGTTTGTTGTTAATGTTTTTGCTTGAATGACTTGGCTGCCGGGCAGCACGGTGGCGCAACTGGTAGAGCTGCTGCCTCTCAGCGAGCAGGTCCCTGGTTCAAACCCCGGTCCAGGGGCCTTTCTGGGTGGAGTTTGCATGTTCTCTCCGTGCATGCGTGGGTTTTCTCCGGGTACTCCGGTTTCCTCCCACAGTCCAAAAACATGCATGTTAGGCTGATTGGTAACTCTAAATTGTCCCTAGGTGTGAGTGAGAGAGTGAATGGTTGTTTGTCTCGTTTGTCTCTATGTGGCCCTGTGATGGACTTGCGACCCATCCAGGGTGTACCCCGCCCCTCGCACATTGATTGCTGGACATGGGCACCGGCGACCCCCGTGACCCAAAATGGAATAAGCGGGTAAAGATAATGGATGGATGGATGGACTTGGCTGCCTGAGTGTTTGGGTTTACTAATTTCCAAACCTTTGAGAGCTTGTACTGAGGCTATGGGATCCCAAGCTAAGTCAGTTTCAGTAGATATAAAATCAACAAACGTGCAAAGATGGAAACCTTTCATCACTAGCTTTTCTTATTATTTCCATAGCTGTCTGGTTCCATCTTGTGGTCAACCACTCTGGAAGTTTTAGCAAGAGTTTCTGAATTTCCATGCAGTCATTGAGAACCTCCAATGTCGTTATGTGCGACATTGCAGCTTCACAACTCTTAAGGAAGTCAGCAAATTCTCTCAACTGCAACGAAGCCAAGATTCAACTTGTCTGCTGGATTCCTTAGATAGAGAACTTTACTAATTGGCTTTTATGTATGTGAATGTTTCTATAAAGTGCCCTGAGACAACTTTATTGTGATTTGGCGCTATATAAATAAACTGAATTGAATTGAATTGAATTCAACTCACTTCCATCCTTGGAGTTTATTTTAGGCCAACTGTTGAGCTTGTCTCTAAAACATTCTCCTATGGGGAATGGACTTCCGAAATGCTTTTCCAGCACTTTCCAAGCTGAATCATATGCTTGGTCTGTGCCCACTGAGAGAAGGTCTTCAACCGCTCACTTCGCGGGTCCACTGAGGTACTTTCTGAGATAATAGAGTTTCTCATTCTTTGGAATGTTTTTTTCTTGCTATCAGGATTTCAAATGACAACTGCCAGTTTTTAAACTTTAAAGGGTCGCCAGTGAACAATGTAGGTTCTGGAGTTGGAAGACAATTAGCATTTATTGCTTCCGCTAGTATGCTAACTAGCTCATAATTTGGCTGTTGTTAAATTGTAACAGAAAGAACTTGTGTGGCTTGAGGGATGAATGGTGGGCTTGATGCTTTGAGTGTTTGGCTTATGGTGACCTTAGGTTGTTCACCAAGATTTGGTTGAACTTGATTTACAACTGTAGGAATGTGTGGCATTGATCTAAGCCTTGTAGCATCATGGACTTGGATTATGCCTAGAGCTTGAAAGGGAATGTGTGTCACAACAGGGATTGCTTGGATTTCACTTTCTGTTTTAATGCTATGTAGTGAACTCTGACCTTCAGAAATACATTCACCTTTGTCATAAACCTTTGCTCGAGCCTTTGCTGCATTCAGTTTTTTAACTTCTTCCAAGCATGTAATCTTTCTGCACTGCTCTTCTATTACTTGGTGCCTTACAAGATTCTGATGGTCGATTACTTGCTGTTTTTCTATATTCTCACATTCTAACCTTTGTAGTTCAGCTGTTTCCCTTTCTAGGTCCTCCATTATTGCTAATATTTCTTTAGATGCAGCTGCCTCGGCCTCTACTTCCAGTCTCAGGTTCTAGAACAACATATGCTCCCATCTAGACGTCATCTCTTTCAGGGAAGACCCTGTATTTTTCAACATGATAATGCCAGACCACATTCTGCAGCAATCACAACATCATGGCTACG
>NC_056509.1:8768379-8770556 GCF_014905685.2 Nematolebias whitei
TGGTTTTAAAGGCAGATAGATCTGAGAATCATCGGCGTAACAGTGAAACGAAATACCATGTTTCCTCAGGATTGACCCCAAGGGGAGCAGATACAATGAGAACAGAAGGGGTCCAAGAATGGAGCCTTGTGGGACCCCACAGGAAAGAGAGACAGAAGCAGAAAAATGATTGTCAAAGTTAACACAGAAACTCCTGTCACCCAGATACGAACGGAACCATTCAAGCACCACCCCTGTAATCCCAACCCAGTGTTCTAGCCGTGACATAAGGATGCTGTGATCAACAGTGTCAAATGCAGCGGTAAGGTCGAGGAGTACCAGGATCACAGACTGACCAGAGTCATTTGCTAGCAGAATGTCATTACAGACCCTTACTAAAGCTGTCTCAGTGCTGTGCAGTTGTTTAAATCCTGACTGAAAAATCTCAAAAATTCCATTTACATTCAAAAACTTGGTTAGTTGACTAAAAACTATTTTCTCCAAGATTTTAGAAAGAAATGGAAGTTTTGAGATTGGCCTGGAAGTTTGAACAAGCTGCAGGGTCAAGTCTGGGTTTTTTAATTAATGGAGTTACCACTGCATGTTTTAAAACATCGGGGACCACACCTGTAGCCAAACTGCTGTTAATGGCAAGAACAGAGGGTCCAGTTGACGGTAGAACCTGTTTAAAAAATGCAGCAGGGATGGGATCAGCAGGGGAGCCTGAGGGTTTCATGTGACCAACGACCTCAATTAAAAATGAGAGTGAGATGGGGTCAAAGTGACTGAAGACTGCTGAGCAGGGGACAAGAACTGAAGGGTCAGCTGTGGAGTGTGGAATTGATGACCTAATCGACTCATCCTTTTCAACAAAATGCCTGACAAACTTATTACAGGTGTCAACAGAGGCCTCAATGGTGGCAGAATGAGGCACGTTTAGAATGGTGTTAATGGTGTTGAAAAGAATGCGGGGGTTGTGACTGTTTGAGTTGATAATTTTTGAGAAATATTTGTTTTTCTCCTGTTTAACGGTGGTCTTATAGGCTTTCCAACATGTTTTTAACATCTCAAAAGACACCTGAAGTTTATCTTTTTTTCCATCGACGTTCAGCTCTTCTGCACAAGCGTCTTGCCCCTTGTGTAGTCTCATTTACCCAAGGGTGGGGCATGCGTTTTCGATTCCTGAGCTTTAACGGGGCGACTGAGTCCAGGATCTGTACACACGCCTCCTGATGCTGAGAAAGCAACTCCTTTGTAGTAAGACCCGAAGAGAGTTCAGAGGCTGAAACAGAATTACTAGCAAAGATGGAAGAGAAGAGTGTGGCGGTGGAAGGGTTAAAAATCCTACAGGGCTTGGGTGTGGGGGGAGGTGCAGGTTCACAAATCAATGAGGTGTTGAATAAAACCGGTTTGTGGTCGGAACAAACAGTGTCACCAATTTCTAAATCAGAAACAGACAAACCATGTGTTAAAACTAAGTCTAGAGTGTGGCCCTGCTGGTGAGTCAGACCAACAACACTCTGAACAAAGTTAAAGGACTGGATGAGGTCTAGAAAGTCCTGAGCTAATGGTTTATCTGGGCAGCACACGTGGATATTAAAATCACCTAAAATCAAAACCTGATCATATTGGAGCAGAACACCAGTTAGAAAGTCAGATAGTTCATTTAAAAACTGTTTATGGTATCTGGGAGGTCTGTAAAAAATAGCACACAGAACTGGGTTGGAGCGGCCCAGCTCACAACAGAGCAGTTCAAAACTCGAATAATTAGCTGAACCATGGAGCTGTCTACAGTGCAAATGTTTCTTAAAAACAGCCAATAATCCTCCACCACGACCAGTTGTCCTTGGAGCATTGAAAAAAGAACAATCCAGAGGTAGTAATTCTAGAAAAACACTGAACTCACCAGGGCAGATCCAAGTCTCAGTGATGAAAAGAAAGTCCAGTCGGTTGCAGCAGAAAAAGTCGTTCAAAATAAAAGTTTTATTAGCCAGTGATCTGGCATTTATCAGGGCCATCCTCGTAGAATCCACCACAGGAGGAGATGGTTGCAGTGTCCAGTCCAGCGGCCTCAGATTTGCAGAGTTAGACGCGCGCCTCCGGCAGGAAACCCAGCCTCGCACGGGCCCAGTGTGATGATGGTGTAGATGAACAGATGCTCGGATATATTCATCATTTAACACGGATTCCTCATTTTT
>NC_056509.1:8770656-8784460 GCF_014905685.2 Nematolebias whitei
ACAGGCTCTAGAGCAATGTGGATATCCTAACTGGGCCTTCCTGAAAGCAGAGAAGAAACCCAAACAGGACTCCAGTCAGCCATCAGGTGAAAAGGAGGAACCCAGACCCAGACCAGTGGTCATTCCGTATGTTGAGGGGGTATCAGAGAAACTGAGACGTTTATTTTCTAAACATAACGTCCCAGTGGCTTTTAAACCCCAAAATACATTACGGCAAAGACTGGTTCATCCCAAAGATCCAGTCCCCCGGCACAAACAGAGTAATGTTGTGTATGCTGTTCAGTGTCAGGAGGGCTGTGATCAGTCTTACATCGGGGAAACTAAACAGCCACTGGCCAAAAGGATGGCCCAGCACAGAAGATCAACATCATCAGGCCAGGATTCTGCAGTCTACACTCATCTCCAGGCCAGCGGTCACTCTTTCAGGGATGAAGATGTTCACATCCTGGACAGAGAGGAACGATGGTTTGAGAGAGGAGTAAAGGAGGCCATCTTTGTGAAAAGAAATCGTCCATCATTAAACAGGGGTGGAGGCCTCCGGGTTCAACTGTCCCCCTCTTCCAATACTGTGATTGCTAGTATTACTCAGCCCTCTGTGAGTAGTAAACAGCCATCAGTGTGCTAATGATCCATTGTTAGGCTGATGGTCCTTCTTGAGCATGTGATCAGTTGGTTTTGGTTGTCAGCAGCAAAACTGGTTGATCCACCCTGAGAAGGTGCTATTTAAGAGACTGAGCTGAAAACAGCACCTCAGACTGAGGAAGTCTCTTGGATGAGAGACGAAACGTTTCTAGATTTTTTTGCTTTGTTTTGTTTTTGTTTTTTTTGAATGTCCAGAGGACCAGATTGAACTTTTTTGGATTTTTCTACCTGGATTATTGAGCATGCATCAGGACAGTGGGATTTAGTTTTCGTTCTCAGTGTACTCACTAAAAATCCATTTGAACCCCTGAACCAGATACCTTTGAAGTATCTGTCGCTCAAAACAGCCTTGTTATTAGCTCTGACATCAGCTAAAAGAGTGAGTAACTTGTCAGGTCTGTCCATCGCTCCTTCTTGTCTCAGAATTCAAGGAGATGGGAGCTCAGCAGAACTCTGACTGAAGTCCTGCTTTTATAACCAAAAGCATAACAAGTTTGTTCAGGTCCAGAGTCATTACGCTGGACGGGTTCTGTCCCGCTTCCCATAAAACTACAGAGGAGGAACAATTTCACCTGCTCTGTCCAGTACACGCGCTCAGGTGTTATGTGACACACACAGCCGCAATGCGTAAATCCGATCAATTATTTGTACATTTCAGGAAACGATCACAGGGTCAGCCTTTATCTTCCCAGCATCTGTCACATTGGTTATGTAAAGCTATATCACAAGCTTATAGTTCTTCTGGTCTTAAACTGCCTGAAGGACTCAGGGCTCATTCCACCAGAGGGATTTCTACCTCCACAGCTCTGCGCAGAGGGGTGTCTGTGCAGGACATCTGCTCTGCGGCTTCATGGTCATCACCGACCCACTTCATCTATTTTTATTTACGAGATGTCTCCAGCTCTTCGCTGACACATTCAGTTCTCAGAGTTATGTCAGAGTGATTTTTCACAATCACACAACAAAAAATTAAAAAACAACAACAAACAATAAAACAACACAGCCGTGCTCTGTCATTATTAGTGGGCGTTTTCTACGATTGCTCGTTCAAACAGGAAAATTCCTTCTTCCTCATTGGAAATTTTTCCTTTTCTTATTCCTCTATTGTCTGATATGAATAAACATTCCTTCAGCTAAGATCAGGCACAGAAACTGCACACCTGTAATTCAGTACGCATCAGGTACGTGGATCAATGGTGCATAATTACGCTTGAATAAAGAATGAGGTTTAGGTGGATATTAGGATGTTTTTTATGGTTCTCGGACAGACCCAGTGAGGCATGGACCATATCCTGCTCCGCCCTTTAAACCCAATAGCGACAGCTTTTAAAGGGCATAGCTTACACAAAATAGAACGTTGGTTACGTATTGTAACCCCAGATTCTATGAGTGTAAGCGTAGCCCTTTAAAAACTGGGCCTCACTGGCTCTCAAAAGGCTGAAGAAAAAGAGTAAGCCTTTGGGAGTCAAGCTTCGGTCCAGATGATATTTATAACGGAGCGGGTGGGGCCCACACAGCAGGTGGACGTGGATTAGAAGTTTTCAGTGTTCGGCCCACTGTACGCGGGTAAACCCAATAGCGGCAGCTTTTAAAGAGCTAAGCTTACACTCATAGAATCTGGGGTTACAATACGTAACCAACGTTTTTCCTTTAATTCAATCTTGCAACCCACAACATTGGCAACGAGGATGTCTATTGTTGTGCCTTTACCTGCTCCATTCATGCCATGCCCGGGGGAACCAGCGATAGCATTTCTAACATGGCTAAAAATGTTTGAAAACTACATGTTGGTGATAGCATTGTTGGGGGACGGCTGGCTCGATGCAAGAAAGCGTGGTCCTACTTCTTGCCCCTGGTACGGAGGGTCAACAGCTTTTCTACACCCTGCTGAACACTGGAGACGTTTGCTGCTGCTATTGCTGCTCTAAAAGAACATTTTATGCTCAAGGTGAATATCATTGATGAACGTCACAAGTTTCGTCAAAGAGCTCAGAGGCCGGATGAGACGGTAAACCAATTCTTAGCCTCTCTACATGAGTTAACTGCAGCATGTGATTTTGGCAACATGGAGGAACAAATGCTACGTGATCAACTGAGCTCCACAGCAAAAGCCGATCCAGAGAACCGCTCGTCTGCCGCTTCTATCCTGGTCTCCTATTTACACTGCTCCTGATATGTGAAGATGTTCAGCTAAATCCTGGACCTGTGACTCTGGGGCTGTAGCAGTTCAGCGGTGCTGACCTGCACCTAGGTGTGCCTGGAAGCTTGGCTCCAGTGGGGAATGAGCAGGATAGCTCTGATCTAGGATGCGCACTTTATGAATTTAACATCAGGAATAACTGCCTTATGAGTGGGAGTTTGCCTGCAGATGTGGGTGATGGGGAAGAGCCCACTGGCTGTTTAAGGAAATTGAGCATTGATCCACCTGTGTGCTCGAACCCAGCAGTGAGAAGGCAGAGATTATTTAGAAGTTTTCAACTGTCAATCATGCCAATGTTTTGTGGGACCCAAAGTTGAAACCGAGAGGTTTACTCGGTGGACAACTTAACATCAGAAGCCTTAATCCGAAGAACAATCAGTTAATCCATCTATTGTCGGACCCAAAGACTTCTGTTTGACAGAGACGTGGTTGAAACCGTCAACTTTGCGTGTGTTTATACAGATCCAGGTTATCTGTGTTTTAGGCAAGATAGGCTTGACAGAAGGGGAGGAGGGTTATTTTAATATGTGAGAGATTAAATTAAATGTGAATGTTTGGACCAAGAACCGGGCAACACTGGAATATATAGCATTAAAAATAATCTCATCTCATTGAATGACTTTTTATGTCATAGGCATCTATAGGCCTCCCTCTGCTGGTGAAATTTTTTATGATCAACTCGCGGAGGTCCTTAAAGGATGTAACCACAATAAGGAACTATTATTACTAGGGATGCACCGATCCACTTTTTAAAATTCCGATCCAATCCCTTTCTGATATCATGATCATCATTGATTTTATATGAGGCTGTAATAATCCCCTCTCAAGTACAATCTGTACAAATAATGCATGCATGTCCAAAAAGGCAACTTGAGGTAAGTTTTATTAATGTTGCATAAGTTTTATAGTTAGAATTAAATTCTGCTAACACAAAACATGTTTCTTTTTATTCCTAGCTTTAAAGTGGATATTAAAGTGATTAATTTAAGTGATTGTTTAAAGTTGTTTTATATTTTATAAGGGGCAGATATAAGAATTTTTTCTTCTTTCTGCACTCTTTTCATTCAACATTTTCTCTGTGATTATTTTTTTAAAATTTTGATTCATTTAAATGAATGAATAAATTAATTAAATTAAATAAAATGTTAAATGGTTTTAAACATCTGCTAAGTTCATGACATAAACCAACAGACATGTTCCTGTTTTTAGTATTTTACATCACTATATAATCTAGCTGTTTTTGTTTTTATTATAATTTTCAAATCATACGTTTTTTATTATTGTCTACTGTTGTACTGATAAATATCTCCTGCAGGGTAAACTATATCTTGGCTGCAAGTGTCAAGCTGTGAAATCCTTCGTTTTCTACAACTGATAGTGGTTGGTCATTAATTATGATGAAGTTTAGCAACTTCTCTGTAAACATTTGAGCTCCGTGGTTTCAGCGACATCTACTTCTTGTTCAATCCGAAGCAACAGCCTGATTTGGGGCAGCCGCACTCAGTCTGTCCCTCCTCGGAACCTCGGAGACAGGCAGACTGAGCGGGGCAGATTGGACGCGGCTGGCCGGTGCCGAGTCGCTTGTTTTGGGTTGAGCAAAGAGCAGCGCGCCGCTGAAGCCACGGAGCTCGAATGTCCATCGTAAAACTAACTTTACCATGGTTTAATGTGGCGCTATGGCTCTGCAGACATTGCACGTTGCTGTCTTCTTTTGTGGTGTTTAGTGTAAAATACTTCCACACAGCGGACATGTTTTGATGAAAAGTTTGTTAGCTGTTAGCAACAGTGCTGCTAACTCAGCACTCACGTTGTAGCTGGCTGCAAACTATGAACTGGATTTCCTGAATGTGAGACGGGTCTTATTACTCTGGGTTCATGAGACACGCCGCCGTTCAGGAAATCCATTCCATAGTTTGAAGCCAACATGCAGCACAACCACAGACATGCATAGATCGGAAATATCGGCAGGTGGATTGGAAAATCCGATACGTAAATTTTGCTGGTATCAGAGGCCGATACCGATACTGGATCGGATCGGCCCCATCCCTAATTATTACTCATGGGGACTTTAATGTGAATTGGGAAGATAAAGCTAAGAGGAAGAACTTAAAAATAATTACTGATAAGACCCACACCAGCTCGACGCCTCTCATCATGGGCAACTCCAGAGTGGAATAAGGTCCAACCCCTCTCAAGGAGATCAGTTCCAGAGTCCATGCTGTACATTGAGGTGAGCCCAACTATATCTAGTCGGTACCTCTCAACCTTGCGCGCAAGCTCAGGCTCCTTCCCTAACAAAGAGGTTACATTCCATGTCCCAAGAGCTAGCTTTGGTAAGCCAGTGTCAGAGCACCAGGGTCAGAGCGCCAAGGTCCCCGCCTTCAGCCATTGCCCATAGCATCATGCACCAGACTTTTATGGCCCTTCCTGCAGGTGGGGGGTCTGCAGGAAGGCAAACCCATGCTGCTCCTTCGGGCTGAGCCCGACCGGGCCCCATGGGCAGAGACCCAGTAACCAAGTGCTCGCCGAAGAGCCCTTCCCCCAGGCCTGGCTCCAGGCTGGGGCCCCGGTAACCCATGTCCGGGCAAGGGATGCTGAGTTCCTTGTTTTGTTTTGTTTTGTCCATAAAAATCTTCTGAATTGCTCTTTGTCTGGCCTGTAACCTAGGACCAATCTGACTTGGGAGACCCTACCAGGGGCAATTATAACTGTCCGCGACAGCATAGCTCCTAGGATCATTCAGGCGCACAAACTCCTCCACCACGATAAGGTGGCGATTCAAGGAGGAGAAATTGATCTAATATTTACAAATAAATTTGAAAGAATAACAAAAAATTATAATTTAATTACCGGTTTGTCAGATCATAATCTTACTCTCCGTGTTAGAAGTGTCTAGAAAGAGGTTTAGGAATCCAATCAATAAAGCAAAAAATTTGTCAATGTGTAACTCGGGCCAAATAAGAGGAATTTATTTGTGAAAAAAGCAACTTAAATTGGGATGATGTTGACCACTGATGATTTGAATATAGGGTGTAATATCCTGATGCATGCTCAATAATCCAGGTAGAAAAATCCAAAAAAGGAAGGTGGTGGTTTGGCATTGCTGAGGCAGGCTGAAACTTTGATTCTGAGTTGTTCTGCTTCACCCTCTTTCATTTTGTTTTTGCGGATGGCTGATTCTGTGGCAGTGATCACCTCCACCAGAGGAAGTCTACTTGGTGCAACCGCAAAGTTCATTCCCCTGGCAAGAATCTCTGTCTCTGGCTGGGTGAGCTGTCCGTCAGATAAATTTTTCACCCACTTTTCTGTCTCCCTGGCATGTAACTGACTACTGGAGTGTTGTCCTACACTGAATGTGTTGATATTGGAATTGTGATGGTGTTGATGAGATATTAGTAAGTTCAACTTGTTTTGTTGTTGAGTCATGGACTTGACATGCTGTGCTAAGCGTGCCTGATCTGTACAGTCCATCACTTGCTGAAGTGTGGTCTGATCTAAACACGTTGTTAGTTTTTGTTTAATGTGCTCTTCTTTGGCCTGCAAGGCCTCCTTCCTTGAATCCTGGCCAGGATTGCCTCAAACTAGTAAGAGTTTGAGAAAACAGCAAAGAAGAGGGCAGACTAAAGGAAACACTTGCGATTCAACCTCAGATGTCGACAAAGTGGCATCATTCCCAAGAGCCTGGAACTAAAATCGTCGGGCAGTGGGCACAGGGCAAGCAAGAAGGCACAGACCCAGTTGCTGAATGAACGGGTGAGACAGACCAATTTTACTATTTAGGCCCAAATAGATTGCCTGAAAAATTTGGAGCAGGACAAGTCTATTGACCGTATTCTGTACCACAGACTGTACCCAGGGGAGGCCACACCTAGTCTGTATAGTTTACCTAAAATCCACAAACAAGGTGTACCTTTAAGACCAATTGTTAGCATGATTAACTCTGTCACTTACAATGTTTCCAAATATCTGGCGTCTGTACTCATCCCTTTAGTTGGCAGCTCAGAACACCACATACAGAACACCATGGACTTTGTGGATAAGGTGAGGGATGTCATCATGGAAACTGATGAAACAATGGTCTCTTTTGATGTCACATCACTCTTTACATGCATTCCTGTTGATGATGCAGTAGAGGTGGTCAGTTTAAGATTAAAATCAGACACCACTCTGAACAGCAGGACCACACTTTCCAAAGAACAACTGTGTCAACTTTTGAAACTGTGCCTGCAGTCAACCTACTTCACATATGGGGAGCACTATTATAGGCAGAAACAGGGGTGTGCTATGGGGTCTCCGGTTTCTCCTATTGTTGTCAACCTGTACATGGAAGAGGTAGAAAAGAGAGCCTTGACATCCTTTTCAGGGACTCCACCAAGTCATTGGTTCAGGTATGTTGACAACACCTGAGTTAAAATTAAATCTCAGGAAGTCCAAAATTTTACTGACCACATCAACTCTGTGGATACATCAAGTTCACACGAGAAGATGTAAAATATGGCAGGTTGGCTTTCTTGGACTGTGAGGTCTCAGTCTCTGATAGAGGACATTTGCAAACTGAGGTGTACCGCAAATCCACCCACACAGACCAGTATTTGCAGTTTGACTCCCATCACCCTTTGGAGCACAAGTTAGGAGTCATCAGGACTCTGTATCACAGAGCAGACAGCATCCCCACTAACTCAGGAGCCAGGCAGAAGGAGAAATCCCACACAAGACAAGCTCCAGAGCAATGTGGATATCCTAACTGGGCCTTCCTGAAAGCAGAGAAGAAACCCAAACAGGACTCCAGTGAAAAGGAGGAACCCAGACACAGACCAGTGGTCATTCCGTATGTTGAGGGAGTATCAGAGAAACTGAGACATTTATTTTCTAAACATAACGTCCCAGTGGCTTTGATGGTTTGAGAGAGGAGTAAAGGAGGCCATCTTTGTGAAAAGAAATCGTCCATCATTAAACAGGGGTGGAGGCCTCTGGGTTCAACTGTCCCCCTCTTACAATGCTGTTATTGCTAGTATCACTCAACCCCCTGTGAATAGTAAACAGCCATCAGTCTGCTAATGATCCATTGTTAGGCTGATGGTCCTTCTTGACCATGTGAGCAGCTGGTTTTGGTTGTCAGCAGCAAACTGGTTGATCCACTCTGAGAAGGTGCTATTTAAGAGACTGAGCTGAATACAGTACCTCAGATTGAGGAAGTCTTTCTGATGAATATGAATGCCGATAGCGATCCAGTTCCGATATCATCATCAACATTGATTTTATATGAGGCTGTAATAATCTCCTCTCAAGTACAATTTGTACAAAAATATGCATGCATGTCCAAAAAGGCAACTTGAGGTAAGTTTTATTAATTTTGGATACGTTTTAAAGTTAGAATTAAATTCTGCTAACACAAAACACGTTTCTTTTTATTCCTAGCTTTAAAGTGGATATTAAAGTGATTAATTTTAAGTGATTGTTTAAAGTTATTTTATATTTTTTTAAATAAGGGGCAGATATAATAATTTTTTTCTTCTTTCTGCACTCTTTTCATTCAATGCTTTCTTTTTGATGATTTCTTTTTAATTTTGTTTATTTTAAATGAATGAATTAAATCAAATGTTAAATGGCTTCAAACACCTGCTAAGTTCATGGCATAAACCAACAGACATGTTCCCGTTTTTAGTATTTTACATCACTTAATAATGTAGCTGGTTTTGTTTTTAATATAATTTTAAAATCATATGGGTTTTTTTATGATTGTCTACTGTTGTACTGATAAATATCTCCTGGAGGGTAAACTATATCTTGGCTGCAAGTATGAAGCTGTGAAATCCTTTGTTTTCTACAACTGATAGTAGTTGGTCATGAATCATGATGAAGTTTAGCAACTTCTCAGTAAACATTTGAGCTCCGTGGCTTCAGCGATGTCTTCTTCTTGTTCAATCTGAAGCAGGCAGCCTGATTTGGGGCAGCCGCGCTCAGTCTGCCCCTGCTCGGAGACGGGCAGACTGAGCGGGGCAGATTGGAAGTGGCTGGCCGGGGTCGAGTCGCCTCTTTCCAGTTGAGCAAAGAGCAGCGCCCCGCTGAAGCCACGGAGCTCAAATGTCCAACATAAAACTAACTTTACCGTGGTTTAATGTGGCACTCTGGCTCTGCAGACATTGCACGTTGCTGTCTTGTTTTGTGGTGTTTAGTGTAAAATACTTCCACACAGCGGACATGTTTAGATGAAAAGTTTGTTAGCTGTTAGCCACAGTGCTGCTAACTCAGCCCTCACGTTGTAGCTGGCTGCAAACTATGAACTGGATTTCCTGAATGTGAGGCGGGTCTTATTACTCTGGGTTCATGAGACACGCCGCCGTTCAGGAAATCCATTCCATAGTTTGATGCCAACATGCATCATGGATCGGAAATATCGGCAGGTGGATCGGAAAAATCTGTTACATAAATTATGCTGGTATCGGAGGCCGATACCGATACTGGATCGGATCGGCCCCATCCCTAATATTAACATCATGAATGAGGTGAAAGGCAACAATAAACTGATTTGGGAAAATATAAATAATGTTACTAGGAGGAACACAAAACCTTCAGGAAATATACATTTAAAAATCCATGGAAAGTTAGTTGAAGATCATCGTGCAGTTGCCTGTGCTTTTAATATATATTTTTCTGAGTCTGTTTATGATCTGGGAAAAACTTTCTTAAAAAGGACACAAATTATTTCTCCATTTGATACAACAAACCCAATCTTTGAGCTGGAGGGAAAAAATGCATTGCAAATAAAAGAAATCACTAGCTCCTTTAAAAATTCTAAATGTAAAGATGCATTTCATCTTGATACAAAGTTTTTTTTAAGTCATTTAAAGATACTTTTTCTAACCTATCGCTCATTTAGTTAATTTGTCTTTTAAACTAGGCCACTTTCCAGAGGATTGGAAATGTGCTATTGTCACACCTGTTTTTAAATGTGGAGACCGCTGTGAAGCTGGCACCTATTAGCATCCTGCCAGTGTTCTCCAAGGTTGCAGAAAAAGTTGTTGAACAAATCACTGTATTACTTAATAGCAATTTTGGTTTACATTGGATGCAGTTTGGTTTTAGAGTCAACCACTCGACCGAGACTGCTACTCTGTACCTAATAGAGCAAATTAAATCTTGGCTTGATAAAGGGGGTGTAGTCGGTGCTGTATTTTTAGATTTCCATAAAGCTTTTGATACAGTTAATCACCATGTTTTATTATCAAAACTTCTCAATTTTAATTTTTCTCCTGGAGCCTTGGCCTGGCTATCTTCCTATTTAGCAAATAGGAGACAATGTGTGAAGGTTGTTGATGTATGGGCAAGTAATTTGGTGTGTAATATGGGTGTCCCACAAGCATCAGTGTCCGGTCCCTTACTGGTTAGCTTGTATTTCTTGTTCTTGTTTTCTTTCCTTTTCTAACCACTGTTTTTGTTTGTCCAAACAGGTCTTGTAAATGAGTCTTCGAGGCTCAATGTGATTTATCTGTTTAAATAAAGGTTGAATGAATATTAATGATCTTTCTGAACAGTGTGCTCATACAGACTCATGTTCGTGCTGCTGTTGTTTTGGCGCATTGTTTTTGTACCATTAGTGCTTAGTGTATTCTTAGTTTAGTGAATGTAGTATATTCTTAGTTCATGACTCGGATCTTACTAATGTTTTTCTTTACAATTTGTGTTTTTGTTGAATGTAACTGGGACCCTATGTACATAGTTTCGTCCCACTTCATGTATCACGTGTGGTGTGTATGACAAATAAATCTCTCTGACTCTCAGACTCTGACTCTGATGTGACTTTGCAGATGTATGCTAATGATACTGTGATCTATGTACATGCTAAAACAACTGACTTAGTATCTGCTAAACTAACAACTGCTCTGCAGAGGATCACCTGTTGGCTAGATCAGTCATGTATGACTCTAAATGTAAAGAAGATCAAATGTATGTTTTGTTCTAAAACCATGGTACAATCACCTAGTATTGATATTACATTAAAGAGGAAAAAAAATGATAGTCACTGAATTTAAATGTCTTGGAATGACCCTTGATCCAAATTAGAATTTTAAGAAGCATGTTAAGAATATGGCTAAAGTCATTAAATTCAATATTAAAAAAATTAAATATATTAGACATTGTCTCTCACTTGATGCAGCTAAGACATTCATGCATGCCATGATTTTATCCCATATGTTGTACTGTATCACCTGTTGGGGTCAGGCTGGTGATAGTGTTTTAAGACCTCTTGACTCTTTATATAAACAGACTCTAAAAACTTTGGACAAACAGCCATTGCACTATCACCACTGTAGGATTTTAGAGAAATACAAGTTTTTGAACTTTGAAAATTTTTGATTATTTTGTAACTTGTGCCTTGTTTATAAAATCGTAAATGGTTTGCCCCCCAAACACCCCCACCCCCAGCTGTCTGATTTTGTGTATACTTAAGTATATCTTAATCTAATTGTTTAGAGACAATCCGATCCACAAGGATATCATCTGTGAGAGATCGTGTCATCCCATTTTGCCGTACTGTTACTGGGCAATCAGCTTTTTCTGTAAAGGCTACTAATCAGTGGAACGCACTGCCTGATGATGTGAGGAGCTGCAGCTCTTAGAGAGTTTTCGAATTTAATCTGAAAAAACTGTTAAAAACTCTCAGGTATGCAAACATTAACTGTAAGACTGTGTGTGTGCCAATGATTGAGTTTGTACGTGTGTTTGTGTACTGTGATTTGAAAGCAATTTGTTGTGTTATATTTTCTGTCATATTATTATTGCATTGTATATCCATTGTTTTGTTTAACTTGCCAAGGGACTGCAGATGCGAATTGGCTTTTGCTATAATCTGATACAGCGCATCAAATGGTAATATTTAGGTTTGAGTTGCGCATTGTCCCTTCTTAAATAAAGTTCATCTATTCATTTTCTTTTTATATAAATTTGTTTATTCTTTTATTATACTACGTTCAATAAAGTTCAACTCAAATTCAAAGGTATGGTGTGCTATGAAAAAAAGGCTGACCAGGGTGAGTCTCAGCTGTCTCTGGAGTCCTGCTAGCCAACAAGCTCTGATAGAAGTCCTTTTTCAGCTCAACAGTTAGCGTTACACTTGCGACCACAGCTCAGGGTAGTTGCCTCAATGATGGAGGTGCAGAACATGGCCAACAGACTCAATGTCCTCTGACTATGCTGGGGTGCAGTTGAAGCTCTCTTAGAGGTGGGAGTTAAAAAGCCCTCTGAAGGGTTCTTCTGCCAGGTGTTCCCCACAAAGTCCCACTAAATGTTTGGGTCTACCTGGTCTATCCAGCATCCTCCCCTGACATCTGATCAAACAGTCAGTGCTAGCCTCGTATTTATTGGGGAAGCTCAAATGCATAGGTACCAAGCTGGAGGTTGGAGGTGGAGGGTGGGGTGGCTGGGTGGGGGGGAGGACTATAAGTAGATTCACACCTTACATCAGTGGCTTCTGATTGGATCTGTCTTAAGTTTCTCAAGGCTCGGGGTGTTGCTGTGCTGTCTTTGTTGACACAGTTTATGTCCCCTGTTGACACTGGGGCCTGGGGTGATTATTCTCCTTTCAGGATGTGATCTAGTTACCTGGGAAACACTCCTCAGCCTTCTGGTACGGTCTAATCACGTGTGTTTGAGAAGATGGATGAATGGAAGCATAAAATACTAATTTTCACAAACAAATGGTGCGTCCAGGCTCCAACGTTTGGTTCCGTACAGTTCTGTTTTACTCTACACATTTTTCTGCACAACTTTAAGCTGGCAGTAGGACACAAAACATTTGCACATTTAAGAAATATTTTTTTATGTTCATGGCATTAGAGCCTGTAAGCCATGAAGGTATTTTTTTCTAAAGATACAAATAGGCTTTGTAAATACTCTAATTCTGCTATTGTTGTGTACAAAACATGATGACGTTTCTTATTTCACAGAGTATAAACAGAACAAACAAAATATCTAAGGATGAAGAGGTTAGTTTATTATTTTTAGAGGGAAGTTCAATGACTTCCTTGGAGTTACTTGGGTACCTTTTTTGGGCCAGATTTTAATTTGCCACTCTTTTCCTTTGCAGGGTCCTTCAGTTTAGGCAGAGAATCCATCTTGTCTTTGACCAGCTTTACTATTTCTGAGTCTCCAAATTCTACAGCGATATCAAGGCAGTCTTTTCCTGTAGAGAGAACAGAAACATCAAATCCTGTTCAGAACAGGCACTTTCTACTGTTACCATTTCATATTTGTTGATTAACATGACCAGTTTTATGATAAAAAAAAATAAAATATCAATGTAATTGTCATTATTCAACAGTAGAAAAGAATATGAAGCTATTTACAGGGCCTTCTAAAAAAATTAGCATATTGTGATAAAGGTAATTTTTTTCCATAATGTAATGATAAAAATGAAACTTTCATATATTTCAGATTAATTGCACACCAATGAAATATTTCAGGTCTTTAATTGTTTTAATACTGATGATTATGGCATACAGCTTATGAAAACCCAAAATGCCTGTCTCAAAAAATTAGCATATCATGAAAAGGTTCTCTAAACAAGCTATTAACCTAACCATCTGAATCAACGACGTAACTCTAAACACCTGCAAAAGATTCCTGAGGCTTTTAAAAACTCCCAGCCTTGTTCATTACTCAAAACCACAATCATGGGTAAGACTGTCAACCTGACTGCTGTCCAGAAGGCCATCATTGACACCCTCAAGCAAGAGGGTAAGACACAGAAAGAAATTGCTGAACGAATAGGCTGTTCCCAGAGTGCTGTATCAAGGCACCTCAGTGGGAAGTCTGTGGGAAGGGAAAAGTGTGGCAGAAAACGCTGCACAACGAGAAGAGGTGACCGGACCCTGAGGAGGATTGTGGAGAAGGGCCGATTCCAGTCCTTGGGGGACCTGCGGAAGCAGTGGACTGAGTCTGGAGTAGAAACATCCAGAGCCA
>NC_056509.1:8784560-8785309 GCF_014905685.2 Nematolebias whitei
AGGCGTGTGCAGGAAATGGGCTACAGGTGCCGCATTCCCCAGGTCAAGCCACTTTTGAACCAGAAACAGCGGCAGAAGCGCCTGACCTGGGCTACAGAGAAGCAGCACTGGACTGTTGCTCAGTGGTCCAAAGTACTTTTTTCGGATGAAAGCAAATTTTGCATGTCATTCGGAAATCAAGGTGCCAGAGTCTGGAGGAAGACTGGGGAGAAGGAAATGCCAAAATGCCAGAAGTCCAGTGTGAAGCACCCACAGTCAGTGATGGTCTGGGGTGCCATGTCAGCTGCTGGTGTTGGTCCACTGTGTTTTATCAAGGGCAGGGTCAATGCAGCTAGCTATCAGGAGATTTTGGAGCACTTCATGCTTCCATCTGCTGAAAAGCTTTATGGAGATGAAGATTTCATTTTTCAGCACGACCTGGCACCTGCTCACAGTGCCAGAACCACTGGTAAATGGTTTACTGACCATGGTATTACTGTGCTCAATTGGCCTGCCAACTCTCCTGACCTGAACCCCGTAGAGAACCTGTGGGATATTGTGAAGAGAAAGTTGAGAGACGCAAGACCCAACACTCTGGATGAGCTTAAGGCCGCTATCGAAGCATCCTGGGCCTCCATAACACCTCAGCAGTGCCACAGGCTGATTGCCTCCATGCCACGCCGCATTGAAGCAGTCATTCATGCAAAAGGATTCCCGACCAAGTATTGAGTGCATAACTGAACATGATTATTTGAAGGTTGGTGTTTTTT
>NC_056509.1:8785409-8796243 GCF_014905685.2 Nematolebias whitei
TATTGAGTGCATAACTGAACATGATTATTTGAAGGTTGGTGTTTTTTAAATTAAAAACACTTGTCTTTCATTGGTGGGATGAAATATACTAATTTTTTGGGACAGGCATTTTGGGTTTTCATGAGCTGTATGCCATAATCATCAGTATTAAAACAATTAAAGACCTGAAATATTTCAGTTGGTGTGCAATGAATCTGAAATATATGAAAGTTTCATTTTTATCATTACATTATGGAAAATAATGACCTTTATCACAATATGCTAATTTTTTTAGAAGGACCTGTACCTTATCATGGTCTGTGTGTTTTGTGATATTTTGTTGGGGTGGCTGTGGCTGAGTGGTTAGAGCAGTTGTCCTCCAATGGGAGAGTTGGGGGTTCGATAATAATATCAATAATATAACAATAATATCAAAAGAATTATACAAAGAAACAGTATATAAGGATCTGATATACACTAAGATATACTGTATGCTAAACGAATGCCAAACGGTACAATAAAAGATCTACTATATGCTAAACAATAATATTGTAAAACAATAGGGTGTAACAACAGCAGCATCAACATGTCTGTGGTGAGCAGATATGTATGAATGAATACAGCAGCATGAGATAATCAGCAGCACATATAAGTCACATATCACCAATTAAAGTGGCATGATTTTTTTTCTCCTTATGGTGATTTTCCTGATTAGGCATTGATGAGTCTAACAGCTTCAGGGTAGAAGCTGTTCCCCAGTCTAGTGGTTCTACACTTAATGCTCCGCAACCTCCTCCTGAGGGGAGTGGGGTAAAAACTGTGTGTGCTGGGTGAGTGATATAGTAAATGGACTGTACTTATATAGCGCCTTTCAATCTTATTTCAAGATACTCAAAGCGCTTTACACAACAATCTGTGTCCTCATTTACCCATTCATACAGCACTCTACTAGATCTCTACAAAGCTAATTGAACAAATTATTTTAAAGAGACTAATCAGTGCTTTAGATCACATTCATACACTGATGGGACACACATCAGAGGCTATGAGGGGTTCAGTGTCTTGCCCAGGGACACTTCAGCATGTGAATGCTGGTGGATTCGAACCCCCAACTCTCGCAAAGGAGGACAATTGCTCTAACCACTCAGCCACAGCTGCCCCTGTGGGGTCATTCATGATACAGGTGGCCCTATTCCTGCATCTAGAGGTGTAGATGTCTGTGATGGTGGGGAGACTGACTCCAACATTCTTCTGTGCAACCTTCACCACTCACTGCAGAGCTTTCCTTTCTGCAGCTGTGCAGCCTCCATGCCACACGTTGGTGCTAAGGCACAGGATGTTCCTCACTGCACACCTGTAGAAGGAGGTGATGACTGAGTTTCCCAGTCCAGCTCACGTCAGCCGCCTGAGGAAGTAGAGTCTCTGATGAGCTGTCTTGATCAGACTGGTAGTGTTGTTGCCCCAGTTCAGGTTGTCATTCAGGTGCACACCCAAGTACTTGAAGCTGGAGACCATTTCCACCACAGATCCTCCTATGTTCGGAGGGTGGGGGATAGGTGTGTTTGCTCTGTCTGAAATCCACAACCATCTCCTTCATCTGTGCATACTGGTGTGGGTCCTCGCTGATGTCAATGGTAGCTTTGATGTGGGTCATGACCAGCCTTTCAAAGCATTTAACGACTATCAGGGTGAGGGCTACTGGCCTATAGTCATTCAGACCAGTCACTGTAGAGCTCTTTGCAAGTGGGATGATGGTGGCGTTCTTCAGGCATGTGGGAACAGTTGCCAGGGTGAGGGAGGAGTTAAAGATATCAGCCAGCACCTCGCAGAGCTGATATGGTGGACAGAAATCTTTACCTTCACTCCTGTCAGGAGTCCCAGCTCATCTCCTCCGGGCACCTGCACTGCCCACCGAGCGGAAACGTCATCGTTACCGCGGTAAATGTGGAGGACAGCTGGTGAAACTAAAGATCTGCATGGCCCATTCTACATCCATTTCTCAGACAAGAAATGGATTATTTCCGTCTTTCGCTTTGCCTTGGCGTTTCCTAGATCCTGTTGACAGCTGTCTGCTACCTGTCACAGGCCTGAATGCGGACATCCGCCCCCACCCCTCCTGCTTCTCTCATCTCCACCGGCGCGGAGTGAACCTGCAGAGCCTGAAGACATTGCCCCGGGCCCCCCCGTCCCTCACACAGCAGGCTGTGGTTTCTGCCAGGATTGGCCTAGTAAACGCCAGATCTGTACCAAACAAAACTTTCATCTTGTGAGACTTTTTCAGTTCCCGTCATTTGGATTTGCTCTGTGTAATGTATTGCTGAAGTGCGTACATGGTATGCTGTCTTTATGTCTCTAGTCAGCATCCATACCTACTTGACGTCACAGCAGCAAGTGTATGAGCAGGTATACAGTTTATGCGACGCTAATAGTCAAGTCAAGTCACATTTATTTATATAGCACATTTAAAACAGTAACTGTTATCAAAGTGCTTACCAAAAAAGATCACAGCATCAAAAATTAATAACAAGATATTACAGCAACATGAATAAAAGCATAAAAACATGAAATATAATTAGAAACAATGAAATACTAAATCAAATCACCCTGCGTTAAATGTCAGGGAGTAAAAGCAAAATGGATGAACACAATCATCAACAATGAAATACCAAATGAGATCACACTGTGTTAAATGCCAATGAGTACAGATGTGTTTTAAGGAGAGATTTAAAAGCAGAGACTGAGGTGGCCTGTTGAATGTTGATGGGCAGATTATTCCAGAGTTTAGGGCCCATGACTGAAAACGCCCAATCTCCTCTGAGCTTCAGCCTGGTTTTTGGTACCACCAAAAGCAGCTGGTCTGATGATCTCAAGGCCCAAGAAGGAGTATAAGGATGAAGGAGGTCGGAGAGGTATGAGGGTGCAAGGCCATCAATACATTTAAATGTCAGCAGAAGAATCTTAAAATCAACTCTGACATGCACGGGAAGCCAGTGAAGGGAGGACAGAACCGGAGTAATGTGATCAAACCTGCGAGTTCCTGTTAGTAGCCGAGCTGCAGCATTTTGGACAAGCTGGAGATGTGAGAGAGAGACCTGACTGACCCCAGCATAAAGCGAGTTATGGTAGTCCAGCCGGGTTGTAATAAATGCATGGACTAATTTTTCAAGGTCGGATCTGGACAGCACAGACTTGAGTTTAGCTATCTTCCTTAGCTGAAAGAAGATTTTTTCAAGAACAGAATTTATCTGCTTATTAAGCTTAAAGTCCGCGCCTAAACTATCCCGAGCTTGGTAACAAACTGTTTTAGATATGGCTGAAGGGAGTCCATGGAGGTTTGCAGGATCAGTGACAGTGCCAGAGCTAGGGTTAAACGCAATGACCTCAGTCTTCTGATTATTAAAACTCAAAAAGTTCGTAGCCATCCAAGTCTTCATGTCATCAAGACATTTTAACAAAGGGCGAATGGAGGAGGAACTGTTAGGTGTTAACGGCAAATAAATCTGAGAGTCATCAGCATAACAATGAAAGGAAAGACCATGTTTCCTCAGGATAGACCCTAAGGGGAGGAGATACAATGAAAACAGAAGGGGTCCAAGAATGGAGCCTTCTGGGACCCTGCAAGAAAAGAGGCACTGAAGTAGATAGAGTTTTAGACCCTGTACACACGTAGCCTGGTGTTTGAAAAAACGAATATCTGCGCAAAAAAATATTGCCGTACATACATGTTCGGATAGAGAAAATGATCGTCTACATGAACCCGGTGATGTTCACCACAGAGCGTTGTAAAGAATATGCCCAACCCATAGGAGGCAGTGTAGTGCAAAGGTGAAACGTATATCAGCCAATCACAACCCTTCAAAGCAACCACAACTTCCCTCCGAATGAATGGGCAAACAAAAACAATTGTCGCACATGTGACGTCAGCGCCGCGCTGCACCATCTGTCGCAGACATAATGCGCATATCTCCGGTTCCGAAAGTCCACACGCAAACCCGAAAGAGGAGATTTCTCAAATCTCCACTTTGGTCGGAGTTTTTGTTATTATTCGTTTATAGTTACATCAACCGGAGTTCACGTGTGGATGAAAGGCCACACCGCATGATAAACTATTCGGTTTTCCTGATATCCGGCTACGTGTGTACAGGGTCTTAGCAAAATTAACACAGAAACTCCTGTTGCTCAGGTATGAATGGAACCATTCTATCACTGCACCAGTAATCCCAACCCAGTCTGCTAGCCAGGATTAAAGGATACTGTGGTCCACAGTATCAAATGCAGTGGTACGGTCAAGGAGTACCAGGACTACAGAATGACCAGAGTCATTTGCCAGAAGAATGTTGTTGCAGACCCTAACTAAGGCTCCAAAAAAGTTCAATCTGGTCCTATGGACATTAAAAAAAAATAAATAAAAAAAAAAAAACAAAGCAAAAAAATATAGAAACGTTTCGTCTCTCATCCAAGAGACTTCCTCAGTCTGAGGTGCTGTTTTCAGCTCAGTCTCTTAAATAGCACCTTCTCAGAGTGGATCAACCAGTTTGCTGCTGACAACCAAAACCAGCTGATCACATGCTCAAGAAGGACCATCAGCCTAACAATGGATCATTAGCACATTGATGGCTGTTTACTGTTCACAGAGGGCTGAGTGATACTAGCAATCACAGCATTGTAAGAGGGGGACAGTTGAACCCGGAGGCCTCCACCCCTGTTTAATGATGGACGATTTCATTTCACAAAGATGGCCTCCTTTACTCCTCTCTCAAACCATCGTTCCTCTCTGTCCAGGATGTGAACATTTTCATCCTTGAAAGAATGACCGCTGGCCTGGAGATGAGTGTAGACCGCAGAATCCTGGCCTGATGATGTTGATCTTCTGTGCTGGTCCATCCTTTTGGCCAGTGGCTGTTTAGTTTCCCCGATGTAAGACTGATCACAGCCCTCCTGACACTGAACAGCATACACAATATTACTCTGTTTGTGCCGGGGGACTGGATCTTTGGGATGAACCAGTCTTTGCCGTAATGTATTTTGGGGTTTAAAAGCCACTGGGACGTTATGTTTAGAAAATAAACGTCTCAGTTTCTCTGATACTCCCTCAACATACGGAATGACCACTGGTCTGGGTTCCTCCTTTTCACCTGATGGCTGACTGGAGTCCTGTTTGGGTTTCTTCTCTGCTTTCAGGAAGGCCCAGTTAGGATATCCACATTGCTCTAGAGCCTGTTTTGTGTAGGATTTCTCCTTCTGCCTGGCTCCCGAGTTAGTGGGGATGCTGTCTGCTCTGTGATACAGAGTCCTGATGACTCCTAACTTGTGCTCCAAAGGGTGATGGGAGTCAAACTAAAAAATACTGGTCTGTGTGGGTGGGTTTGCGGTACACCTCGGTTTGCAAATGTCCTCTATCAGAGACTGAGACCTCACAGTCCAAGAAAGCCAACTTGCCATTTTTTACATCTTCTCGTGTGAACTTGATGTATTTATCCACAGAGTTGATGTGGTTAGTGAAATTTTGGACTTCCTGAGATTTAATTTTAACCCAGGTGTCGTCAACATACCTGAACCAATGACTTGGTGGTGTCCCTGAAAAGGACGTTAAGGCTCTCTTTTCTACCTCCTCCATGTACAGGTTGGCAACAATAGGAGAAACTGGAGACCCCATAGCACACCCATGTTTCTGCCTATAATATGGCTCCCCATATGTCAAGTAGGTTGACTGCAGGCACAGTTTCAAGAGTTGACACAGTTGTTCTGTGGAAAGCGTGGGCCTGCTGCTCAGAGTGGTGTCTGATTTTAATCCTAAACTGACCACCTCTACTGCATCATTAACAAGAATGCACGTAAAGAGTGATGTAACATCAAAAGAGACCATTGTTTCAACAGTCTCCATGATGACATCCCTCACCTTATCCACAAAGTCCATGGTGTTCTGTATGTGGTGTTCTGAGCTGCCAACTAAAGGGATGAGTACAGACGCCAGATATTTGGAAACATTGTAAGTGACAGAGTTAATCATGCTAACAATTGGTCTTAAAGGTACACCTTGTTTGTGGATTTTAGGTAAACCGTACAGACTAGGTGTGGCCTCCCCTGGGTACAGTCTGTGATACAGAATACGGTCAATAGCCCTGTCCTGCTCCAAATTTTTCAGGCAATCTATTAACTTCTTCTTGTAACCACTTCCTGGATCTCTTTTCAGAGGTTCATAAGTGGTTAAGTCACTAAGGAGTGTCATAACTTTCTCATGATAGTCTTTCTGGTTCAAAATCACTATGCACCTTCCTTTGTCTGCTGGGAGAATGATTATGTTTTTGTCCTTGCTAAGAGTGGTGAGTGCATCCCTCTCCTCTCTACTGATGTTGGAAGGTGGTGGTTTGGCATTGCTGAGGCAGGATGAAACTTTGATTCTGAGCTGTTCTGCTTCACCCTCTTTCATGTTGTTGTTGTGGATGGCTGATTCTGTGGCTGTGATCATCTCCACCAGAGGAATTCTACGTGGTGCAACCGCAAAGTTCAGTCCCCTGGCAAGAATCTCTGTCTCTGGCTGGGTGAGCTGTCTGTCAGATAAATTCTTCACCCACTTTTCTGTCTCCCTGGCATGTAATTGACTACTGGAGTGTTGTCCTACACTGAATGTGTTGTTATTGGAATAAAGATGGTGTTGATGAGTTATTAGTAAGTTAAACTTATTTTGTTGTCGAGTCTTGGACTTGACATGCTGTGCTAAGCGTGCCTGATCTGTACAGTCCAACACTTGCTGAAGTGTGGTCTGATCTAGACACATAGTTAGTTTCTGTTTAATGCACTCTTCTTTGGCCTTCAAGGCCTCAATAGTAAAATTGGTCTGTCTCACCCGTTCATTCAGCAGCTGGGTCTGTGCCTTCTGAAGGATCTTGATTGCCCGGTGCCCGCTGACCGAAGATTTTAGTTCCAGGCTCTTGGGAATGATGCCACTTTGTCGACATCTGAGGTTGAATCGCAAGTGGTTCCTGTAGTCTGCCCTCTTCCTTGCTGTTTTCTCAAACTCTCTTACTAGTTTGAGGCAATCCTGGCCAAAGTGATTCAAAATATCCTGATGCATGCTCAATAATCCAGGTAGAAAAATCCAAAAAAGTTCAATCTGGTCCTCTGGACATTAAAAAAATAAAAAAATAAATAAAAAAACGTTTCGTCTCTCATCCAAGAGACTTCCTCAGTCTGAGGTGCTGTTTTCAGCTCAGTCTCTTAAATAGCACCTTCTCAGAGTGGATCAACCAGTTTGCTGCTGACAACCAAAACCAACTGATCACATGCTCAAGAAGGACCATCAGCCTAACAATGGATCATTAGCACATTGATGGCTGTTTACTGTTCACTGAGGGCTGAGTGATACTAGCAATCACATCATTGTAAGAGGGGGACAGTTGAACCCGGAGGCCTCCACCCCTGTTTAATGATGGACGATTTCTTTTCACAAAGATGGCCTCCTTTACTCCTCTCTCAAACCATCGTTCCTCTCTGTCCAGGATGTGAACATCTTCATCCTTGAAAGAGTGACCGCTGGCCTGGAGATGAGTGTAGACTGCAGAATCCTGGCCTGATGATGTTGATCTTCTGTGCTGGGCCATCCTTTTGGCCAGTGGCTGTTTAGTTTCCCCGATGTAAGACTGATCACAGCCCTCCTGACACTGAACAGCTAACTAAGGCTGTTTCGGTGCTGTGTAGTTTCTTAAAGCCAGACTGAAAGATCTCAAGAATAGAATTTCCACTCAAGAACTTGTTTAATTGAGTGAAAACTATTTTCTCCAGGATATTAGAAAGAAAGTGAAGTTTGGAGATAGGTCTGAAGTTTGAGCAGGTTGAATGGTCAAGTCTGGGTTTTTTTATTAAAGGAGTTACCACTGCATGTTTAAAAGCATCAGGAACCATACCTGTAGCCATACTGCTGTTTATAATGTCAAGAACAATGGAGGGGAGGAATTGTTTAAAAAATGATGCAGGGATGGGGTCAGCAGGAAAACCTGAGGGTTTCATATGACCATTGAGGTTATTTAGAAATGAGAGGGAAATGGGTTCAAACTGGTTAAAGTCTGATGTGGAGGGGACAAAGACAGAGGGGTCAGCTGTGGTGTGAGGAATCAGTGACCTGATCGACTCAACCTTTTTAACAAAGAAACTGGCAAAGTCCTCACACGTAACTGCAGAGACCTCCCTGTTGGCAGACTGAGGCATGGTTAAAATGGAGTTAATGGTGTTGAAAGGACCTAGAGAACCGGTGTGTCCAGCTGAGACTCACACTGTGGGGTACGTCATGGATTTGTGGGGAGTGTGGCAGATGATGTGTCTCTCAGTCCTGTCTCAGGAGGATGTTGAAGACGTTTATATATTTGGAATTATGATAGGAGAGACTCTGCTTTTTGGCATCAGTGGGGCTCTGTTTTATCGACTTTTGAAGCAGACGGCAGCAGCAGTTTCGGCCATGGTAAAGCTTCCGAGTCAGTGTGAAGGTCTGGTCCACGCTGTGGGAACTTTGAATCGTCTAGTTTACGAACTTAACCATAAGGTGGAGGCGATTGAGAATCGCAGGCCACCTGCGGCTTCTGGGACTCGTCACCGTGGTGGGTTTGACCTTGAAGGAGACTCATAGCATGGATCAGTGGAATGGAATCCCACAATTAGGCATTTTCGGAACCAGAACGCCCAGATGGACTCAAGGCTGAAGAAAAAGTAATCTGTCTGCCTGAAGAAAAACAAGAAACAAGCTTATCTAAATCTGACTCCCGGCGGCCTTGGAGACTAGAACAGACTATCAATTTCTCCTGGGACATGAGTACCCAAGGACAAAAGCTTAATCTATACAGCCTTGATACAGCAATTTCTTTCTGTGTCTTACCCATTTGCTTGAGGGTGTCAATGATGGCCTTCTGGACAGCATTCAGGTTGGCAGTCTTACCCATGATTGTGGTTTTGAGTAATGAACAAGGCTGGGAGTTTTTAAAAGCCTCAGGAATCTTTTGCAGGTGTTTATAGAGTTACGTCGTTGATTCAGATGGTTAGGTTAATAGCTTGTTTAGACAACCTTTTCATGATATGCTAATTTTTTGGGACAGGCATTTTGGGTTTTCATGAGCTGTATGCCATAATCATCAGTATTAAAACAATTAAAGACCTGAAATATTTCATTGGTGTGCAATGAATCTGAAATATATGAAAGTTTCATTTTTATCATTACATTATGGAAAAAAATTACCTTTATCACAATATGCTAATTTTTTTAGAAGGACCTGTACAGTTTATGCAACGCTAATAAAAGGAGCACAAATCCCGAGTGGACTCTCACCTCACTTTCTATCCAAACTCAACTTATACAAGATATAAGAACATTACACTCTGCGTCACAGAGACATGGGTCGAGGCTGATGATTCCAGTGGTTTTGTGGAACTTCTACCAGACGACTGCTCTTATCTAATGCCCCTTTTCCATTAGTACCGGTACGGGCCAACTGGAACCTACTTGGCCCAGTTCTGAGGCTTTTCCATTAGTACTGGTACTTAGCACCTGCTACTGTTTTCAGTACCCTTGGCTCTGTGGTTCTAACCCGAACGAAGAGGTACTAAAACGTGACGTCAGAACACTGTCGGTCACTGATTGGTGGGGGGCGGAGTTGGGGGCAGAGTCACTGGATCCTTCAGAAACTTTTCAAAATAATCTGCCATTTGCAATTTCTCGGACTGGAGCAGCGGCTGGACTTATTTTAAAGATTTTAAAAACAATACTGACAACATCTTGGTATAATGCTGATGTGCTGGCATTTTTTGTGCTTGGTGGCCGACAACATAATTCAGAGCAAGCTGAATGGAGCTCTGCTGGTGTACCCCGGTCCTCCCTCCGGAGCCTCGGAGCGCCAGGCTGGGGAGGACGTCATCTCCCCGGCTTCAAGTTCAGCTGGTCACCGCGGAAGATCCTTCGATGTGCCGACTCGGAGGCTCGGGTTCCGGATACCAGCCTTGTGTGCTCAGAGCTCCGCAGGTCACTGCGAAGCTGGAGATGGGGACTCACAGATGGCCGTTGCGAGAACCCGGCCGCGCGTAATCATGAAGGCTGAATCCCGATCCCACCCGGCAGTCAGGTGGACTGGACAGTCTGGGACGGACGGTGGAAGCGATTTTTAAATAAAATAATATTGTTTTTATACAAAAAATGTTTTAAAAAATTGCTGAAGCGATTTAAAAATGATTATTATTTTTTTTACACGTAAAATGTTTTTTAAAATCGCTTCCACCGTTCGTCGCAGACCCGTCTCTGTCCGCCTGTCTGCGCGGGTCGGGCTTTCATGATTACGCGCGGCTGGGGTCTTGGAACGGCCTCTGTGAGTCACCAGCTGAGCTCGGAGCTGGGAAGATGAGCCTGCCCGTCCCGTCTCCGGAGGAGAGGATCGTGTGAGACCAGCAGAGCTGATCATAAAATATATAATATATATATATATATATAATATATATATATATTTTAGTGTTGAAGATTAAAAAAACAATAAAATAAATGGTGCCAACTTCATCATGAAATCCTGTTTTCACTTTAATGACTGTTAACAAAGCTGAAAATCATAAAAAGACACAAAACTATTGGATCTCAGGAATATTTCCCTCAAACATGTTTAAAGAAAAGAGACGACCTTCAGTTCAACTTTATTTTAACCCACAAATGTACAAATCACAAAACAAGAACTTTAAAGCAAAGCTAAAAATAAAATGTACATATGTGAACAAGAAAGAAAACCACACATCTAAAATTAACATTAAAAGTAGACACAATGAGTGCAAATACATCAAATGATGATGAAAACCTATAAAAATTTAAATCTAGATGTTTTTGTAGAATCTG
>NC_056509.1:8796343-8809855 GCF_014905685.2 Nematolebias whitei
GTTTCTGCGTCTCAGCGCCACCAGCTGGTGAGAGGTGGTGACGTCAATTTGAACCCCGCCCACTGGAACCGGTACTGAAAGCATAATGGAAACACAACCTGTACCGTACCGAGTAGAGTAGAGCCGTGCTGTACCGGTAGTACAGGTACTAATGGAAAAGGGGCATAAGCTCCCCTCGGATGTCAGGCCGCGGAGGAGGAACATAGGTGGTTTTTAAAAACCATTTTAAATGCAAGCAGTGCTCTGCACAGTCTTCTTTCTCCAGCTTCAAGGTGACTTTATTTGAGGTGAGTTGCTCACACCCCGTGCTGTGTGCTATCATCTACATAGCCATTAAAAATAATAAGGATTTCTTGAATGGCTTTTCTGATTTTCTGACTGGACTAATGATAAACTATGGTCAAGTCCTTATTGTTGGGGATTTTCACATACATGTATGATGTCCAGAGAAACCGCTGGTGAAGGACTTTCTCAGCCTCACTGACTCTTTTAACCTGGTACATTGGGTGACTGATCCCACGCATGAACATGGACACATGTTGGACCTGGTTCTCTCTCATGGTTTGTCTGTGAACGACCTGGAACTATATGATAATGTGATTTCTGACCATAGGCCTGTTTTATTTGATGTTGGTTTGTCCTGTGCTCTAGTTAAATCCTACATTCCTGCCCAGTGACATTGAGTTTTTAACCCTTCCACTGCTGGTCAGTTAACTGCTGCCTTCGAACAACTCTGTGCTCCCTCTGACTCTGCTGCTGACACCGAACAGCTGAGCTCCTGGTTTGACTCCTCCTGTCAAACTATTCTGGACTCTGTCACTCCATCTAAACTGGTGCGGCCTAAAGCCAGATCTGAACCCTGGTTTAATGAAAAAACTCTTGCAGCCAGACAGGAGTGCCACAGAGCTGAACGGAGATGGAAAAAAGATAAACTGGAGGTTTCACTTCACATTTTAAAGGACTGTCAACGTCAGTACCAGAACACTGTTAAAGAGGCCAAAAAACAACACTTGTCAGACATTATTGTGTTCAATCACAACAACCCACGTGTCCTTTTTAAAACTATTGACTCTGTCCTGAAGGCCCTACAACCTGTATGTCTGGAAACCTCTTCTGTAATGACTTCCTGCAGTTTTTTATAAATAAGGTTGTTACCACAAGGGCCCTTATTCCAGCCCCTGCTTTTGACCCCTCCTGCTTGGTCCCCTGCCTGGCTATGTTCGATAGATTCGAACGAGTAACTCTGGCCCTTTTAGAGGATGTGGCTGGCCATATTAAGCCATCAGGTTCTCCTCGTGACCTTGTCCCCCCTCGTCTTTTAAAAGAGGTGTTTACCAGCATCAGGCAGGTGATCCTTGCTATTATCAATAGCAGTCAGTCCTCAGGTGTTGTCCCAATAAGTTTTAAACATGCTGTGGAGCAGTCCCTACGTAAAAGGCCTAGCTTAGACCAAACTGTCTTGGCTAATTTTAGGCCCATCTCCGAGTTGCCTTTTATTTAAAAAATTTTAGACAAAATTTTATATTCACAGGTAATTTATTTTGGATGAGCACAATATTCTGGAGGTTTTTCAGTCTGGCTTCAAAACTCGCCACAACACATAATTAGCTCTAGTCAGAGTTTTTAATGATATTCTTATAGCCAATGATTCTGGTGAACATGTGGTTCTTGTCCTGCTCGACCTAACCGCTGCCTTTGATACCGCTGACCATACCATTTTACTATCATGCTTACAGCACCAAGTGGGTATCTGTGGTACTGCACTAAGCTGGTTTAGGTCCTATCTGGCAGACAGAACCATGTCAGTCAACATAGTTCTGAATCCTCCACTCCTCCTCTGTGTTTTGGGGTTCCACGGGGCTCTATTTTAGGTCCCCTGCTTTTTCTCCTTTATGTGCTTCCATTGGGATCAATCCTTAGAAAGCATGGGATCTTTTTTCACTGTTATGCTGATGATTGTCAGATCTATATGCCACTAAAAAAGAACCCTCAATTAGGCCACTTCTGTTGTGTCTTGAAGACATCAAAGCCTGGATGTCTTCACACTTCTTAAATTTAAATGAAAAGAAAACAGAAGTGATGGTGTTTGGTCCTAATGGCTCTTGTGAACCTTGCCCTGTTGGTCTGGGCCCTCTGGCACCACATGTAAAGAAAACCATTTTAACTTGGGTTTTAAAATAGACAGTGATTTTAAATTAGATTCCCAGATTGGAGTGGTGGTCAAGACCAGTTTTTAACACCTCAGACAGCTGGCTAAGGTAAAGCCAATCCTTACAAAACAGCAGCTGGAAACAGTAATCCATGCCTTCGTCACCTCTCGGCTGGATTACTGTAAAGCTCTTTACCTTGGAGTCAGCCAGTCCTCCCTTAGATGTCTCCAGTTGGTCCAGAATGCTACTGCTCGGCTTGTAACTGGAGTTCAAAAGAGGGAGCACATCACCCCCACTCTGGCTTCACTCCACAGGCTGCCTGTTCATTTTAGAGTTCATTTTAAGATTATTTTATTTGTTTTTAAAAGTTTAAATGGTCTTGCTCCATCCTACCTCTCTGAGCTGCTTCATCCATACTCTCCTGCTCGGTGCCTCAGATCAGCTGATCAGCTGCTCATGGAGGTGCCGAGGTCCAAACGAAGGCTCAGAGGGGACAGAGCTTTTTCTGTTGCTGGTCCAAGACTGTGGAACAATCTCCCTCTTCCCATCAGACAAGCCCCTTCACTGTCCATTTTTAAAACTCTTTTAAATACACATTTTTACTCCCTGGCTTTTAGCACAGACTGAATTTGCTCTGCACTGTTTTTATTGTTTTTATTGATTTTAATATTTTAAACAACTTTTTTTTAATGTTTAATTTTTTTTTTATTTTGTGTGTACAACATTTTGTTGCAGCTGTGGTTGTTTTAAAGGGCTTTATAAATAAAGTATTATTATTATTATTATTAGATGTATTATTTACTCTTTTTATCTGTCTTAACTGTAAAACACTTTGGTCAGCTTTTGTTGTTTTTATGTGCTATATAAATAAATTGACATTGATATTGACATCTAGGTCTCCACGCCGCTCGAGGTATCCACACCACTTGAGGTCTCCACACCTCTCGAGGTCTCCACACTGCTCGAGGTCTCCGTGCCACTCGAGGTCTCCATGCCACTCAAGGTCTCCACACCACTCCAGGTCTCCACGCCACTCCAGGTCTTCACGTTCGGCACGCCTTGGGTCCACATCTCAACTTGGTTAATTTCCTCGCCTTGGTTCATCGCCTCGTCCAGGGTATTTGCCTCATCCAAGGTCTTTGTCTCCACCTGAGGTCCTCACTCCATCTGTGGTCCTTGCTTCTCCTGAGGTAAATGGTAAATGGACTGTACTTATATAGCGCCTTTCTTTCTTATCAAGACACTCAAAGCTCTTTACACTACAATTTGTGCCCTCATTTACCCATTCATACAACACTCTACTAGATCTCTACACAGCTAATTGAACAAATCATTCTAAAGAGACTAATCAGAACTTTATCATATTCATAAACCGATGGGACACACATTGGAGGCAATGAGGGTTTCAGTGTCTTGCCCAGGGAGACTTCGGCATGTGACTGCTGGTGGAGTTAAGCTCCCAACTCTTGCATTGGAGGACAACTGCTCTAACCACTCAGCCACTGCCGCCCCTGTCTCGACGACAGCTGCAGCAATGCCTCAACCAACAAAGAAACTGAGCCAGCCTCAACTGACAAAGAAACGGAGTCAGCCTCAACTGACGAAGAAGCCAAGCCAACCTCAGTCAACATTCACTGAGGTGTCTACTTCGCCTGCAGCACCTGGCGTCTCCTCGCCTTGTCCAAGCTCCTCGTCTTATCCAGGCTCCTCGTCGGGTGGGTACTCCTTAATATCCATGGTCCTACTCCAGCCTGTTGGACGGCCCCCCAGCCACCTGCCTGGTCTGCTCTGATGTATAGTACGGCCTCCCGGCTGCACACCTGACCTGTTCCAAAGCTTTGGACAGCCTTCCGGCAACCCATCTGACCTGCTCCAGAGCTTTGAACAACCTCCCGGCCACCCGCCATCTTGCCCCGGCCTGTTGGACGGCCTCCCGGCCACCCGCCTAACCTGTTCCAGAACTTACCTGACCTGCTCCAGCGCTTTGGACGGCCACCCGGCCACCTACCAGACTGCCCCGGCTTGTTGGATGGTCTCCCGGCCGCCCGCTCAACTTGCTCCAGCGTTTTGGACAGCCTCCTGGCCGCCCACCTGAACTATAGCCTGCCTAGGGATGGTCTCCTGACTGTCTAGACATTTTATGTGTTCCCTAGTTGTGTTTAGTTTAGATCCCAGGCTTTTGTCCTGCTGGTTTTTGTTTGTCCTCGTGTTTTCCTTGTGCCCTTCATCCTTGCGGTACCTCCCTCCTCCCGCCCAAGTCTTTAGGGGTGGGCTTTTTTGGGATGCCAGTGGGTGTCCTTGGGGGGAGGGTACTGTAAGGATAGTATCCCTCTGTCAGTCTCCCTTTGTCTGTACTCCTCTCCCCCTAATCGCCCTGATCAGTTCTACCTACATGTCCTCCAAGTGTTCGTAATTATGTCTCATCTAATCAGTGTATATAAGCCCTGGTCTGTGTCTCAGTCATTGTTGGTCCATCATCTGGTACACCTCCTGGTTTGTCTCCTGTGTTCCTTGTATATCCTGACCTGATCCTGTCCTGTAAGTTTTGTTGCCACATCAGCTATTTATTTTCTTTATTAAAGTATTTATTATTTTTTTATGGGGGAGTGGTGGCGCAGAGGTTAGAGAAGGTGGGCGTGTGATCGGAAGATCGCCGGTTCAAGCCCCGGTACCAACAGCATCCAAAATGTGAGTGGGGTAGGTGAAGCACCCACACCTACCCCCACCCTCATTCATCCCACTCTGGGCCCTTGAGAAAGGCCCTTAACCCCCACCATCTGCTCCTCCAGATGTCCTAGATAGCAGCTCTCTGCTACACACAGAGGGCTGTGGTAGCTCGGTGGTCTGTGGTTGCGTCAGGAAGGACATCCGGCGTAAAAATAACTGCCAAGACTTCGTACGACTTAGTTCGCTGTGGCGACCCCTGAATAAGGGAGTAGCCGAAAGAAAAAAGTATTTATTATTTTTACATTCTGGCCTCCAAATCCTGCCTGCACCATTGGGTTCTTTCCTGCTCTGCCCTACCTGAAACTCCTGACAACGGGCAGGGTACAGCTTTATATGCATCTCATATGTTGGTGTAAACATGGCCTAGTATGTTACTGTATATCCCCATGTTTAGTATGGTCACATACTGATAAAATCTTGGCAAAGTGTCTTTCTGGTTTACATGATTAAAATCACCAGGCACCATGTAAAAAATCTCTGGACGCTTGTTTCGAAGTGAGCTGATGTTATCATCTAGCTCCCGCAAAGAGTCTTTAGCATTAACATGTGGGACTATATAGACAACCATAATAAACACCGCCATAAACTCCCAAGGTAAATAATGTATCCGACATTTCACAGTAACTTGTTTTAAAGCCTCGGAGCAGGAGTTGTTTATCAGAACAGAGTTTGTGGACCAACTTTTGTTTATGCAGACACATATTCTGCCTCCCCGTGCCTTCCCTGTTAGCTTGCTGCAGCAATCAAGCCCCCAGTATACTCCCGCGTAGTACGTAGGTATGCACGTACGTACGCGGAGGGTTGAGACTTCATACTCAAGCGTACACCCTGAGCGGCTGCAGAACAACTTTGCAGACAAGGGGCGTTTACCTTCGGGACAAATTGAGGTCGCCGATTGGTCATTTGCTGACACGGCTACTGGATTGATTGACAAGTCGGGAAAAAAAAACGAGCGCTGGCAGCCCCAGCTGCAGTGGTGTTCTATGTTATATGTTGTTAATAAAAAGTTCTAAAAAAGTATAAAAAAACAAAACAAAACAGGGAGCACTGGCCCTGCAGCCCACACATCAGATCAGCTCACCAGGAAATCTCAAGACCCTCCCGCAGCCACGCTGGGACTGATTTTAATCCGCTTGTGACAAATTCCTTCATTTCTCACAATTTCAGTCATGGCATCAACGGAGGAGGAAGAGATCGCTTGCCTCTTGGCAAATAAACAAAAAAAAAGGCCAGATCAGGGATGAAGAAGGGGAATTTAATACATTGGTGTCGCATACAAAACAGTCCGTCGCCAAGCAGTTTATTGTGCGACACCGCGTACGCGTACATAAAAATTGGGCTTTGAGTGGACATGCCTGCGGAGGTACGCGCGTACCTCCACGTATGGACGTATGCGGGAGTATACTGGGGGCTGCAGTCTGAGTTTTTTTCCTCTCCCTACACAAGAAGGAGCCTTGCAGCTTTGTTGAAGCAGACACCGTCATTTTTCACACCTTATCAGGAATTTAAAGTGGTTCTCCCACTGTGAGTCAACAAAGACCTATCTGTATCCTGATGCATGCTCAATAATCCAGGTAGAAAAATCTAAAAAAGTTAAATCTGGTCCTCTGGACATTCAAAAAAAACAAAACAAAGCAAATCAACAAAAAAATGTAGAAACGTTTCGTCTCTCATCCGAGAGACTTCCTCAGTCTGAGGAGCTGTATTCAGCTCAGTCTCTTAAATAGCACCGTCTCAGGGTGGATCAACCAGTTTTGCTGCTGACAACCAAAACCAGCTGATCACATGCTCAAGAAGGACCATCAGCCTAACAATGGATCATTAGCACACTGATGGCTGTTTACTGTTCACAGAGGGCTGAGTGATACTAGCAATCACAGCATTGTAAGAGGGGGACAGTTGAACCCGGAGGCCTCCACCCCTGTTTAATGATGGACGGTTTCTTTTCACAAAGATGGCCTCCTTTACTCCTCTCTCAAACCATCGTTCCTCTCTGTCCAGGATGTGAACATCTTCATCCCTGAAAGAGTGACCGCTGGCCTGGAGATGAGTGTAGACCGCAGAGTCCTGGCCTGATGATGTTGATCTTCTGTGCTGGGCCATCCTTTTGGCCAGTGGCTGTTTTGTTTCCCTGATGTAAGACTGATCACAGCCCTCCTGACACTGAACAGCATACACAACATTGCTCTGTTTGTGCCAGGGGACTGGATCTTTGGGATCCACCCTGAGACGGTGCTATTTAAGAGACTGAGCTGAATACAGCTCCTCAGACTGAGGAAGTCTCTCGGATGAGAGACGAAACGTTTCTACATTTTTTTGTTGATTTGCTTTGTTTTGTTTTTTTGAATGTCCAGAGGACCAGATTTAACTTTTTTAGAAAAGCTTGTGACCACACTGGAAAAAGTAAGACCGGACCTGCAAGCTGACTAACTAATTGTTCTCTAAAATTTAAGCTTCATCCAGTTGATTTAAATGCCTGTATTTAAATTGTTGTTTGTTTGTCGATGACATGCAAAGGATCCAGCGTGGCTGAAGGTTTAAAGACCCATGTAAAAATTGTGACGTCATTTTTGCTGACGTTAAAATCTTTACAAGAAGCATGCTCAGTCCGAAAGATGTTCTGGGTGCAATTGCCCGTCGCTGTTTACTAGAAACATGTTAAAACTTGGACGTCTGGAAAGAGTCAAGAGGTGTGGTCATGTGACAGTTTGAAGAAAACTCTACTGGGTTTTTGGGTGCCTGTGGGGAGTTTTTTTGCCAACTCCTCGAAAGAAGTTGATGACCTTGGGTTTCTGTTTATTATAGCCTCCTTAGGTCTGTAGCTGAAAACAGACTGGTCAGCAATACATCTCCGAGTAGCATTTTAATTTTTGTTTCTCTTGTGCTGTGCTTCTGATACGGCAGAATCCTTAAAATAAACACCTGTATTTGGATGATTCCTAGAAAGAATCTAGAAGAATAATACCTGCAGATGACCATATGGAGCTGTTATGGTTAAAGACAGGGATCAATAGCATTTTAGAATAGGCAGTGATGGAATGTGTTTTTATAAGTTGAGGGACAAACAAGAACCTTAGTTAGGAAGGTATAGGGAAATATAACATTATAAATGCCATGTATATTTGTTGCATGAATGATGTTGGAGTGTGAGTGAGTGTCTGCTGTATGAATGATAGTGTGTGTTTGTTAATGTATAACTAATATGGGTTACTTTACAGATGTATAAGATTGAAAACTGATAACTTTAGCAGCCATCTAGTACAAGGTCACTTAATGACAGGAAATGTACACAGACTTATAAAAAAAAGGCGGAGGAAAAAATCATCACATCAGGCATATAATTGGTAAGTGACCGTTTTATATTAACATAAATTTATTTAAATAACTTTTCAAGACCAACAGGTACAGTTCAAACTGGCAGCCCAGACAGAAAACAGACATCTCTGCACTCAAGTTGATAAAAAAAAGGAGAATCCCTGCAGTGTTCTGGTCCTGATCTTACTTCTTCCAGCAGTATGTACAGATTTTTGCATATACAACTATGGGGGCATCAAGCTGAATTACACCTTGGGCGAGGCAACCACCTTCCAGTTCAGCCTGTGCAGTGTCATAGCATGTGGAGAACACCAGGCCAGCTGGAGAGGGTATGATCTTTATTTGTGTGTGCAAGCATTCAGCTTTGCCTGGCCCTTCAGCAACAGCATTGACAGCTTGCAGACGCCGACATGTACTGTGGAAAAGAGAGATGCTGTAGAGGGTTTGGCTGAGCAATTAGGACCTGCCTCTCTGATGGCCATACAAAACCGCATGGCACTGGACATGGTATTAGCCAAAAAGGGGGAAGCCTGTGCTATGATTGGAGAAAAATGTTGTACTTTCATCCCTAACAACACTGCCCTGGACGGATCAGTGACCAGAGCACTGGAGGGACTGAGAAGACTGAGTAAGACCATGCATGAACACTCAGGCAGTGAGAACCCCTTAGAAGAATGATTTTCAAACATGTTTGGTAAATGGAAAACATTAGTAATCTCTCTGTTAGTGTCTGTGGCTACATTTTTAGGGATTATGGTGGTCTGTGGCTGTTGCTCTGTGCCCTGCTGTTGTTCACTGGCGGTCAGATTCATCACCTCTACAATCGAGAAAGGTGGCAGTGAGCGCCCTCCTGCTTACCAAATGTACAGCCAGGGACGAGACATGGAACTATCTTTAGTGGCCATCACACCACTACTGGAAGAGGCTGACTGTTACAGCCAGCTTTAAAGTTGTCTGTTTTGCTAAAATGCTGCATTGTGTGTTTACCAAGAAAGATGAGGGAAAGTTTTTTTTCCTGTACAGGTGGACTCTGGGTCAGAAATTACCACTGTCACAGAGGCCTGAGGTAATGCCCTGCTTTCCTCCTTAAAACGAACAGCTGCCTCAGGGAGGTTTCCAGGACATGCAAAGGCACACCTATTCAGGGATGGATAGTTAGGAGCAATGGTGTCTTTCAGAGACCAAAAGGGGGAAAATGTAAAGACGCTCTGCTGTGCTGTATTGCTCGATGTATCACAACTGTATCTTGTCCTTTATGTGCATCTGCTTGGCTTTTGGATCTGCTTGTCTTTTGGTATCAACAAGTACAGATTGAATTAAGTCAGAGAATGTATTTGAGTTTGTTGTGTACGGGACATGAACTAAAAGGGAGCTGCTGGTGTGTGTCCCATCTGATGACAAGATCACCAGTAAACTGGAACGGCAGAAGAAAATAATAAAACAACTCCATAAAAGGACTTCCAAGAAATGAAGACATTAGTTTGAACTAGTTTAGACAAATAACTGAAAGAATGTTTTGACACATCTCTGGGTGGAGCTTTTGTGCTTAAATACAGAAGTGAAACTCCGGTCAGATGCATCTTGGGTTTTTGCTGTATCTCTGTTGGTCTGGGGTAAGAGCGTCTCCTTTGAGCTGAAAGCTTTAATAAATGTTGGTAATACTTTTTAACTTGAATCTTTTCTCCATGCATCTCCGAACCAATGAGAAGAACATGTGAATAGGCTGGAAAGTCTGAGTTTTTGTGTTGATTTTCCTTAACACAATATAGTCTCATTTTATATCGCGTTTTAAATCATCTCGATATTTTTAATCGATATATATCGCCCAGCCTAGTGTGTAGTAAAGTGCTGTATGAATGTGTGTGAGTAGTAGAGTGCTGTATTCATTCAACCTTTATTTAAAAAGATAAATCACATTGAGCCTCGAAGACTCATTTACAAGTGAGACCTGTTAGGACGAACAAAAACAGTGATTAGAAAAGGAAAGAAAAACATGAGGAGAGACGGTATAAATAAAAAAGATCTCTCACACCGTGTCCTAGACAGGGCACGATTTGAGGCATCAAAAAAACCTACCACAGCGAAGCAACATAAACAGACTTTATACATTTACATATAGGCCAGTGAAAACATTGAATTTTTAAGGGAAAGTCGTAGCATAGTCCAGAGCCCCCCCTCTCAGCCACTGTCCAGATAAGAGGTGACATTCATCTTCAGCTCAGTTGAGGTTCTGTTACATGTCCACGGCCTTGGGGAAGGGAGGGGTGAGGAAACAGTCAAAGCATCTTTGTTGTTTTCAAAACATTCCAGGAGGAGTTGAGATAAGTCCGGCATCAAGGCCACAATTTGGGTCAGGCAGAACTTGTGAATTGCTGTTTTTGCCTTTTTTTAAGTCTCGCTAGTACATATTACTCTGATGGAAACTCCAAAACAGCCTAATTGATCCTTTATGCCAAAAGTCGAGCTCACAGCTTCTCCAAGATTATTCCCACCATTCATGAGTGCTGCCAATTAGTTCACAGTCCTGATAACAGCCTGCTCCAGCTCCCTGCAGCAGCTCTCCAAATTCAGTCTGAGCACTGTCGAGCTTCGACACATCCACACAAATTTGTAGACAATCCAAGATTTCACCAACCCAAACAGTAGAATCTAGTTGTCATCATGAATCCAATTAGTTTCCGTCGAGGTAAGAGGGTCCTCCTTACCCTGACTCCTGTCTCCTGTTGATCGATTTTGTTGAGAGACCAGCTGATCCTTCCATATGAATGTGTGTGTGTGTGTAGTAGAGTGCTGTATGAATGTGTGTGTAGTAGAGTGCTATATGAATGTGTGTAGTAGAGTGTTGTATGAGTATGTGTGTGTGTGTGTGTGTAGTAGTAGTAGACCACTGTATGAATGTGTGTTGGAGGTAAATGAGGACACAGATTGTGTTGTAAAGAGCTTTGAGTATCTGGATAAGATTGAAAGGTGCTGTATAAGTATAGTCCATTTACCATCCATTTTTCAAGTATTTGTGATTTTGGCATCTTGTTTTACTTGTTTCAGCTTCCTTCCGTTCATTCATTTAAGCTCCTCCTACTCTCACCTGATCCTCCTTGTCTCTCCCAGGTGTTATGTCTCCTTCATTAATTTCTTTTTAAAACCAGTGTTCTTTTCCTCTTTTGTTGTCTCTATGTTGTGCTGTCAAGCAGTTATGTTTGTTCTCCCTCAAGTTTGTGTCTGTGAATATTTTGCTGCCACATCAGCTTTTGTTTTATTTATTTAAATACAATTTTTTTCACTCTACCTCCATGCTCCTTACAACAGAAAGAGGAAGAAGCACTGAACCAGCCAGCAGATGACTGTCAAATTCAGGCTGCTCTCTTTGCCTTAAGGTTCAAAGACTCACCCTACAACCAAAAACAGAAAACACATCAGCGGCCAGTAACTTTGTCCCACCAACAATTAGCTCAACAAATCAGACCAACATCTCTCCTCTGGCCTCACTCACTCCTCCAGTGGGTGGAGCTTGATTCTTTTAAGCCCCTCCCAACCAATTAGTAGCTTAGAGGGCGCAAATGAATTAATTAGACACACTTTCATACAAAATGACACAGGGAAACGTCACAAAATAATATCGTATTGGATCTGTCATGTTTGTTGAGAGTAGAACCCAGGGTGCAGACAAATGGTTTTAGCCATGGCTGCCAGTATGCTATTTTGTTCAAGTGCTTTGTGATTAAATTCTTGTCTAAATTACAATTGTCTGAGCTTCACACGTTGTGCATCAGGTCAATTACTCTCAGGACCATAACATATTTATACACATTTCAATAATATTCCAAATTTAAACATTTCAATGTAATGATTTTTACACATGCTTTGATCCTTACCTTTCATACTCTTTGCATTCACGCTGGCACCAGCCCTGATGAGGAAGTCCACACATGAGGGTTTAGCGCTCTCGATGGCCCTCACAAGGGCCGTGCCTCCACAGAGGCTCGGAGCATCTATAGCTGCCCCAGCTTTCAGCAGAACATCGACAATGTCCAAATAGCCTGCGTGAGCGGCGTGGTGAAGGGGCGTCCAGAAGAACTGGTCACACACGTTCACATCAGCCCTGTCACAAACATTCATGGACATATGGTGGAGATTAGTTCCGAGTAGAAAGTGGGAGAGTTTTTGTCTGTATGTATGTATGTTCCTGGTTTGATTATGTAACATCTAGCAGCTTATGTACATTTTGTATGTTTATGTTCTTAATAGCGGCACTGTGGTTCAGTTGGTAGAGTTGTTGCCTCTCAGCAAGAAGGTTGCCGGTTCAAATCCTGGCCAGGGACCTTTCTGGGTAGAGATTGTATGTTCTTTCAATGCTGCGTTGGTTTTCTCCGGGTACTCCGGTTTCTTCCCATCCATCCATCCATCCATCCATCCATCCATCCATCCATCCATCCATTATCTTTACCCGCTTCTCCCATTTTGGGTCACGGGGGTTGTCGGTGCCTATGTACAGCAATCACAGTGTGAGGGGCGGGGTACACCCTGGATGGGTCGCAAGTCCATCACAGGGTCACATAGAGACAAACGAGACAAACAACCATTCACTCTCTCACTCACACCTAGGGACAATTTTAGTATTACCAATCAGCCTAACATGCATGTTTTTGGTCTGTGGGAGGAAACCGGAGTACCCGGAGAAAACTCACGCATGCACGGAGAGAACATGCAAACTCCACCCAGAAAGGCCCCTGGACCGGGGTTTGAACCAGGGACCTGCTCTCTGAGAAGCAGCAGCTCTACTAGTTGCGCCACCATGCTGCCCGGTTTCCTCCCACAGACCAAACACATGCATGTTAGACTGATTGGTAACTCTAAATTGGTTCTAGGTGTGAGTGAGAGAGTGAATGGTTGTTTGTCTTGTTTGTCTCTATGTGTACCTGTGACAGACTGGAGACCTGTCCAGGTGTCCCTGTGATGGACTGAGACTGTCCAGGTATCCCTGTAAAGGACTGAGACTGTCCAAGTGTCCCCGTCATGGACTAGAGACCTGTCCAGGGTGTCCCTGCCTCTCGCACATAGACTGCTGGATATGGACACAAGTGATTCCCATGACCCATAAAGGAAGAAGCGGGTAAAGATGACGGATGGATTTTCAAATGGTTAGAAGTTACAATGTGTGGAAGAACAGAGGTAGTTTATTTTTCTTGTCCAGGACGGTGCAGTTTATATTTTTAAGCAATATAAAAACTAAAAAGCAGTTTCCTGAAGTGGTTGGAGTGGTCGGTTTACACACACATAAATATAAATATACATATATATATATATATATATATATATATAT
>NC_056509.1:8810255-8850534 GCF_014905685.2 Nematolebias whitei
TATATATATATATATATATATATATATATATATATGTATATATATATATATATATATATATATATATAGATATGTGTGTGTGTGTGTGTGTGTGTTTGTGTAGCAGCAGCCATCCTGGATTTTGATGGGGCAACCCAATTTTTTAAATAAACCTTTTTTACGCCTAGATGCAGCCACACACCAAAATGGAAGCCGGTACCTCACAATTTTTTCTTCAACTTATCGCGCTCACTACCTTCACAGATGGACTTGATGATGGTATTTCTAGTTCCCCCTTTTCACTCTGTGCTGAAGAACAAAATCTCTAACAGACATTCTCCTTCTTACCCCTGGCTCAGGAGGTACTGAACCAGCTCAGCGTTTCCAGTGGAGCAGGCCACCATCAGCGGCGTCTTGTAATATTCATCCTGAATATCCACAGGTACCCCCTGCTTGAATGCCAGGTCCAGGGTCTCTAGATTTCCACCTTTCACACAGTAGTTGATGTTGATGTATTCTTTGTTGAGTTTCTTCATGTACCATGCTGAATCGTTGATTATGGGATGTTTGGGTGGGTGGTTGGGGTCGAAGCGGCGGATGTCTGAGGAGTTGTAGTACGTCTCGATCATGAAGTAAGGGGGCCCTCCATCTGGACGCCGAGGCTTGAGCTCTGGCAGAAGGGTACAAATGGGCATGGGGAGGACAAATTTACACTTCTTCTTCTGCTGTCCTTTTTTTCCCTTTCCCCCCATCTTTTTAGGCAAGTATGAGGAGATGAGGTAGGCTTTCTTGATGTACTTGACACCTTTGATGAAGTCAGTGATGTTGACGCTTCCCTCTCCTTTCTTGTCGTGGGCTGAGATGACTTTAAGGAGATGACTTGATTTAATAGGAGCATTTAGCTCCTTTAACACCATAACAAACATCTCTGAGGAAACTGTTTCTGTTTGGTCCCCAAAGGCTTGCCGTAACTCGGCCTGAAACTCATTGGACCAGTCGTGGAGGGTCAGGGCCCAGAGGTCGGACATAAGGCTGATACTGTCGGATTTGTTGCCTTTCCCCTGAAGCCTCTCTGCTTTCCTCAGTTCTTTGGCTGCTGCTTTGTGACCGAAGTCTTTGGCGATCTGGCGTGGCAGCAAATTGTCCTGGTTCTTCAGTTTAGGGTTGCAACCTGAACATAGAACAAAGTTTTATGAAACAAACACCAATGTTTCATCAAATGAACTAATTGTTTATGACTCTGTTGTGATCCAATTTTTTTCTGTACATTTTTCGGCGTGATTCTCGTCCCATAGTTTTCAAGCTCTTTCAACAAATCATAAATCAAAATGTTCAGCTCTTTCAGGACAATCCTGCTTTGACTTTTGGTATTGGTTTAACTTTAGCTTTTTGAAATATTTAGCCTTTTCTGCCATTTTTTTTTCTCATAGAAAATAAATTTAGTTAATTTTACATCTTTCAGATCTTGAGATCTGTTTACAACCTTTTTTTTTTTTCTTGCTACTCTACGGTGAAACCAGACGTGGTCCCCCCCCACACACACACACACCCGCTTCCCTGCTGCGCTCTTTTGTCCTGTGAACCCTTAAAAAAGCCTCTCTTTTTTTTTTCCTGCATACCTCTCAATTGGAAGGATCAGCTGGTCTCTCAACAAAATCAATCAACTTCTCCCAACAGGAGTCAGGGTAAGGAGGACCCCTCTGACCTCTTTAAGGAACAAATTGGATTCATGATGACAACTAGATTCTACTGTTTGGGTTGGTGGAATCTGGTTGTCTACAAATTCGTGTGGAGGTGTTGAAGCTTGACAGTGCTCGGACTGAATGTGGAGCTGTGACAGGGAATTGTTAGCAGCTGTTATTGCGCCGCTCAAGGTGGCTGCATGTTGGAGCATCTCTGTTACTTTCATTCTGAGATTTTGCTTTTGGAAACTTTAAATCCTCTTTTTCTGGATGTAAATCACATTTTTTGGATGATTGTTTCCTCTGGTATCGGATGCTGTGCAGCTGGAAGGATTTTTACTGAAACTTTTTTAGTTTTGGACATTTGTTATGATGCGTAACCATGGCAACAAGGCAGTTTCTACGACCAACAGCAGCTGATTAACATCTCAAAAGCTCAAGTAATATCTCAACTACAGCCCTAAATTTCAAATGAGTTGAAAAGGATGTTCTGTGGACGCATTTTCATCTACCTGCCAGCTGTGCTCGAGTGCCTGACCCCTGAGATCCTGGAACTAGCAGAAAACACGGCTCATGACAGCGGAAGGACAGGATCGTCCATCAGCACCTACAGTTGGCTGCCCGCAGCGATGAGGAGCCCAACAAGCTGCTGGGAGGAGTGGTCATTGCCCTGGGAGGATTTCTGCCCAACATTCAGGTGATCCTGATCCCAGGAGGCCAACCAAGTGCTATAAGAGGGACCATCACAAGAGATCCTTCCCGCCCACAACCATCAACATCTAGAACAACTCTTTTATGAAACAAGGAAAATGAGCTACAACATTTAATTTCCCTCTGGGATTAATAAAGTATTTTTGAATTGAATTGAATTGAATCAGGACTGTGTTCTTCCTGGCAGCACTCATGAATGGTGGAATAATCTGGAGAAGCTGTGAGCTCGACTTTTGGAGTAAAGGATCAATTCAGCTGTTTTTGAGTTTCCATCAGAGAATATGTACCAGCGAGACTTTAAAGGCAGAAACAACAATTACGAGTTCTGCCTGACCCAAATTGTGGCCTTGATGCCGGACTTATCTCAACTCCTCCTGGAATGTTTTGAAAACAACAAATATGCTTTGACTGTCTCCTCACCCCTCCCTTCTCCAAGGCCGTGGACATGTAACAGAACCTCAACTGAGCTGAAGATGAATGTCACCTCTTATATGGACAATGGCTGAGGGGGGGCTCTGGACTATGCTACGACTTTTCCTTAAAAGTTCAATGCTTTCACCGCCTATATGCACATGTATAACGTCCGTTTATGTTGCTTTGCTGTGGTAGGTTTTTTTGATGCCTCAAATTGTGCCCTGTCTAGGACACGGTGTGGGAGATCTTTTTTTATACCATCTCTCCTCATGTTTTCTTTCCTTTTCTTATCTAAGCAAAATATTATTCTGAATAAGAATAAGAAGGCCGCACTAATTATTTTAGCCGCAGCTTCGTGCACTACGCCCATCTTCAGACGACTGTACATACATAGTCGTGTTGTATCTCGGTGCAATGCCAATAAAGTTTACTCTGATTCTTCTGATTCTGATTCTTTACTGCTCCTTTCACATTTTGTTTTGGTTCAGCTTTTTTCAGCTTCCTTCTGCAAATTTAAACTTTTTTTCAGCTACTTTCAGTTAATTTCAGCTGTTTTTTCAGCTGTTTTGTGTTCAGTTCAAATTCTTTCTGTGAACTACAACAGTTTTTGATTCTTCTAACTTCTTTCTGCTAATTTCAGCTGCTTGTTTTGCTCCTTTCATCTTCTTTCTGTAAATTTCAGCTTTTTCTCCTATTTCAGCTACTATTTAGCTGTTTCTATGCTAATTTTAGCATTTTCAGCTAATTCCACATTATTTACACTCATTTCAACTTTTTTCAGCCTAATTCAGCAAAAATGTGCTCTCTCCACTTCCTTCTGGTAATTTAAGCTTCTTTCTGCCTTTTTAAGCTACTTTTCAGCAGTTTTGAGCTAATTTAAGCTTTTTTCATTTTTTTCTCTGCTTCTTTCAGCCTAATTGGGTGTTCTGTCTGCTTTCTAATACTAATTTAAGCTTGTTCTACCTTTGCAACTAGTTTTTAGCCTTTTTTTTTTAGTTAATTTCAGCTGTTTTCAGATAAATTCAACTCCTCCCTGAATTGCCATCTTATTGTGGTGGAGGAGTTTGTGTGCCTGAATGATCCTAGGAGCTATGCTGTCTGGTAGGGTCTCCCAAGGCGGATTGGTTCTAGGTGACAGGATAGACAAAGAGCAATTCAAAAGACTTATATGGACAAATAACACAACAAAGAACTCAATGTCCCTTGCCTGGATGTGAGTTACCGCGGCCCAACCCCAGAGCCAGGCCTTGGGAGGGGTTCGTCGGTGGTTGCCTGGTGACTCATGGGGCCTGGTCGAACTCAGCCCGAAGGAACAACATGTGTTTGCCTTCCTGTGGGCCCACCACCTGCAGGAGGGGCCATACAAGTCGGGTAATGCCATGGGCAGTGGCCTAAGGCGGGGGCCTTGGCACTCCCGACCCTGGCTTACCAAAGTTGGATCTTGGAATATGGAATGTAACCCCTCTGGGGGGGTGGGGTTGGGGGGGCTGAGCTTGTGCATGAGGTAGTGCTGTAGTACTCGAGACTGGTCTTGATCTTGAGACCGCTCTGAAGACCACTTTTTGATGGTCTTGGTCTTGTCTCGGACTCGACTGCATTTGGTCTTGGTCTTGTCTCAGTCTCAGACATTGAGGATTCGGGATTTTATTTCAAGACCAGTCAAGACCACAACTGTGGAAATATCACTAAACTGCCAGAATATTGTCCAGTTTATTTGTTAACATCCTTGTTTTTATTGGATGCAAAACGTACTAGTTCAAATCCAAATGATAACGTGACTCAATGCTAAATACATTTTTTGTTACCGCTGTCATGCCCACCCGCTTTCACTCACACGTGTCACTCCCAGTGTTGCCAGATTGGGCGGTTTTCCTTCTGATTTTGCTGGGAACTCTGAGAAGATTTTTATTGGATTGTTACATTTTGCCACATATCGTTAAATTACCTTGGCTTGTACTGATGTGCGTTCATGTTCAAACAGTAAATAGCCTTAAACAATATATTGATTGGGCAGATTTTTGTGTGATGTGGTGGTTTTGAAAAGATTTTTGGGCTGGGAAACCTCGACTCTATATTTGGCAACATTAAGAAAGTGAGAAGTGATTGTCTGGGTGTGGAAGATGTCTGACAAATCATCAGTTATAAAATTTGGCTATTTAAATTACAAACAATATACTTGTAACAAATATCCATTTATGTAACTGTTTAGGTGTATGTCTACTACTTTACTGAAACCACTGTGCAACTATATGGTTATCCTTGGTCTTGAGTTTGGACTTATGAAGAGTGCTTTGCCTTCAGTTTTTTTTAAGGCTTGGCATGTGATGAAACTGCTTCCAATTTAACAGTTGTGTAATTTTATTGTTGAATCACATGCAATTAGGTCACTAAATGTCTGATTTCTTTGTTATGTATTTTTGAAAATTTATAAAAGCAGATACATTCATTCAAAAGCAAACTTAAAGTTGATGTATGTAACTTTCATTAAAAAAATTATAATAAAATGTTTTATTTTATTTGAGGTCTTGGTCTTGACTTGGTCTCGCCTTCCATCGGACTTGGTCTCGACATGGTCTCGAACCCTAAAAGTCTTGGTCTTGTCTCAGTCTCGGTACACTCTGGTATTGGTTTTGACTTGATCTCGGGTTAGGTGGTCTTGAACACAACACTAGCATGAGGTTAAGGGGTACCAACTAAATATAGTTGGGCTCAAATCAACACACATCATGGGCTCTGGAACCAATCTCCTTGAGAGTGGTTGGACCATATTCCACTCTGGAGTTGCCCATGGTGAGAGGTGCAGAGCTGGTGTGGGTCTACTTTTAGCCCCCTGACTTGGTGCCTGTGTGTTAGAGTTTTCGCTGGTAGACGAGAGGGTGACGTCCCTGCATCTTCAGGTGGGGGGAACGGGCTCTGACTGTTGTTTGTGCCTACGCACCAAATGGCAGTTCAGAGTATCCGGCCTTCTTGGAGTCCTTGACAGGGGTGCTTGAAGGTGCACCAGCTGGGGACTCCTTTATTCTGCTGGAGGACTTCAATACCCACATGGATAATGACAGTGTGACCTAGAGGGGCGTGATTGGGAGGAATGGCCTCTCTGAACTCAACTCCAGCTGTGTTCTGTTGTTGGAATTCTGTGCTAGTCATATATTGATGCATGCTCAATAATCCAGGTAGAAAATATTCTGATTGCACAGAATGCAGAATATGATTACCACCTGGTAGTGAGTTGGGTCCAATGGTGGGGGAAGATGCTGGACAGACTTGTTAGACCAAACGTGTAGTGAGGGTTTGTTGGGAAAGTCTGGCAGAAGAACCCTTTAGAAAAATCTTCAACTCACACCTCCAGGAGAGCTTTAACTGCATCCCAGCTGAGGTGGGGTCATTGCGTCGGAGTGGACCATGTTCCGCATCTCATTTGTTTAAGTGGGTGCATTGAGCTGTGGCCACAAGGTTGTTGTTGCTTCTCACAGTGGCCATCCTTGAACTTGGTGATGGACACCCTGGGTTAAGGAGGCTGTCAAGCTGAAGAAGGAGTTCTATCGGGCCTTGTTGGCTGGTGGGACTCCAGAGGCAACTGAGGATTGCCAGACGGCCAAGCAGTCTACAGCCTTGGCTGTTGCTGAGGCAAAAGCTCAGATGTGGGAGGAGTTCGGTGAGGCCTTGGATAAAGACACTCGGTCAGCTCCGAGGAGATTCTGGCAAACCATCAGACGGCTGAGGAAGGGAAAGCAGCTCTTTATCAACACTGTGTTCAGTGAAGGTGGGGTGCTGTTGGCCTCAACCAGTGATTTCATCAGGAGGTGGAAGGAATACTTCTTGGACCTTCTCAATCCCACTGGCACATCTTCCATGTAGGAAGCTAAGTCAGGGAACTTCGATGTTCTCAATGGGTTATGGGAGTTTGCTCATCCAGTCTACATGTGTTTTGTGGACTTGAGGAAGGCTTTTGACCGTGTTCCTCGAGGTACACTGTGGGAGGTGCTCCGTAAGTATGTGATTGGGGTCCCATTGCTACGGGCTGTTCGGTCCCTATACAAGCTGTTCAAGAGTTTGGTTCACACATGCCACCCTTTAGGGTGGGAGTTAGTCTCTGCCAGGGTTGCCCATTGTCACAGATTCTGTTCATAACTTTTATGGACAGAATTTCTCAGTGCAGCTAGGGGGTGGAGGGATTCCGGTTCAGTGGCCTCAGGATTCCATCTCTGCTCTTTGCAGATGATGTGGTCCTGTTGGCATCATCATGCCATGATTTCCAGCTCTCACTGGAGTGGTTCTTAGCCGAGTGTGAAGTGGCTGGGATGAGAATCTGTAGAGGTTCTGGGTTTTGTCCTGTCTTTGTCTGTTTCCTCATGTTTTCAGTTACGCTCAGTGTTTTCCCTCCTTGTGTTCAGCCCTCGTCTCACCTGTGTTCAATGCAATCACCGCTAGTGTCTGTTATTTGTTCCAATCAGCCTGTGTATATATATTCAGCTCCCTCGTGTCTTGTCATTGTCTCCAGATTGCCCTTCTCTGGTGTCGTGATCTGCCTCCTGTCCTATCTGCCCTGATCTGCCTGTTCTCTGTACCAGTGCGTAAGCTGTCCTGTCAGCGTTTTGATCTTGTTTTTGAGAATAAATATTTTGAACTTTTTATCTCGAACCTCTGTCATCTTCTTGCACTTGGGTTCAACACACCAGATGGCAGATCGTGATAGAATCAGCACCTCAAATTTGATGCCATGGTCCTCAGTCAGAAACCGGTGTATGTCTACTATTTTGTTGAAAACTTTGGATCAAGGGTGAGGTTCTGCCTCAAGTGGAGGAGTTCAAGTATCTCAGTGTTTTGCTCACGAGTTAGGGAAGAATGGAGCATGAAATTGACAGACAGATTGGTGCAGCATCTGCAGTATTGTGGACTCTGTGCCAGTCCATTGTGGTGAAGAGGGAGCTGAGCTGTAAGGCAAAGAACTCTGTTTACCGGTCAGTCTACATTCCTACCCTCACCTATGGTCATGAACACTGGGTAGTGTCTGAAAGAACAAGATTGTGGATACAGGAGGTTGAAATGAATTTCCTCTGCATGGTAGCTGGACTCTCCTTTAGAGATAGGATGAGAAGTTCAGTTATCCAGGAGAGACTCAGAGTAGAACTACTGCTCCTCCACATTGAAAGGAGCCAGTTGAGCTGGTTCGGGCATCTGGTAAGGATGCTTCCTGGGCACCTCCCTAAGAAGGTAATTCGGGCATGTCCAACTGGGAGGAGACCCCGGGGAAGATCCAGGACACACTGGAGAGACTACTGAAGAGTTGGCCTGGGAACTCCTTGGAGTACTCCCAGAAGAGCTGGAAGAGGAGGCTGTGGAAAGAGATGTCTGGACCTCCCTGCTCAAGCTGCTACCCCCGAGACCTGACTTCGGAACAAGCAGGAGATAATCAATGAATGGATGGATGGATGGATATGCTAATTTCAGCTTGTTATGCTCCTTTCAGCTTTTTCTGCTATTTCAGCTACTATTTAGCAGTTTTGGGGGCAATTTTTTGCTTTTTCAGCTAATTCCAATGTTTTTTTTTAGCTCGTTTCAGCTCTTTCCGCTTCCTTCTGATAGTTTAAGCTTCTTTCTGCTTTTTCAGCTACTTTTCAGCTATTTTTCTAAATTATGCTTTTTTAGATACTTTACCTTTATGCTTATTTCTGTTTATTTTATTTTAGACTTCCGGGAAGATGGCGCCGCTGTGCATGGCCTGCCCTCCACCTCTGTCTGCAGTGATTGTGTTTTTTCTGTTTTTGTCATTTTTCACCTACAACATCGACTCACTGCTGGTTTATGAATGTCATCAACTCCTAAATCTCCGACTATCTGCCACCAGTCTCGCTTTGTTTGATCATAATGATCGTAACTCTGGACCCCCTCTTGGACCCCCACCTCTGCTTGAAGACGTTCCTGTTTACCTCTGCCATGGTATCCTGCCCGCTCGAAGACATCGCTCCAGGCGCCGTGGAAAATGGGATGGCCGTCTTGTGAGGTTCAAAGCCTGCCGGGCTGCTGCTGCGGATTCCTCTTCAACCGAGGACCACATCTTAAATCACCTGTCCTGGCGCTGTGCCGATCCACCTGAGTCCTTCCCGGTCCCATGGGTCGGGTCACGCTTCCACAGCAGACCTGTTCGCTGCGGCTGGGCTTCCGGTCGTTGGAGTCGCGGGTCGAACTCCACAAATCTGAGACCGCTGGTCTTAACTTCATGGACAACTTCTGCTGTGATTCCTACAAGGATTGCACTGATAAACGCCAGATTTCTGGCTAATAAAACGTTCATCTTGAAGGACTTTTTCCTCCTCCACCGGTCTGGACTTCTTCTGCGTGTCTGAGACGTGGCTCTCCTGTGGTGAGTTCATGGACCTGTCGGAAATTTTACCACCGGACTGTTCTTATTTTACTGCTCCGAGAACATCAGGCAAAGGTGGTGGATTATTAACTATTTTCAAAAAATGATGGAACTGCAGGGGCCTTTCTGGGTGGAGTTTGCATGTTCTCTCCGTGCATGCGTGGGTTTTCTCCGGGTACTCCGGTTTCCTCCCACAGACCAAAAACATGCATGTTAGGCTGATTGGTAACTCTAAATTGTCCCTAGGTGTGTGAGTGAGAGAGTGAATGGTTGTTTGTCTCGTTTGTCTCTATGTGGCCCTGTGATAGGCTTGCGACCCGTCCAGGGTGTACCCCGCCCCTCGCACAGTGATTGCTGGACATGGGCACCAGTGACCCCTGTGACCCAAAATGGAATAAACGGGTAAAGAAAATGCATGGATGGATGGAACTGCAAACTGGTACAGATACCAGCTAATTTTTTGAGCTTTGAATTGCTATGTTTTGAGGTGGGCCGTTCAAATCCCATTTTTTCTGCTGTGTTATACAGGCCACCCAAATATAATAAGGACTTCATGGCTGAACTTTCTGACTTTTTAACTTGGATTCTGCTCAGATATGATCGGGTTTTGATTCTGGGAGATTTCAATATACATGTCTGTTGCCCTGAAAAGCCGCTGACTCAGGACTTTCTAGATCTGATCCAGTTTCTGAACTTTGTACAGAATGTTACAGGACCAACTCACCAGCATGGCCACACACTAGATTTACAAAGTAGTATTAACCTTTGGTTTATCTGTTTCTGAGTTAGAAATTGGGGATGCAGTTTTCTCTGACCACAAACCCATTTCTTTCAACACCTCTTTTGTCAACGAGTCCAAACCCCCTCCCCCTCCAGCAAGGCCTTGTCAAATATTTAACCCTTCCACTGCTGCACTCTTTTCATCTGCTTTTACTAAAAACTCTCTCTCAGTCTGTGAAGCCTCTTCCATCAACACCCATGAGCTAGTCACTGTACATCAAGAGACCTGTGCTAAGGTGCTTGACCTACGTACACCATTAAAAATTAGGCATCCAAAGCGCACGCCACACCCTTGGATGAATGAGATCACTCGTGCAGCCAAACGTCAATACAGGAAAGCTGAACATAAATGGAAGAAGGACAAACTTCACGTTTCTTTTATCATTCTAAACTCATGTTATAAAGAGTAACAGGCCACTGTTAAATCAGGAAAAAAACAAATATTTCTCCCAAATCATCGCCTCAAACAGCCACAATCCCTACGTTCTTTTCAATACAATTAACACCATTTTAACTGTGCCTCAGTCTGCCAACAGGTTGGTCTCTGCAGTGTGACGACTTTGCCAGTTTCTTTGTTAAAAAGGTTGAGTCGATCAGGTCACTGATTCCTCACACCACAGCTGACCCCCTGTCTTTGACCCCTCCACATCAGCCTTTAACAAGTGTGAACCCATTTCCCTCTCATTTCTAAAGCCCCTTATCCACGGGGCTTTTTGGTACTCCTATGTAACTAGTTGTGGCCGATTGCGTGTTTTATCAACAATGCCTTTAGCGGTGGAACCCACCCCATTTTTGGGACCTAAATCTCTGAGGTCCCAGGTCTGGTTCTTGTAGGGTCTAGATGTGACATCAGCGCACTGTAGGTCACTGATTGGTCAGGGGGCGTATTCATTGGTGGAGGGCGGAGATTCAGTCTTCCACCAAAAATCCCAATCCGCCATTTTCTTTTTCACCCGCATAACAGACAACAAGAAATCGGAGGAGCTTATTTTGGAATATTTTATAAGGTAAAACAAATAATCATGGCACAACCGTGGTCGAACGCTGAAGTTCAGGCATTTCTCTGTTTGCTGGCCGATGAACAAGTGCAGAGCGAGCTAGATGGAACGAAACGAAATGAAAAGATTTTTCAAGAGGTGTCTGCGCAGATGGCGGTGCAGGGCTTCCATCGCACACCAAAGCAAAGAGGAAAGCTTAAAAAACTAAAAAGCGATTACAAAACGATTAAGGACCACAACAGTAGGAGTGGAGCAAACAGAAGAAACTGGAAGTGGTTTGTACAAATGGATGCCATTTACCGCAAACGCCCAGCCAACAAAGGGAGGGAGAGTGGCCTAGACATGGCCACTGCTCTTCTGGAATCTATAGCTGATGGTGAGTGTATTTTATTTACTTTAAGCATATTTCCTTTTCCTCATGCAACCGTTTCTTTGCGTTTTCTGAAAGTACTCTGAACAAACGAGGCTGACACGGTTAAGTCGTCATTAGTTAGCATCATTGCTAACTGTACTCTGTTGCTGTTTTTCCACTCTTATTTTGATGCAGAAAGTCCCACTGAACATGAAGGTTCGCCAGATTCTGCTTTTGACTGTCCAATCCTCCCCGCTTTTGACCCTTCCCGACCACACCAGCTCCAAGTACATGCACGCCACTGGGCGCATGCACTCCACCGGGCAACACGCAGCAGAGCGGCACCAAACAGCACCCGTTACTAGGTAAGAAGCAACAATCGTGTTTAACATCACATTGATCATGTTGATATGAATGTTGTTTTGATTTGTTGTAAAACACCTTGCATGTATTCAAACTACTTGTTTATTCAGTTGTAATGTATAAATGTTAAATTTAATTATTCATTTATTACTTAAACTTTCATTTATGAAGTTTATTATTGAAATTATACAGGGTGTAGTGATTTTTGTTCAGATTAACGATGCTCTGTTCTTTTTCTAAATTAGCACAACCGTTGTAAATGACTACATGTAGTTTATTTATGCCCACCTGCTTACTATCATTAAAGTACAAGACTGCTTTATGAACAGAATCATTTCTGATCTTGTGAACAAACACCTTTTGAAATTAGCAGGAACTTTAATGTAAATAATTTATTTAAAAACTATACCTGTACTTCATCATCTAACAGACATTTTCTTGTGTGTTATTCCTAGGCCATAGAAAGCGCAGATCAACAAGTGCAGCAGAGAGCTTTGTTTCTGCACATACAGAACAAGAGGAGATGAACCGGAAGCAGAGAGAGGAACACTTCCATTTTATTTGTGAGGATGCCAAAAAAGCAAGGCAAGAAGAAGCTGCGGAGAGGCAACGCCAAGCTGCAGCAGCGAGGAAGCAGGAGAAATCAATTAGGAGGGAGGAGATGGCCTTGAGGAGAGAGGAAGCAGATCTTTGCAGAGAGGAAGCAGCACAGCGAAGGCAGGAGGCTGAACAGAGTGCTGCTGTCAATCAGGCACTCCTTGGGGTGCTGGAATCCATTGCCCGTTCCATGGCAAACAGACATGTTTAAAAATATTTAGAGTAGATCATAGTTGATCTATAGAAATGTAGATCCTGCAAGGTAAGCCCACAAATAGCCAAACATGTAGCTTGTTAAGTTTGCATATATAATTAGTGTATAATTATTATTTTTTTTTGTACAGGTCTTTATTTCTAATAAAAGAAACATTTTCAAGTCTTGAGCTTCCATCTGATCATCAAAAGTGAAGTGCTTATAGTGTTTTTTTACGTCAATAGTGTAGGATAAGTGAAGTAATTGTCTTTTACCTGTAACAATGCTGGTGAAGATTCTCAGTTATCCTTGACACGGCAAATCCCCCCCAAAACAGATAAAAACAAAACCACAGGACTTTTTTAAAAACTGAAGACGTTTCGCTAATCATCCGAGGAGCACTCACAATTCAATGAAAAAAGGAATATGGGATTAAAGTTATAAAGCTGTGGTGTTCTGTAAGCTTGCTGGAGATTGATCTGCATGTGCCAGTCTCCATAATACAAGCTTACGGCACACCACAGCTTTATAACTTGAATCACACTCCTCGTTTCATTAAATTGAGAAAGAGCCTCGGATGAGAAGTGATACATCTTCAGTTACAAATAAAGTCCAGTTTTTTTATTTATGTATTTTTTCGGTTTTATCTGTAATGAGTACTGAAAAACGTAACCATAATACAGAATGTCCATGTGTTGTAAATGAACATTGCAGTGGAGTTAAAAAGGTGTAGGACTTGTGTAATCTACGTTTACAATCATCCTCATTCAGGAGGTTTTTAGTCATTGCATGTCAAACACCTCGGCCATGATGTCCATCTTGTGGATCCAGCAGCTTCTGCATCTTTTTCGCCCAAGGTCAAAAATTCTCTCCACGACTTTCACTGTGGTACAAAGGAGCACTAACTTAATATTACTTAACAGCACTTCAATCATGAAGATAATTTGCGACAGCTTAATTTAAAGAGCTGCATGGTAAACATAAGCTCTGAAAGAGTTGTTAAATATCAAATCAAATGTAGGTTATTATGTAATGTACGTAATATATATATATATATATATATATGTATATATATATATATATATATACATACATTGTATACATATATACAAATCAAATTACAAAAAGACTATTAATCCCAGAGGGAAATTAAATGTTATAATTCACGATCCTGGTTTCATTAAAGAGTTGTTCTAGATGCTGATGGCTGTGGGCAGGAAGGATCTCTTGTAGCAGTCTGTCTTACAAGGGATCTGAAGAAGTCTCTGGCTGAAGACATATATATATATATATATATATATATATATAAATATTAAAATAGATTAATGTATATATGCATAAACAAATATAAAGTTCTTGTTGTAGGTTTTGGTTCTTTGTTAAAAACAAAAATTAAAGAGATTACAGTTTTTCTAAAACTACAGCCGCTAAAAAACGCAGCATATGTGATAGAAGCACAGCAGCAGTGTTTGATTTGCCATTTTTACACGAACCTGGTAATAAGACATGTCTGTACATTAAAAAAACAAGAATAATTATTAATCCATGTTTATTTTCAAATCAACACTTTAACGTTCACTTGTATCTAAGGAAGGCTGGGGAGGTAAAAAAAAGATTAAGGGGTGGAATTAGGATAAGTTACAGCTCATGAGGTAATCCATCATAGCATCTCTGACACCTCGGCCCTGCTCTCCATCTTGCGGGACAGCGACCGGGACGGGCTGTGCGGCTGGTTCTGCTTCAAGTTCATCGAGGTCATCCATTTTGGTTGTGTGTTGTTTTCCGGCTCTTCTTCTTCTAACACATGTTAGTGGTGCTTAGAAAAGAGCTTAATGTAGCACTACCGCCACCAGCTGGTAAGGTGCGTTGATATTAATAATCCGCCCACTAGAGGTGAACATTCCGCCCACTAAACGGGAACTATAGGCAAAGTGGAGACACAAAAATAGAGGTCCCACTAGAACCGGACACAACAGGCTACAACAAGAACCAGACCTGTGGATACCAGGCTTAAATGACGTCATTGGTCATATGAAACCCTCAGGTTTCCCTGCTGACCCCATTCCTGCATCATTTTTTAAACAAGTCCTACCCTACATTGGACCCTCTGTTCTTGACATTATAAACAGCAGTATGGCTACAGGTGTAGTTCCTGACGCTTTTAAACATGCAGTGGTAACTCCTTTATTAAACAAACCCGGACTTGACCATTCAACCTGCTCAAACTTCAGACCCATCTCCAAACTTTCCTTTCTTCCTAAGATTCTGGAGAAAATAGTTTTCACTCAATTAAACGAGTTCTTGAGTGGAAATTCTATTCTTGAGATCTTTCAGTCTGGCTTTAAGAAACTACACAGCACCGAAACAGCCTTGGTTAGGGTCTGCAACAACATTCTTCTGGCAAATAACTCTGGTCAGTCTGTAGTCCTGGTACTCCTTGACCTTACCGCTGCATTTGATACTGTGGACCACGGTATCCTTTTATCCCGGCTAGAACACTGGGTTGGGATTACTGGTGCAGGGTTAGAATGGTTCCATTCATACCTGAGCGACAGGAGTTTCCGTGTTAATTTTGCTAACACTATCTACTTCAGTGCCTCTTTCCTGCGAGGTCCCACAAGGCTCCATTCTTGGACCCCTTCTGTTTTCTTTGTATCTCCTCCCCTTAGGGTCTATCCTGAGGAAACATGGTCTTTCCTTTCATTGTTATGCTGATGACTCTCAGATTTATCTGCCATTGACACCTAACAGTTCCTCCTCCATTCAACCTTTGTTAAAATGTCTTGATGACATCAAGACTTGGATGGCTGGGAACTTTTTGAGTTTTAATGATCAAAAGACTGAGGTCATTGTGTTTAACCCTAGCTCTGCCACCTTCACTGATCCTGCAAACCTGGACTCCCTTCAGCCATATCTAAAACAGTCTGTTACCAATCTCGGGATAGTTTTAGACTCGGACTTTAAGTTTAACAAGCAGATAAATTCTGTTCTTCAAAAAAGCTTATTTCAGCTAAGGCAGACAGCTAAGCTCAAGTCTGTCCTGTCCAGATCCGACCTTGAAAATTTAGTTCATGCATTTATTACAACCCATAACTCGCTTTATGCTGGGGTCAGTCAGGTCTCTCTCTCACATCTCCAGCTTGTCCAAAATGCTGCAGCTCGGCTACTAACAGGAACTCGCAGGTTTGAGCACATTACTCCAGTTCTGTCCTCTCTTCGCTGGCTTCCTGTGCGTGTCAGAGTTGATTTCAAGATTCTTCTGCTGACATTTAAGTGTGTTAATGGCCTTGCACCGACATACCTCTCCGACCTCCTTCATCCACTCCTTCTTGGGCCTTGAGATCATCAGACCAGCTGCTTTTGCCCATACCAAAAACCAGGCTGAAGCTCAGAGGAGATCAGGCGTTTTCAGTCATGTTCCTAAACTCTGGAATAATCTGCCCATCAACATTCGACGGGCCACCTCAGTCTCTATTTTTAAATCTCTCCTCAAAACACATCTGTACTCATTGGCATTTAACACAGTGTGATCTCATTTGGTATTTCGTTGTTGATGATTGTGTTCATCCATTTTGCTTTTACTCCCTGACATTTAACGCAGGGTGATTTGATTTAGTATTTCATTGTCTCTCATTATATTTAATGTTTTATGCTTTTATTCATGTTGCTGTAATATGTTGTTATTAATGCTGTGATCTTATTTGATAAGCACTTTGATAACAGTTACTGTTTTAAATGTGCTATATAAATAAATGTGACTTGACTTTTTTAAACCTAGTTCAACAAATGTGTTCTTTCTGTTTTCTTCTGTTAATTTAGTCTTGTTCTTCCATTTCAGCTACATTTCAGCATGTTTTTAGCTAATTTCAGCTCTCTGCATTAAGCATTCACAATGCATTTTTGCAGGAAATGCAATTTCTCCAGTTGTATTTGGGAATGTTTTTTGAACCCGTCAACTTTTTTAGATTTTTCTACCTGGATTATTGAGCATGCATCAGGATACTTGGGAATGTGTTTTTTCAGATTGCATATCTTTCAGTTTGATTTAGCTTCCTGTCTTCTGGCTTTGTGAATCAAAATTATAAGCTGGCTCTTAAACCCTCATTTTCCGTCTGACATTTGGGGTCGGGGTGGGGGGGTAGGCTGCATGGTTGGGGTCTGGGCTGTGGGTGGGTATTGGGCCTTTGGGGGCAATTGGGGGTGGGGCTGGTGCTCCGGTTCTCCCTGGATTGTTTGGATCCTTTGATCGGGGTTCCTGGTTCTGATGGCCAGGCCTTTGGCTGGGGTGGCTGCCAGGTTCTGGCAGGAGGTCAGCTGTGGTTGTGTGTGTGTGGTCGTTGGTAGTGCGTGGCAGCGGTCAGGGGCGTGGCTTCACTTAGACGGAGTGCTGGCTGGTCGGCCTCATGTGACATTCATGGTGTGGGGTGCTGTGTGTGTGTGTGTGGGGGGGCGGTGCATGGGTGGCATGCCGGGGCTTCTCCGGGCCTGTGGTGTGGGGCTTTAGAGATGCATTAGTGCGCTGGGCCGGCCTTCCTCGGCTGCTGCTCCCTGCTGCTCTGGCCCCCGGCCTGGGGCCGGCTTGCGGTCACTGTTGGGCAGGTTGGGCGCATGGACGGCCCAACAGAGGCTCTGTCGGGCTGTCTCTGTGTGCCTGTTTGTCTCAGGTTGGGTTTTGGGTGCCCCCCCTCTCTTGGGCCAGTCTTGGCCCCCCATTTGGTGGGTCGTGCTCCCCTCCGGTGGTGGGCCCCCCAGCCGCTGGTGCATTGGCGGCTCTCAGCAGCTGGGGCTGAGTGGTGGGGTATGTGCAGGCCCGCCCTGGTGGCTGCCTGCGGGGGCTTGGGTGCCCTGGTTCTGTCGGGCCTCTGTTGGGGGGTGGTATGACCTCGGGACTCGGGGCTTGGTGTCCATGGCCGGATCCACTCTGGAGGGGCGGGTTGCCGGCGGGGCCTGTTGACTCGCCGCTACGGCTTCCTGGGGGTTTCTGCATTGTGGTTGCTGGGGATCGCCCAGGGCTTCCCTTTGCTTCTCTCTCTGGGGTGTGCGGGTGTCCCTGTTGGGGGACTACCGGAGTTCCGGGCTTGGGGGCCGCTGTGTGTCTGTGGTTCCAGTCTTCTCTGTGTTACCTTCGTGTCCTGTGGGGATGGATTTATGGGTCCCCACATCCACTATTGAACATTTTTATGGAGAAACATTATAGTGATAAGCATGCTAACACATGTGTTTAGATTCAGGTGTTTATCAGATACACACTCAGTTGGGTTGTGGTGGCCATCAAATATATATTGTATTACCATGTACTCAAAAAGCGTTCAATACAAAAACAACTGGACTTTATTTGTAACAGAAGACGTTTCGCTCCTCATCCGAGGAGCTTTCTCAATTCAAAGAGCAGAGTGAGAGATACAGGTTATAAGGCTGAGTGAGATAAGACACACACACACATAAGACACACACACACACATATATGTAGATTGGCAGTTCACACCTAAAAACCTAAACAGTAGATCTTTGTTCCTCTAATTCACAGTCGAGGCCCCTCTTTTCCCATCAGGTGTGAAAACCAGCTGGGAATCTGTTTTAAAGTTGCATTATATGTTTTTGAAAGTGGAAATCTGAGGCCTCCTCCTCTGTTAAGAGACAGCTTTTCTCTTTTTACATAAATTGCTTCCTTCACCCTCCTCTCAAACCATCTGTGTTCTCGGTCCAAAATGTGCACATTTTGGTCCTCAAAAGAGTGTCCCTTATCTGTGAGGTGGAGGTGAACTGCGGAATTTTTTGAATTCATCATGTCCTGGATGACTGAGAATCTTCACCAGCATATTACCATGTACTGTATAAAATACTTTCTAATGATGTTATAACTATCATTATATAAGTTGTTTGTTGTTGTGGTTTCTTGGTTTTGTCTGTTTTTTTTGTTTGTTTTTTTTCTCTTTCCGCAGGTCTAGAGGCAGACTTCAATGATGTTGATTTGTGTTCTCTTTATCGCTCTCTCTCTCTCCTCTATTCCTATCTCCTTCTTTACATTTTAACTCTTCTCTCACTTTTCTGCTTTGTTATCTTCTTTGTTTTCCGTCCCCGTGTCCATTACATCTGAAACAAACCCAAAGCATATTCTAATAAAATTTTATTTATATATCAAGAGGAGCATTAAGGCCAGCCATAATGCTCTGCTTGTGAAAGTAAATCTGTTGGGCATCAATTTGACACTCAGACAATAATTCTAAGTGTCACAATGCCGGACAGGACAGGGGAAAATAAAAAAATAAAAATGAATAATAAAAAAAATAATAATAAGCTTGCAAATGTCCAAATACAACAAAGCCAATCTTCATGCTGTAAAAAAAATCCTCAGAGCAAACTGTTCACAGCCACCTTTTCCTCATCCACAGAAAGAGGCCTGAGCTTGTTATAATAAAGATTCTGCAGCGCTCACTTCTCAAATTGTACCTCTCTGAGTTAAGAACTTGCAGCAGCTGGCGTGGCCTGTGGCAGCAGCATAGTGTAAAGGTGTGCAGGTATGAAAGTTGACCACCCCCACATCTGCTGAGAACGCAGATAGCACCTGAATTACCTGTGAGACACAAAACGCCACAAACACTTCACAGGATGCAGAATGTGAAGCATCACCACACAAAATCTAAATATTCATGAGGTGTCGCTTAAAAATTCAGTACTGCAGATTTAAATACAAAACCTTTAAATATTTTTTTTATAAAATAATATACTTAATCCTAATTTCTATTAATGTCACCCCTCATGTGTTTCATTTTCACATATTTGTTAATAAGGCTCTGTTTGCACTGGATGACAACCTCCATTTTTTGAGTTTTCTGTTTCCTGTCAGTGGGACGTTCCTACAGAACTTCACCTAGGAGACCTGAACCACCTGAGCTGACTCGTTTTGATGAGGAGGAGCAGAGGCCCTACTCTGAGCTCCCCATGAATGACGGCTGAGCCCCCCCCACCCCCCACCCTGTGAAGGAAGTTCATTTCAACAGCTTGTAACCGATCCGTTCATTCAGTCATGGTCCTAAGCTCATGACAGTGACAGATGGAGTGGACCAGCTAATACAGAGCTTTGACTTGTGACTCAGCTCTTTCTTCACCATGACAGAGCAAATGTCTTCCTTATTGCAGGACAAGGCCCCACTCCCTCCTGCCGTCATCCAGGAACAAAATTCCCAAAGACTTGAATTCTACCTGAGGCAAAGATTTATTCCCAACCTGGAGGGAGCATTTCTGCTTTTCCCAGTTTGGAAGCATGGCCTTGGATTTAGAAGAGCTGACTGTCATTCCACCTGCGTCACACTTGATTGTCAACCGGCCCAGTGCACGCTGAAGAGTATGGCCTGAAGACCTGATGAGGAGACACTTCAGAGCCAAACCATTCTCCATCATCAGATGGAAGTGGTTCTGCTGAGAACAAAAAAGAACGTGCAGCAATTTGGGTCATGCAAGTGAAATGGCAGAACCTCACCACATTCATCCCTTTTTCCACGATGAGAACAAGTGTCCTAAAGATGAAGGAGAAACAGCTGCACGGTGCACAGGATTTATTGGGACAGTGACAGCAAGAATTGTTCTCTGCAGCCATTCAATGAGAGTGGTGAGGTTTGGTTGGCTGTTGCCAGATCACTAGCAGATGCACTACCCAAGCTGCTGCCTGCATAGACACTATGCTTCAAATTCTCTACGATCAAGCAATGCATGGTAACGAAGGCTGAATCTCAGGGGTGGCTCAGCCTGTCAGTACGTCTTTGTGATCTACTGGACGATCTCAAAGGTATTCTGGGTAGATTGCATGGCATTAAAAAAAATAAATACGTCAGCCGATCATTCATCTATGAAATTTGTCTCTTTATTGACAGACAGGGCAGCCAGTCTGAGGCCCCGTTTACATGACGTGAAACGTTCGGCTGTTGTTTTACAGACAACAGTCCTCATTCTCTCTGAAACTGAAAGTTTCTGAATCCAGGTCTCAGAGTGGAGATTTCGGGGGAACTCCCTGTGGAAATGTGAAATGCTCCGCAAGTTTGAAGTGGCACATGTGCACTACAGGCGGCTGCAGTCCAAAGTTTTTCTGCACTAACAACAGTTATAATAAATGTCAGAGAGCAGAGTGTTTTTGTGCTGCTCACCCTTTTTCAGTATATAGGCACAAAACTAATAAAATCTAGGTTCCAATGAGACGTTAGTGTCTTCACCAGTTTGGATGTCATGCAGACATTGCATGCACAATCAGCTGAGCCCTGCATCAGGGTTGCCAGATAAATGTAAAATGTCTATTTTACCCCCTCCTTTTCTGTGCATATGTTCAACAAACACAGCACACACCTCATCTTAGAATATCTTGACTCAGCACATATGACAGTTTAGGTCAAAATACTATAATTTTAAAGCCACAGTGCTATAGTTCATCATTTCTTATCTGGCAATCCGAATGACATGGAAATTACAACATTTTCATGTAAATCCGCTCATTTTCAGTTTATTACCCCCAATAAACATTGAAAAAACACTAATGTTTCCAGAGGTTGTTCTGTTTAAACAGGGCCTTATAGCCGGTAGATCACTTTGACTTGGTCATTTTAAAAGGAACTGCAGGATAAAAAAGTCTGGGCACCCCAATCTATCTCATAGATACGCTGCCACCCTGATAATTAAACACAACTTCATTGCAAACGTGTTGTGCATGCTCAGAACTTTCCATGAACTGTTACATGTACTGGGGAACCTCTTGTGTTCTTCTGAAACCCTGAAAAGATGATCCACGTTCTGGTACATTTATTTTATGTCATCCAGTGTGAAGTAGGTATACGGTGAAAGTAAAGTGCCTCAGCAGCTACTGCACCTCAAAAAAGCCCCCCATGGCAGCGTAATGAACTGCAGTGAAGCACTTTTTATCCAGAGCGTGGGGGTTTCCTCCCTTCCTGAGAATGGCTCGAACGAGCAGCAGGGAGCCGGCCCTGGCTGCCTCCATCAATGCCGTCACCCCCGTTTCCTGACAAGAGCAGAGGTTCTGTTTGAAAAAGTACTTTTTTTATATATATCTTTATCCTGAACTTTTTATAACCTAATGTGAAATATGTTTCACCTGATTTGTTGCGTTGGGATTCGCTCCAGCATCTACCATGATGAGGCACAGCGGGGTGCGGTCGTAGGCTTTCTCACACATCATCTGGAAGATGTGAACCCCCTTAGTGGACACGTTGTTTACATCTGCCTGCTTCTGCAGGGCCAGCTGCAGGCAGCGGGCATGGCGCTTGGTGGGGTAGTTACAGTAGAACAGCACACCTGAGTCACAAACAAGGAGAGGACACAAGTCTGAATGTTGAGCCAAACAAAGAAGAGCAGTGACCACTGATGCATTTTCATGTATGTTTAAAAAAAAAAAGAAAAAGACATGAAATATCTGCAGAATAAAAATGATGCTCAGTTAAAATCAAACTGACAAGCGGCATGTTGATGTCCCCTGTCGCTGAGGGATTTGGATGTTTGTAGTTTTGAAGACGAGTGTTTTTCTGGATTGGAAGTGAACAGAGAATATTCAGGAGTTACTCGGTACAATGAAGAAGAACAGAGGGAGGTGTTTTTATTGTCCAAGGCAGAGCAGAGACAGATCCTGGTGAGTGGAGGGAGACATTTTATCAACCACCAGGTGCAGTGGTGGAGCCAGGGGGTGGCCAATGGTGGCCTTGACCACCATAGGTGGATCTTCAGCCACCACAATCATTTCAGGAAACTATATTTTGAATCAATATAAAAACTAGAAAGTATAGTTTCCTCAATGATTTTGGTGGTCGGTTTACTTAAATATCTGGTGGTAGTCATCTTGGATTTTTACATGGCAGCCATATTTGAATAGTGACCTTTGTTACACCTAGGTGCAGCTACACACTCAAACGGAAGATGCCTTGTTATTTTTGACCCAATCATTTGAGAAAACTATACGTTAAAGCAAAAATAAAAACTAGAATGCATAGCTTTCGCAAAAGATTGTGTTGGTTGGTTTAGTAGTGATAGGCAGCACGGTGGCGCAACTGGTACAGCTGCTGCCTCTCAGCGAGCAGGTCCCTGGTTCTAATCCCGGTCTGGGGGGCATTTCTGGGTGGAGTTTGCATGTTCTCTCCATGCATGCGTGGGTTTTCTCCAGGTACTCCGGTTTCCTCCCACAGACCAAAAACATGCATGTTAAGCTGATTGGTAACTCTAAATTGTCCCTAGGTGTGCGTGAGAGAGTGAATGGTTGTTTGTGTCGTTTGTCTCTATGTGGCCCTGTGATGGACTTGCGACCTGTCCAGGGTGTACCCCGCCCCTCGCACAGTGATTGCTGGACATGGGCACCGGCGAACCCCGTGACCCAAAATGGAAAAAATGGGTAAAGATAATGGATGGATGGCTGAACCGCCTTCTTCCACCTGCGTAATATCGCTAAAATTACAAACATCTGAACGAAAACTCATGCCGAAAAACTGATTCATGCATTTGTCACGTCTAGACTGGACTATTGCAATGGTTTATTAACTGGGTGTCCAAATACTTCTTTAAAACATCTTCAGTTGATCCAAAATGGTGCTGCCAGAGTCTTAACTGGAGTTAGTAGGAGAGATCACAGTAATAGTAATATCTGAAACTTGGTTAAATTACAAATCTATAAATTTTGATGTGGAAGGGTATAATCTGTTTTATACAAACCGAGTGAAGAACAAAGGTGGCGGTATTGCATTGTATGTTCATAGTTCCTTGAGATGTGAAAAATTAGAATGCATGTCATTTACCTTGGGTGATGCGATGGAATGTTACTGTTGAAATTGAGATGGAAAAAACAAAGAACATTATTGTAGCTTGTATATACAGAACACCAGGCTCTAATTCAGAACATTTTAGAGAAAGATGTGAAAATCTATTGGATGGATTAAATGATAGGAAAACCTGGTTAATTTGTGGAGATTTCAATATTGATCTATTTAAACAAGGACAGCACAAAATGACCACAGATTTTGTTGATGCATTGTCCAGTATAAGTTTATTTCCAGTGATTACTCAACCTACCAGAATCACTAGCACTACTGCAACATTAATTGATATCATTTTTACAAATGAAATTGGAAAAGCTATTTACAGTGGAGTCCTAATAAGTGACATAAGTGACCATTTACTTATATTCATAGTTCATGACAGTAAAATAAATAAAAAAAACTAATAAAGTTGATGAAATAAGGCAGGTTAGAGTCCGATCTGACGAAAGAATAAAAAAATTCTATAATGACCTGTTAAAGGAAAACTGGAGTGGGGTATATGTGAAAGACGTAAATGTGGCATATGAAACATTTCTGCAAGTCTATAAATCATTATATGACAAAAAATTGCCCGATATTAGTGTGTTACAAAAATAAAAATGGCAGTGCAAAACCCTGGATGACCAAGGAACTGTTAAAATCTTGTAAGAAGAAAAATAAGTTATATAGAGATTTTGTTAGATTTTCAACTAAACCTAAAGAGTTAAAATACAAGGCATATAAAAACAAATTGACAACATTAATAAAACATGCTAAGAAAGATTACTATAATTTAAAGTTGCGAGAGAGCAGTGGTGATATGAAAAGAACGTGGAAAATTTTGAATAGTATTGTAAGACCTAATTATACTCATTGCCTTGAAAAACAGTTTTTTAAGGGAGAAACTACATCGAATGGAAAAAATTAAGTGGTGAATGAATTTAATTCCTTTTTAGGGCCATGTTTAGCTTCTTCCATTAAGACAAATGATATTCAGGGTGTGCAGGGTGGTAGTAGAATTTCACAGTCAATGTTTCTTGGAGATAAGTGAACATGAAATTCTAACTATAGTAAGGAAAAGTAAAACTAAGACATCTGTTGATAGTGATGGAATTGATATGATGATTATTAAAAAAAAAAAACTATTGACTTTATTATTAAACCATTGACTTATATTTGTAATTTGTCAGTCCAGAGTGGCATATTTCCAGAAAAAAATTTAATTAGCAAAAGTATTTCCAATATTCCCCTCCCTGGGCTGCCACCTTACCGTGGTGGAGGGGTTTGAGTGTCCCAATGATCCTAGGAGCTATGCTGTCAGGGGCTTTATGCCCCTAGTAGGGTCACCCATGGCAGACAGGTCCTAGGTGAGGGACCAGACAAAGTGCAGCCCAAACACACCCCTATGATGAAAAACACAAATGGACCTAGTGTTCCCTTGCCCGGACGTGGGTCACCGGGGCCCCTCTCTGGAGCCAGGCCTGGAGGTGGGGCACGTGGGCGAGCGCCTGGTGGCCGGGCTTTTACCCATGGAGCTCGGCCGGGCACAGCCCGAAGAGGAGACGTGGGTCCCCCTTCCTATGGGCTCACCACCTGTGGGAGGGGCCAAAGGGGTCGGGTGCAATGTGGGATGGGTGGTGGCCGAGGGCGGGGACCCTGGCGGTCTGATCCTCGGCTACAGAAGCTGGCTATTGGGACGTGGAATGTCACCTCACTGGTGGGGAAGGAGCCTGAGCTGGTGTGTGAGGCTGAGAGGTTCCGGCTAGAAATAGTCGGACTCACCTCTACACATGGCTCGGGCTCTGGAACCAGTTTCCTTGAGAGGGGCTGGACACTCTTCCACTCTGGAGTTGCCCCTGGTGAGAGGCGCCGAGCAGGCGTGGGCGTACTAATTGCCCCCCAACTTGGTGCCTGTGTATTGGGGTTCACCCCCGTGAATGAGAGGGTGGCCTCTCTCCGCCTACGTGTGGGGGGACGGGTTCTGACTGTCATTTGTGCTTATGCACCAAACGGCAGTTCAGATTATCCACCCTTTCTGGAGTCCTTAGAGGGGGTACTGGAAAGTGCACCTTCTGGGGACTCCCTTGTTCTGCTGGGGGACTTCAATGCTCATGTGGGCAATGACAGTGAGACCTGGAGGGGTGTGGTTGGGAGGAACGGCCCCCCTGATCTGAACCAGAGTGGTGTTCTGTTGTTGGACTTCTGTGCTCGTCATGGATTGTCAATAACGAACACCTTGTTCAAGCATAAGGGTGTCCATATGTGCTCTTGGCACCAGGACACCCTAGGCCGCAGTTCGATGATCGACTTTGTCATCGTCTCATCTGATCTGCGGCCACATGCCTTGGACACTCGGGTGAAGAGAGGGGCAGAGCTGTCAACTGATCACTACCTGGTGGTGAGTTGGCTCCGATGGTGGGGGAGGATGCCGGTCAGACCTGGTAGGCCCAAACGTATTGTGAGGGTTTGCTGGGAACGTCTGGCAGAGTCTCCTGTGAGACGGAGTTTCAACTCCCACCTCCGGGAGAACTTTGAACATGTTCCAAGGGAGGTGGGGGACATTGAGTCTGAGTGGACCATGTTTCGTGCCTCTATTGTCGAGGCGGCTTACCAGAGCTGCGGCCGCAAGGTTGTCGGTGCCTGTCGGGGCGGCAACCCTCGAACCCGATGGTGGACACCGTCGGTGAGGGATGCTGTCAGGCTGAAGAAGGAGTCCTATTGGGCCTTTTTGGCCTGTGGGACCTCGGAAGCAGCTGATGGGTACCGGCAGTCCAAGCGACATGCGGCTCGGGTGGTTGCTGAGGCAAAAACTCGGGCATGGGAGGAGTTCGGAGAGGCCATGGAGAACGACTTCCGCACGGCTTCGAGACGTTTCTGGTCCACCATCCGGCGTCTCAGGGGGGGGAAGCGGTATGCCACCAACACTGTTTATAGTGGGAGTGGTTTGCTGCTGACTTCAACTCGGGATGTTGTGGGTCGGTGGGCGGAATACTTTGAAGACCTCCTCAATCCCACCGGCACGTCTTCCACTGAGGAAGCAGAGCCTGGGGACTCTGGGTCGGGCCCTCCAATCTCTGGTGCTGAGGTCACCGAGGTGGTTAAAAAGCTCCTCGGTGGCAGGGCCCCAGGGGTGGATGAGATCCGCCCAGAGTTCCTTAAGGCTCTGGATGTTGTAGGGTTGTGTTGGCTTACGCGACTCTGCAATGTTGCGTGGACATCGGGGGAAGTTCCCCTGGATTGGCAGACCGGGGTGGTGGTCCCCCTATTCAAAAAGGGGGACCGTAGAGTGTGTTCCAACTACAGGGGAATCACGCTCTTAAGCCTCCCTGGTAAGGTCTATTCGGGGGTTCTGGAGAGGAGGGTCCGTCGGATAGTCGAACCTCGGATTCAGGAGGAACAGTGCGGTTTTCGTCCTGGCCGTGGAACACTGGACCAGCTCTACACTCTCAGCAGGGTCCTGGAGGGTGCGTGGGAGTTTGCCCAACCAGTCTACATGTGCTTTGTGGACTTGGAGAAGGCTTTCGACCGCGTCCCTCGGGGGGCCCTGTGGGGGGTACTCTGGGAGTATGGGGTACCAGGCCCTTTGATACGGGCTGTTAGGTCCCTGTATGACCGGTGTCAGAGCCTGGTCCGCATCGCCGGCAGTAAGTCGGGCTTGTTCTCGGTGAGAGTTGGACTCCGCCAAGGTTGCCCTTTGTCACCGATTCTGTTCATAACTTTTATGGACAGAATTTCTAGGCGCAGCCAAGGTGTTGAGGGGATCCGTTTTGGTGGCCTCAGAATTGCGTCTCTGCTTTTTGCAGATGATGTGGTCTTATTGGCTTCATCAGATCGTGATCTACAGCTTTCACTGGAGAGGTTCACAGCCGAATGCGATGCGGCCGGGATGAAGATCAGTTCCTCCAAATCCGAGGCCATGGTCTTGAGCCGGAAAAGGGTAGAGTGCCCTCTCTGGGTCAGGGAGGAGGTCCTACCCCAAGTGGAGGAGTTCAAGTATCTTGGGGTCTTGTTCACGAATGAGGGAAAAATGGAGCGTGAGATCGATAGGCGGATAGGTGCAGCGTCTGCAGTGAAGCGGGCGCTGTACAGGTCTGTCGTGGTGAAGAGAGAGCTGAGTCAAAAGGCGAAGCTCTCAATTTACCGATCGATCTACGTTCCCACCCTCATCTATGGTCACGAGCTTTGGGTTGTGACCGAAAGAATGAGATCTCGGATACAAGCGGCCGAAATGAGTTTTCTCCGCAGGGTGTCTGGGCTCTCCCTTAGAGACAGGGTGAGAAGCTCGATCATCCGGGAGGGACTCGGAGTAGAGCCGCTGCTTCTCCACATCGAGAGGAGCCAGTTGAGGTGGCTTGGGCATCTGTTTAGGATGCCTTCTGGACGCCTCCCTGGTGAGGTGTTCCGGACACGTCCCACCGGAAGGAGGCCCAGGGGAAGACCCAGGACACGCTGGAGGGACTACATTTCTCGGCTGGCCTGGGAACGCCTTGGGATTCCCCCGGAAGAGCTGGCCCAAGTGGCTGGGGAGAGGGAAGTCTGGGCCTCCCTACTTAGGCTGCTACCCCCGCGACCCGACCCCGGATAAGCGGAAGAAAATGGATGGATGGATGGATTTCCAATATTTAAAAATGGTGATAGACATATTTTTGACAATTATACACCGATCTCAGTGCTCCCCCAGTTTTTTAAAGTGCTTGAAAAAGGGTTTGTCCAGAATTTGGATGGTTATATTGAAAAGAATCACTTGTTGAGTGAGAGTCAATATGGCTTAATATCAAATAAATCAACATCCCTCGCATTATTAGAACTAAATGAAGAAATTACAGAAGCAATAGAAAGGAAGGGGGGTGTTTATTGATTTAAGAAAAGCCTTTGATACAATCGACCACACTTTATTGCTTTCCAAATTACAAGATTATGGGATAAGAGGGATAGTTCATAATTGGTTGAGTAGTTATTTGTCTAACTGAAAACAATTTGTACAGCTAGGAAATTAAAAATCAGATCTTCAAAATATAAAATGTGGAGTCCCCCAAGGTTCAGTGCTAGGACCAAAGCTTTTTCTTTTGTATATCAATGACATTTGTGAAGTGTCTAAAAAGTTACAAATCATCATGTTTGCAGATGATACAATTTTATTTTGTTCTGGGAATGACTTAAACATTATAGAATGTATGGCTAGTGAAGTGCTTCTCAATTATTGTCGGTTATGCCCCCTCTAGGACAAAGTAAACATTTTGCCCCACCCCCACAACTCTCCGCCGCGACTGTAAATAGTATAATTTGGCTAAAAAATTGTTATTTTTGATTGTTACAATTTGATTGTTAAAATTGTTACACCTCTGCATAGCATTGTACCCTTATTAACATTAATAAAGAATTAAAGAAAGAAATATAGATCAACTTACGACAAAGATTATTAACATTGACTTATGGTCTGTAACAGAAAAGGCTTAAAGTGCATCAATTTGCCTGAAATTAAAAAAATATATATCCTTATTTAAACTGTAAACATTTTTGACCATTTGATACTGAACAATCAAATTAAATACAATCAATAAATAATAATAAATTCAAATTGATCAACAACATTTTAACTCAGGAGTGTTATATACAACACTTTGACCTACAAAACAAAAATGAATTAAACAATTTGTGCTGTTTTTTAGTTTTTAATGAAAATGAGGAAGTCAGGATTAATGGCTACAATGAATTCAAAAAGCGTTCAATACAAAAACAACTGGACTTTATTTGTAACAGAAGACGTTTCGCTCCTCATCCGAGGAGCTTTCTCAATTCAATCTCACAGATAAGGGACACTCTTTTGAGGACCAAAATGTGCACATTTTGGACCGAGAACACAGATGGTTTGAGAGGGGGGTGAAGGAAGCAATTTATGTAAAAAGAGAAAAACCCTCTCTTAACAGAGGAGGAGGCCTCAGATTCCCACTTTCAAAAACATATAATGCAACTTTAAAACAGATTCCCAGCCGGTTTTCACACCTGATGGGAACAGAGTGGCCTCGTCTGTGAATTAGAGGAACAAAGACCTACTGTTTTGGGTTTTAGGTGTGAACTGCCAATATACATATATGTGTGTGTGTGTGTCTTATGTGTGTGTGTGTCTTATCTCACTCAGCCTTATAACCTGTATCTCTCACTCTCTGCTCTTTGAATTGAGAAAGCTCCTCGGATGAGGAGCGAAACGTCTTCTGTTACAAATAAATTCCAGTTGTTTTTGTATTGAACGCTTTTTGAATTCATCATGTCCTGGATGACTGAGAATCTTCACCAGCAATGGCTACAATGAGCATGTTTTGCAGTGCACAGCTTTATGAAGCTGAGTTTGAAACAAGATCCTGCAACTCTCAGCACCAGCTCAATGTTTAGCTGGACCTGGACCTGGACGTGGTCTTCAGTGCAAAAACACCAGAGAAGCTGCAAAGAGTGCAGAGCAAGCGAGCTGGCTGAGGGGGAAGGGGGCGGTCCAGGGGAATGCGGCGTGCTCACAAGAACCTGACAAGTTGTTTAATGACAAAATATATTTTGTTAGCAAAGAATTTTTTTTTTTTTCATTTAGCCTTTATTTATCCAGGTTAGTCTCATTGAGCCACGAGAACTCATTTTCAAGAGAGACCTGTTTAGGGAGCACATGGTGGGGTTAAGGGCCTTGCTCATGGGCCCAGAGTGGGGCGAATGAGGGTGGGGGTTAAGTGTGGGTGTTTCACCTACCCCACCCACAATTTTTGATGTTGTCGGGGCCGGGGCGTGAACCGGCGATCTTCGGATCACAAGCCCACCTCTATAACCTCTGCGCCACCACTCCCCCGAATAGAATAGAGTATTAACATTTGTTAAACATCTGTTTTTATAACAAAAAAAAAAAAAAAAAAAAAGTGCTTTGACAATCAAGAAAACTAAAACATTTTGTCAACGTGAAAGAAGAAAGAGGTGCGGGTGTCGCTCTCGCTTTGACTTTATACTCTTTGTTACATGCACGCGGTGGGTGAAATGCGTCCAGAGCAGAGGACTTGTTAGTAAAGAATAGAATCCTAACATTTATTAAACATTAGTTTGCATTCAACACAGTTGCCGAATGCACCCTGACACAATGAGAATGGTGGGGAAAAAAACAAAACTAATCCCTGCCGCAAAATGTTCCCCGGGTCACATGTGCCCTCCCTGGCATTGCTCCGGGCCCCCCAGGGGGGCGCTCCCCACCATTTGAGAAGGACTGGGCTAGTGAGATGTCTAAACTTAATGAGTGGTTTAAATACAACAAATTATCAATAAACTGGAATAAAACAAAATTCATGATTTTTGGTAATAGAAAAATAGATGATTCTATTATAATGTCTATAGATGATAATCAAGTTGAACGAGTACATGAAGTTGAATTTTTAGGGATTGTTTTAGATCATAAACTTAACTGGAAATCTCATATAAAATATATAAAACTAAAACTATGCAAAAGTATTGGACTTCTAAATAAAGTAAAACATGTTTTAGAACTATCAACATTACAGACATTATATTATTCATTTGTTGTTCCATATCTGGCTTATTGTATAGAGGTATGGGGCAACTCATATAAAACCAACACTAAACCGTTGTCTGTCTTACAAAAGAAAGTTATGAGTTATTTATATAAAGTGGACACTAGAGAACACACAAATACATTGTTTATTCAGTCAAATATCTTGAAACTAAGGGATCTGGTTAATTTAAAAATGCTATTGCTTATGTTTAAAGCTAGAGATTATTGCCATTTAATTTACAAAAGTTCTTTTTCTTAAGTTCGTGTGATAGAAATAACAGAAGGAAGTATGATTTCAAAAGTAAAACTGTGCGTACTACTTTAAAACAAATGTGCATTTTGGTGCATGGAGTAAAATTATGGAACAGTTTGGATGAGGAGTTAAAAAATGCTTTACAATAAACCAATTCAAAACACTTTATAAAAAAGAATGATTAACTCTTATACACTTTTAAGTTGTTAATAGGAAGAGTGATATATTGTTATTGTTGTTGTTATATTGTTTGCAACTTGTTTTGTTAATTTAATGTATGACATGACATTTTTGTAATTATTGAGAAAGGGGGCAGGTCTATACAAGATTTTCTTCTTCCTGCTCCCCCTTCACTCGTGTAAATAAGCGTTATCAGAGAATGTGTTTGTAAACTGATGATAATTTTTTTGAATCGAGTGAATAAATTGATTGATTGATCATATCTCTCCAGTTTTAGCTTCTCTTCATTGGCTCCCTGTTAAAACCAGAATAGAATTCAAAATCCTACTTCTAACTTACAAAGCTCTCAACAACCTAGCTCCATCTTATATTACAGATCTTATTGTTCCATATTTTCCAAATAGAGCACTTTGCTCTCAGGCTGCAGGTTTACTTGTGGTTCCTAGAGTTTACAAAAACAGAATGGGAGGCAGAGCTTTCAGTTATCAGGCTCCTCTCTTGTGGAACCAACTTCCAATCTCTGTCCATGAGGCTGACACATTATCCAGTTTTAAAACTAGGCTTAAGGTTGTTTTCACACTTGATAGTCCGGTAGACCCGGTTCGGTTGGGGACCAATATTCATAACATTTTGTTTACATTTGAGCTGGATGGATGTCTTTTGACAATTCAAATGTCAATGTTAGTCAGATAATATGGTGGTGGTGCAGAGGTTACAGAAGGTGGGACTGTGATTGGAAAGTCACAGGTTCAACTCCTCGAACTGACAACATCAAAATGTGGGTGGGGAAAGTAAAAAACCCACACCTGCCTCCACCCTCATTTTCCCCTCTCTGGGCCCTTGAGCAAGGCCCTTAAACAAGGCAAGGCCCCACCATCTGTTCTCCAGGTGCCCTTGATAGCAGCTCTCTGCTCCACACAGACGACTGTGGTAGCTCGGTGGTCTGTGGTTGTGTCAAGAAGGGCATCTGGCATAAAAACAATCACCAAGTCTTCAAGTGAGTTAGTTTGCTGTGGTGACCCCCTGAAGAAGGGAAAAGCTGAAAGAATAATAATAAGTGTTTGTCAGATAAATATATAAAAACTGCATTACCTGCAGACCCTCGGAGCATGTGGAGGAGCATTAAGTGCATAACAGATTATAAAGGCAGGAGTGAACAATGCCCCAAAGACCCATCTCTGCCTGATGCCCTCAACAAGTTCTATGCACGCTTTGAAGACCCGAACAGACCACCCAGCACCAGACTCACCTCACCACCGGATGAAGAGCAACTCAGCATGACCTCAGCCGAAGTAAGGAGTACTTTCAGGAGGATTAATCCGCACAAAGCAACTGGCCTAGACAACATCCCCGGAAAAGTGTTGAAAGAATGTGCTGATCAGCTCTGCGAGGTGCTGGCAGACATCTTTAACACCTCACTTACCCAGGAGACAGTTCCCAAACTGCCTGAAGACTGCCACCATCATCCCAGTCCCAAAAAGCTCTACAGTGACTGGTCTGAATGACTATCGGCCAGTGGCCCTCACCCCGATAGTCGCTAAATGCTTCGAAAAACTGGTCATGACTCACATCAAAACAACCATCAACATCAACGAGGACCCTCATCAGTATGCATACTGTGAGAACCGATCAACAGAGGACGCCACCTCCTCTGTGGTCCACACTGTGCTCAGCCACCTGGAGCAGAAAAACTTACGTCCGTATGCTCTTTGTGGACTTCACATCTGCCTTCAACAGCATGATCCCCCAAACCCTGATGGACAAACTATCCACACACTAGGACTAAGCCCCTCCATTTGCAACTGTGTACTAGACTTCTTAACAAACAGACCACAGTTAGTGAGGATCCACAACTTCTCCTCCTCCACCATAACCCTCAGCACTGGCTCTCCTCAGGGATGTGTGTTGAGCCCCCTCCTGTTTACTCTGCTCACGTATGATTGTGCAGCTACCCATCCAGGCTGTCACATTGTAAAGTTTGCAGACGATACAGCGGTGGTGGGATGCATCACAAACAATGATGAGTCCAGCTACAGGCAAGAGATGGAACACCTGGAGAGCTGGTGCAAAGAGAATAACCTTCACATCAATGTGAAGAAGACAAAGGAGATGATTGTGGACTTCAGAAGGAACAAAAACATCTACACCCCCGTGAACATAAAAGGATCTGCGGTGGAAGTGGTCTCCAGCTACAAGTACTTGGGTGTACACATGAATGACAACCTCAGCTGGAGCAACAACACCACCAGCTTGATCAAGAAAGCTCATCAGAGACTCTACTTCCTCAGACGGCTGAGGCGAGCTGGTCTGGGAAGCTCAGTCTTCACCTCCTTCTACAGGTGTGCAGTGGAGAGCATCCTGTGCTCCAGCATCAACGTGTGGCATGGAGGCTGCACAGCTGCAGAAAGAAAAGCTTTGCAGAGAGTGGTGAAGGCTGCACAGAAGATGTTGGAGTCAGCCTCCCCACCATCACAGACATCTATACCTCCAGATGCAGGAAGAGGGCCACCTGCATCATGAAGGACCTCACTCACCCAGCACACACACTTTTTGCCACACTCCCCTCAGGAAGGAGGTTAAGGAGCATTAAGTCTAGAACCACTAGACTGAGGAACAGCTTCTACCCTGAGGCTGTTAGACTCATGAATCTCTAACTAGAATAATCACTGTGAAAAACCATATCATGTTGCTGCTGATCTGTTTCATGTTGCTGCTGATCTGTTTCATGTTGCTGTTGATCTGTTTCAATGTTGATGTGTTCATGCGTGCTCATCTGCTCACACAGACTCATGTTCATGTTTGTGCTGATGTTCAATGTTTTTATGTTATGAGTGCTTAGTGTATATTTAGTTGATGTTTTTCTTAGTTCATATCTTAGATGTTATCACTGTTTTTCTTATACATTTTATTGTTGGATGTAACTGGGACCTTGTGCACATAATTTCGCTCCACCACATGTACCACATGAGGTGCGAATGACAATAAAGAAACTCTGACTCTGACATTAATCAGCAGATCACAGCCCCTCTTTTCTTTCGATGAATTAAAACAACTCTTTGGCGCTCATGGGCAGAGCTGCCTGCACTAAATCCACCAAATCAAGTATTTTTTGTTACTTGGCCATAACAAGTTGTGCCCTTCTTTTTAAACACTATTTAACAATAAAACTATTTAACAACAAAACTATTTAACAATAAAAGCTGTGCGGCCACTGGAGGTCACAGTCTAGGACAGAAGTCAAATGAACAGACCAAACAAGTCCCAGAGGAGTGCACAGCGATATCAGGTTAGGTTACTGAGCAGGTATCACACGAGACACTGCTACAGCCTGATCTGTAATTAGATGTGTGTGTGGCCTGACACACAACCACACACACACACACACACACACACACACATGCATGCATGATTCTTAACACGTGCTGAGAAGCATAATATACTAAATCTTGTACAGTATTTTCATAAACACAACAACTATTCTGCTTTTCTATAATATACAGTCTTGGCCGTTCACTTTGAGAAAAGTTTTCCTCACTCGATTTGTTGAACGGGACACACCGGACACATGAAAACTAACAAAGTAAGAAGAGCTTTTTACCTGGGACTGTCTGGGATCTCACCACCTCATCAATATCTAAACAGAAGCTGCATGAATTTTTATGAGCTGTAAGAACAAACTTGACTGAGAAGGAAAATCATGCTATTGAAGACGTCAGGATTTAAAGTTCCAATAAAAATACATATATAAACCAAAGTTAAAATGTTACCTCCAAACTTCCATATCAGAGACAAGTAAAAGAAGAAAAGCATTAAGGAAAGAACTGTGACGTGTATATCCTAAAAACAAAGAAAGTGTCAGAAAACATCTTAATATTTATGACATTTGATATAAAACACATGACTTTACCTGTTTTGTCACATAACTGGCATATTTTTCCTTTGATCTTGGCACAGCCAAAGTGAAACAGGAAGTGACATAAAAGGGGAACTCCCTGGTCTCTGTTTATTGAAACAAATTATTTGAACTGTGACTCTTCGTCTCTCTGATAGTGAATCAAAATAATCTGTTTTCAGCCATTATGCTCTGTTGAAATGCAGGTGTTCCCCTCTGACATCACTTCCTGTTACTGAACATGTAAATCCATCCATCCATTATCTTTTACCCACTTCTTCCATTTTGGGTCATGGGGGTCACCGGTGCACGTGTCCGGCAATCACTGTGGGAGGGGCGGGGTACACCCTGGATGGGTCGCAAGTCCATCACAGGGACACATAGAGACAAACAACCATTCACGCTCTCACTCACACCTAGGGACAATTTAGAGTTACCAATCAGACTAACATGCACGTTTTTGGTCTGTGGGAGGAAACTGGAGAACCCGGAGAAAACCCACGCATGCACGGAGAGAACATGCAAACTCCACCTAGAAAGGCCCCCGGTCCGGGATTTGAACCAGGGACCTGCTTGCTGAGAGGCAGCAGCTCTACCAGTGCCACCATGCTGCCCTGAGCATGTAAATATCTCAACAAATGTTCATCCCAGCGGTGTGATTTTTATTTTCTTTTGCAATACTTTATTAATGTTATCTTTCCAAAAGGGCATTCATATTTATTACAAAGTTTGATGTGACAGGCTCTTGGAGGAGGATCTATCTCTGTTAGTCTGTGTTTGTTATTTGAGTTCATCTTTCAGTCGTATTTCTCCATGTGCTTTTATGTTTTATGTTCACGTTCTTTGCTTTGACTCAGTCCTGTGTTCCTTGGATCAGTCTCATTTTCATCCTCAGTTGTTCAGTCATCGTACCACTCACACCTGTTTTCCATGATTCATCGCCCAGGTGCCGTCCCCCCCTCAGATATCTTGACCCTTTTGTGTTTTGTAAGTAGTTGTTGCTATGCCTGTCCTTTGTTTTCTTGTATTTAATAAAACAAGTTCCGTTTTATCGAGCTCATCGTATCTGCCTGAATCTGTGCTCAATCCCTTCACCGACCGTGATACTGACCAATCGAGATGCATTCACTTGTCAAAAACATCTAATTATGACCTAAAGGTTTATGCTCAATTACAAAACACCTTCTTGATTTGATGCCCATAGCCCGCCATGCTGCATATTTGAACAAAGATGATCTGTTAGCGCTCAGAGTATGTGTAAGGGATGACTCTCAGCTACAACCACACCAAATGTTAGCTTAATATTTGTAAATGGACTGTACTTATATAGTGTCTTTCTAATTTATCAAGATGCTCAAAGCTTTTTACACTACAAACTGTGCCCTCAACAAAGTCCATGCTCAATAATCCAGGTATACAATCCAACAATTTTCAGTCAGGTCATCTGGACAGTTTCTTTTATTTGTGCTGAAAAGGTTCACCTTCCATCCAGAAGGCTTCATCAGTCAAGGAAACACACAACATAAAACTGATTCTTCCCCCAACAGCTTACTCCAAAGTGGAACAAACCAGTTATGTTGGTGCTAAGCACTTCGTAACATAACATAACTCCATAACATACTCTACTTTGCAGTAAGCTGTTGGGGGAAGAGTCTATTTTGTGTTGTGTGTTTCCTTGACTGTTGAAGCCTTCCGGATGGAAGGTGAAACTTTTCAGCACACAAAAAAAAAGAAGCTGTCCAGATAACCTGACTGAAAAATGTTGAATTGCATTCCTGGATTATTGAGCATGGACGTTTTTGGTTTTGAACCAGTTTGACATGACTGTCGACGAGGAAGAGGGTCGGCAATGGAGGAGGGGGTGTGCCAAAGAGACCATCTTAGCACCAACATAACTGGTTTGTTCCACTTTGGAGTAAGCTGTTGGGGGACTAATTAGTTTTGTGTTGTGTGTTTCCTTGACTGATGAAGCCTTCTGGATGGAAGGTGAAACGCTTCAGCAAAAAGAAATAAATAAAATAAAACTGTCCAGATGACCTGATTGAAAAATGTTGGAATCTGTGCCTCATCTACCCATTCATACAGCACTCTACTAGATCTCTACACAGCTAATTGAACAAATCATTCTAAAGAGAATAATCAGTGCTTTATCACATTCATACACTGATGGGACACACATTGGTGGCAATGAGGGGTTCAGTGTCTTGCCCAGAGGCACTTCAACATGTGACTGCTGATGGAATTCAACTCCCATCTCCCACATTGGAGGACGACTGCTCTAACCACTCAGCCACAGCCGCCCATACAATTCAGTGTACAATTCACTGAGGTATGTACATTTTTGTGTTGGCTAATATCGCTTTGTTGTGGTGGCCATCTTGAATGGGTTAACATCTAGAGTAAACCAAACATACACGAGCAATTAAATGAACATTTTGCAGAGATGGATGATAAATCCTTAAGTTGCTGAAAACAAAGTGTTGTTGCCTCTGAGCATCAAGCTCTTCACTCTGTCAGTGTTCAACGAACTGTGTAATCTGTTTTATAATTATTCAGGTGTAATATCTTCAAGTTTTAGACACGATGTGACAGGGTCATCCCTCCAGCTGCCCACCTTGTCCCTTGGCATCCCGGAGCGTCAGGTCAGCCTGTTTGTGGGTTAGCAGAGACAGCATGGCGTCATTCCCCAGCTCAGCTGCTAACATGGCGGGCGTACGACCCTGTCTGTCCTGAACGTTAGGCTGTGCTTCTTTAGAGAGAAGGAAGTCGACGAGGTCTGACAAGACAGATAAAACAGAGCGACTTGAACCTGAAACACTGCCATCCTTGTAGTCGTCTAACATTTTGGTTCACACACTGAATATTTTCTGAGAAAAGCAGAAAAAGTCCTTTTACCTAGATCATTGGCTGAAACTGCCACATGCAGCACCCCGGTGCCATCCCGTGGCTCTGTGAGGTTAATGAGATCTTTCACTCCGAGGTTCACCATCTCCTCAATCTGCTGCCGGTCTCCCTGCAGGACGTGCTGCAGCAGGCGGTAGATCTGCAGGACCTGCAGGCGGCCCTGGGCTGTCCTGCTGCTCATTCTCACCTCCCTGAGATCCTGATCAGGAGAAAAGTGGGACTTCCTGAGAGAGTTGCAATGAATGGCGACACCTGTGTAGCTTAAATTAAACAAACAAACAAACAAATATATATATATATATATATATATATTTTTTTTTTTCAGTGTATATACAAAGAGAAAGAGAGAGAGAGAGAAAGTTCTGATTTGAACCGATTAATTTTCTGAGCAATCAATGGAGTAGGATTGTAACAAACCCTGGGATATTTTCTTGTCTTCTGCAGTTTGAAGCACCTCTGCACACAGATACAAAGGAAAGATATGAAGGAGTATTACTAAACATCTTTATTGCATTAAAGTGGAACGCCATTCTGAAGTGGAGTTTTGTGTAAAACTTGTACATATCTTTCACAATGAAACATCTCAGTCTGAAGAAACACACTTTAATTAACCGACAAGTTAATGGCTAGTCTGAATACACAGGACTAAAGTGGACGACTGCCCTCTTAAACCAGGTGAGAGCACCAAAACCTTCCAGTGCTTCATGAAATCACTGATGAATCTAACCAAGTGGAGTCAGGTCCTCTGAACGGATCCTTCAACAGACTTAATCTTATAAGCAGCACCATTTCATAGACCTTTAAAACGTCACTTTCTTCAACATAGTGCTTAAAGCAGCAGCAGTTAGCTGTAGCAATGCTGGTGATAAAACATATATTTTAAAACAGAGATTAGTTAAATTAGAAAAATGTGTTTGCATGATCAAATATGAAGGTTGGAGTAACCTTCACGCTAACCATTACCTCATCTACCGTCACAGGATTAAGATGGCCGCCACGAAAAGGTACAAGATGAGTGGAGAGTGAGGTGCGTGCACGCTACTCGCAGTAATATCCTGATGCATGCTCAATAATCCAGGTAGAAAAATCCAAAAAAGTTCAATCTGGTCCTCTGGACATTCAAAAAAAAACAAAAAACAACACAAAGCAAAAAAATGTAGAAACGTTTCGTCTCTCATCCAAGAGACTTCCTCAGTCTGAGGTGCTGTTTTCAGCTCAGTCTCTTAAATAGCACCTTCTCAGAGTGGATCAACCAGTTTGCTGCTGACAACCAAAACCAGCTGCTCACATGCTCAAGAAGGACCATCAGCCTAACAATGGATCATTAGCACTGATGGCTGTTTACTATTCACAGAGGGCTGAGTGATACTAGCAATCACAGCATTGTAAGAGGGGGACAGTTGAACCCGGAGGCCTCCACCCCTGTTTAATGATGGACGATTTCTTTTCACAAAGATGGCCTCCTTTACTCCTCTCTCAAACCATCGTTCCTCTCTATCCAGGGTGTGAACATCTTCATCCCTGAAAGAGTGACCGCTGGCCTGGAGATGAGTGTAGACCGCAGAGTCCTGGCCTGATGATGTTGATCTTCTGTGCTGGTCCATCCTTTTGGCCAGTGGCTGTTTAGTTTGCCCGATGTAAGACTGATCACAGCCCTCCTGACACTGAACAGCATACACAACATTACTCTGTTTGTGCCGGAGGACTGGATCTTTGGGATGAACCAGTCTTTGCCGTAATGTATTTTGGGGTTTAAAAGCCACTGGGACGTTATGTTTAGAAAATAAACGTCTCAGTTTCTCTGATGCTCCCTCAACATATGGAATGACCACTGGTCTGGGTCTGGGTTCCTCCTTTTCACCTGATGGCTGACTGGAGTCCTGTTTGGGTTTCTTCTCTGCTTTTAGGAAGGCCCAGTTAGGATATCCACATTGCTCTAGAGCCTGTTTTGTGTAGGATTTCTCCTTCTGCCTGGCTCCCGAGTTAGTGGGGATGCTGTCTGCTCTGTGATACAGAGTCCTGATGACTCCTAACTTGTGCTCCAAAGGGTGATGGGAGTCAAACTGCAAATACTGGTCTGTGTGGGTGGGTTTGCGGTACACCTCGGTTTGCAAATGTCCTCTATCAGAGACTGAGACCTCACAGTCCAAGAAAGCCAACTTGCCATTTTTTACATCTTCTCGTGTGAACTTGATGTATTTATCCACAGAGTTGATGTGGTCAGTAAAATGTTGGACTTCCTGAGATTTAATTTTAACCCAGGTGTCATCAACATACCTGAACCAATGACTTGGTGGTG